>NW_028125930.1:0-409000 GCF_965194825.1 Balaenoptera physalus
GTCAGCACAATGTTCCATGACAGATCTCATCACAATGATCCATGACCGCTGTCATCACAATGTTCCCTGCCCTTGTCATCTCAATGCTCCCTGGCCCCTGTCATCACAATGCTCCATACCCATATCATCACAATGCTCCATTACCCATGTCATCGTAGTGATCCATGACCCCTTTCATCACAATGCTCCATGACACCTGTCATCACAATGCTCCGTGGTCTTTGTCTTCACAATGCTCCATGACCACTGTCATCACCATGCCCCATGACCCCAAACATCACAATGCTCCATAGCCCTTGTCATCACAATGCTCCATTATCCTTGTCATCACAATGTTCCATGACTCTTGTCATCAAAATGCCTCATGATCCATTTAATCACAATGCTCCATGACTCCTTTCATCACATGCTCCATGATACTTCTCATTACACTGCCCCATGACCTTCTTCATAACAATGCTCCATGATACCAGTCATCACAATGCGCCATGACCATTGTCGTCACAATGCTCCATGCCCCTTTCAACACAATGCTCCAGGACAACTGTCATCACAATT
The DNA here is from genome assembly GCF_965194825.1 of Balaenoptera physalus. Taxonomy (NCBI): domain Eukaryota; kingdom Metazoa; phylum Chordata; class Mammalia; order Artiodactyla; family Balaenopteridae; genus Balaenoptera; species Balaenoptera physalus. The sequence continues at coordinate 559 of NW_028125930.1, forward strand.
CACCATGGCCCTTGTCATCACAATGCTCCATGATCCATGTCATCACGCGGTTTCCGGACACTTATCACCACAATGAACTATGACCACATTCGTCACAATGCTCCATGACCCCTGTCATCACAGTGCTCCATGGCCTGTGCATTCAAAATGCTCCATGGCCCCTGTAATCACATTGCTCCATGATCCCCTTCATCACAATGCTCCATGACGCGTCTCATCACAATCCTCGAAGACCCTTGTCATCACAATGCTCCATGGTCCCTATAATCACAATGCTCCATGCGCTTGTCATCACAGTGCTCCAGAATTCTTGTCATCAAAATATTCCATGGCCTTTGTCATCACAATGCTCCATGACCCCTGTCATCACAATGCTTGATGAACCTTGTCATCACAATGCTCCCTGAACCGTGTCATCACAAGTTTTCAAGACCCTTGTCATCACAATGATCCATGACCTCTGTCATCTCAATGCTCCATGACTTTGTATTCACAATGCTCCATGGCCCCTGTAATTTCGGTGCTCCACGACCCCTGTCATCAAAATGCTCCGTTGTATATTTCATCACAATTCTAGATGACCACTCTCATCACTGTGCTCCACGGCCCCTGTCATCAGAGTCCTCCATGATATCTTTCAACACAATTCTATATGACCACTGTCATCACAATGCCCCATGACACCTGTCATCACAATTCGCCATGGCACGTGTCATCACAATGCTCCATAAACCATGTCATCACAATGTTCATGGACACTTGTCATCACAATGCTCCATGACAACTTACATCACAATGATCCTTGACCCCTGTCATTTCATTGCTCCATGGCCTATGCATTCACAATGTGCCATGGCCCCTGTAATCACATTGTTCCATGATCCCTTTCATCACAATGCTCTATGACCACTCTCATCACAATGCCCCATGACGCCTATCATCATAATGCTCCAAGGCCCCTCTCATCACAATGCTCCATGATCCCTGTCATCACAATGTTCCATGACTCTTGTCATCAAAATGACTCATGATCCATTTAATCACAATGCTCCATGACTCCTTTCATCACATGCTCCATGATACTTGTCATTACACTGCCCAATGACCTTCTTCATAACAATGCTCCATGATACCAGTCATCACAATGCTCCATGACCATTGTCGTTCACAATGCTCCATGCCCCTTTCAACACAACGCTCCATGACAAGTGTCATCACAATGCTCCATGGCCTTTGTCATCACAATTATACATGGCCCCTGTAATCACAGTGTTCCATGACCCCTTTCATCACAATGCTCCATGACCACTGTCATCACAATGCCCCATTGCCCCTGTCATTACAAGGCTCCATGACCACTGTCATCACAATGTTCCATGATCGCTCTAATCACAATGACCCATGACACCTTTCTTCACAAGGCTCCAGTTCGCCTTTCATCACAATGCCCCATGCCCCTTGTCATCACAATGCTGAATGCAGTTGTCATCATAATGCACCATGGCCCCTGTAATCATAATTCTCCATGCTCTTGTCATCAAAATGCTCCAGAAGTCATGTCATCACAATGCTCCATTCCTTTGTCTTCACAATGCTCCATGATCCGAGTAATCACAATGATCCATGATCCGAGTAATCACAATGATCCATGACCCCTTTCCTCACAATGCTCCAATACCTCTTTCATCACAATGCTCATGTCACTTGTTATCACAATGCTCCATGCCTTATAATCACAATGCTCCATGGCACGTTTCCTCACAATGCTCCAGTACCCCATTCATCACAAGTCTCTATGCCACTTGTCATCAAAATTATACATGCTCTTATCATCACAATGGCCCAGGATCCATTTAATCACAGTGCTCCGTGACCCCTTTCATAACAATGCTCCATGACACCTGTCATCACAATGATCCATGACCACTTTCATCTCAATGCTGCATGGCACCTGTCATCAGAATGCTCCAGGGCCTTTGTCATCACAATGCTCCATGGCCCCTATTATCACAGTGCTCCATGTTACCTTTCATGACAATTCTAGATGACCACTGTCATCACAATGCCCCATGACACCTGTCATCACAATTCGCCATGGCCCTTGTCATCACAATGCTCCATGATCCATGTCATCACACTGTTCCTGGACACTTATCATCACAATGAACTATGACCACACTCATCACAAGGCTCCATGACCACTGTCATCACAGTGCTCCATGGCCTATGCATTCAAAATGCTACATGGCCCCTGTAATCATAATGCTCCATGATCCCCTTCATCACAATGCTCCATGACCCCTGTCATCACAATGCTCGAAGACCCTTGTCATCACAGTGCTCCAGAATACTTGTCATCAAAATATTCCATGGCCTTTGTCATCACAAAGCTCCATGACCCCTGTCAACAAAATGCTTGATGAACTTTGTCATCACAATGTTCCATGAACCGTTTCGTCACAAGGTACCAGGACCCCTGTCATCACAATGATCCATGACCCCTGTCATCTCAATGCTCCATGACCTTTGTATTCACAATGTTCCATGGCCCCTGTAATTGCGGTGCTCCATGACCCCTGTCATCAACATGCTCCCTGGTATATTTCATCACACTTTTAGATGACCACTCTCATCACAGTGCTCCACGGCCCCTGTCATCAGAGTCCTCCATGATACCTTTCAACACAATTCTATATGACCACTGTCATCACAATGCCCCATGACACCTGTCATCACAATTCGCCATGGCACTTGCCAACACAATGCTCTATAAACCATGTCATCACAAGGTTCATGGACAATTGTCATCACAATGCTCCATGACAACTTACACCACAATGCTCCTTGACTCCTGTCATTTCATTGCTCCATGGCCTATGCATTCACAATGTGCCATGGCCCCTGTAATCACATCGCTCCATGATCCCTTTCATCACAATGCTCTATGACCATTCTCATCACAATACCCCATGACACCTATCATCATAATGCTCCAAGGCCCCTCTCATCACAATGCTCCATGATCCCTGTCATCACAATGTTCCATGACACTTGTCATCACAGTGCTCCATGACCCATGTCATCACAATATTCACTGCCCATGTAATCACAATGCTCCTGGTCCCCTGTAATCACAATGCTCCATACTCTTGTCATCACAATGCTCCATAACTCTTGTCATCATAATGCTCCATGCCCGTGTCCTCACAATGCTCCATGACCACTTTCATCACAATGCTCCTTGACCCCTGTCATCACAATCCTCCATGGCCTATGTATTCACAATGCTCCATGGCCCCTGTAATCACATTGCTCCATGATCCTTTTCATCACAACGTTCTATGACCACTGTCATCACAAGGCCACATGACACCTGTCATCACAATGCTCTATGGCCCCTGTCAGCACAATGTTCCATGACAAATATCATCATATTGACCCATGACCGCTGTCATCACAATGTTCCCTGCCCTTGTCATCTCAATGCTCCCTGGCCCCTGTAATCACAATGCTCCATACCCTTGTCATCGCAATGCTCCAGATCATTCCTCATCATAATGCTCCATCCCCGTCTCATCACATTGCTCCATGGCCCCTGTCATCACAGTGCTCCGTGATACCTTTCATCATAATGATAGATGACCACTGTCATCAAAATGCTCCATGACACCTGTCATCATAATTGGCCATGGCCCTTGTCATCACAATGCTCCAGGACACTTGTCTTCACAATGTTCCATGGCACATTTCATCACAATGCTCCATGACAACTTTCATCAAATTGCTCCATGATGCCTCTCATCACAATGCTCCATGGCCTTTGTCATCAAAATTCTACATGGCCCCTGTAATAACAGTGCTTCATGACAACTTTTATCACAATGCTCCATGACCACCCTCATCACAATGCCAGATAAGACCTATCATGACAATGCTCCATGACCCTTGTCATCACAATGCTCCATGGTCCCTATAATCACAATGCTCCATGCGCTTGTCATCACAGTGCTCCAGAATTCTTGTCATCAAAATGTTCCATGGCCTTTGTCATCACAATGCTCCATGACCCCTGTCATCACAATGCTTGATGAACCTTGTCATCACAATGCTCCCTGAACCGTGTCATCACAAGTTTCCAGGACCCTTGTCATCTCAATGCTCCATGACCTTTGTATTCACAATGCTCCATGGCCCCTGTAATTGCGGTGCTCCACGACCCCTGTCATCAACATGCTCCCTGGTATATTTCATCACACTTTTAGATGACCACTCTCATCACAGTGCTCCACGGCCCCTGTCATCAGAGTCCTCCATGATACCTTTCAACACAATTCTATATGACCACTGTCATCACAATGCCCCATGACACCTGTCATCACAATTCGCCATGGCACTTGCCATCACAATGCTCTATAAACCATGTCATCACAAGGTTCATGGAAAATTGTCATCACAATGCTCCATGACAACTTACACCACAATGCTCCTTGACTCCTGTCATTTCATTGCTCTATGGCCTATGCATTCACAATGTGCCATGGCCCCTGTAACCACATTGCTCCATGATCCCTTTCATCACAATGCTCTATGACCACTCTCATCACAATACCCCATGAAGCCTATCATCATAATGCTCCAAGGCCCCTCTCATCACAATGCTCCATGATCCCTGTCATCACAATGTTCCAAGACACTTGGCATCACAGTGCTCCATGACCCATGTCATCACAATATTCACTGCCCATGTAATCACAATGCTCCTGGTCCCCTGTAATCACAATGCTCCATACTCTTGTCATCACAATGCTCCAAAACTCTTGTCATCATAATGCTCCATGCCCGTGTCCTCACAATGCTCCATGACCACTTTCATCACAATGCTCCTTGACCCCTGTCATCACAATCCTCCATGGCCTATGTATTCACAATGCTCCATGGCCCATGTAATCACATTGCTCCATGATCCTTTTCATCACAACGTTCTATGACCACTGTCATCATAAGGCCACATGACACCTGTCATCACAATGCTCTATGGCCCCTGTCAGCACAATGTTCCATGACAGATATCATCAAATTGACCCATGACCGCTGTCATCACAATGTTCCCTGCCCTTGTCATCTCAATGCTCCCTGGCCCCTGTAATCACAATGCTCCATACCCTTGTCATCGCAATGCTCCAGATCATTCCTCATCATAATGCTGCATGCCCGTGTCATCAAAATGCTCCATGGCCCCTGTCATCACAGTGCTCCGTGATACCTTTCATCATAATGATAGATGACCACTGTCATCAAAATGCTCCATGACACCTGTCATCATAATTGGCCATGGCCCTTGTCATCACAATGCTCCAGGACACTTGTCTTCTCAATGTTCCATGGCACATTTCATCACAATGCTCCATGACAACTTTCATCAAATTGCTCCATGATGCCTCTCATCACAATGCTCCATGGCCTTTGTCATCAAAATTCTACATGGCCCCTGTAATAACAGTGCTTCATGACAACTTTTATCACAATGCTCCATGACCACCCTCATCACAATGCCAGATAAGACCTATCATGACAATGCTCCATGACCCTTGTCATCACAATGCTCCATGGTCCCTATAATCACAATGCTCCATGCGCTTGTCATCACAGTGCTCCAGAATTCTTGTCATCAAAATGTTCCATGGCCTTTGTCATCACAATGCTCCATGACCCCTGTCATCACAATGCTTGATGAACCTTGTCATCACAATGCTCCCTGAACCGTGTCATCACAAGTTTCCAGGACCCTTGTCATCTCAATGCTCCATGACCTTTGTATTCACAATGCTCCATGGCCCCTGTAATTGCGGTGCTCCACGACCCCTGTCATCAACATGCTCCCTGGTATATTTCATCACACTTTTAGATGACCACTCTCATCACAGTGCTCCACGGCCCCTGTCATCAGAGTCCTCCATGATACCTTTCAACACAATTCTATATGACCACTGTCATCACAATGCCCCATGACACCTGTCATCACAATTCGCCATGGCACTTGCCATCACAATGCTCTATAAACCATGTCATCACAAGGTTCATGGACAATTGTCATCACAATGCTCCATGACAACTTACACCACAATGCTCCTTGACTCCTGTCATTTCATTGCTCCATGGCCTATGCATTCACAATGTGCCATGGCCCCTGTAATCACATCGCTCCATGATCCCTTTCATCACACTGCTCTATGACCACTCTCATCACAATACCCCATGATGCCTATCATCATAATGCTCCAAGGCCCCTCTCATCACAATGCTCCATGATCCCTGTCATCACAATGTTCCATGACACTTGGCATCACAGTGCTCCATGACCCATGTCATCACAATATTCACTGCCCATGTAATCACAATGCTCCTGGTCCCCTGTAATCACAATGCTCCATACTCTTGTCATCACAATGCTCCATAACTCTTGTCATCATAATGCTCCATGCCCGTGTCCTCACAATGCTCCATGACCACTTTCATCACAATGCTCCTTGACCCCTGTCATCACAATCCTCCATGGCCTATGTATTCACAATGCTCCATGGCCCCTGTAATCACATTGCTCCATGATCCTTTTCATCACAACGTTCTATGACCACTGTCATCACAAGGCCACATGACACCTGTCATCACAATGCTCTATGGCCCCTGTCAGCACAATGTTCCATGACAGATATCATCATATTGACCCATGACCGCTGTCATCACAATGTTCCCTGCCCTTGTCATCTCAATGCTCCCTGGCCCCTGTAAGCACAATTCTCCATACCCTTGTCATCGCAATGCTCCAGATCATTCCTCATCATAATGCTCCATCCCCGTGTCGTCACATTGCTCCATGGCCCCTGTCATCACAGTGCTCCGTGATACCTTTCGTCATAATGATAGATGACCACTGTCATCAAAATGCTCCATGACACCTGTCATCATAATTGGCCATGGCCCTTGTCATCACAATGCTCCAGGACACTTGCCTTCACAATGTTCCATGGCACATTTCATCACAATGCTCCATGACAACTTTCATCAAATTGCTCCATGATGCCTGTCATCACAATGCTCCATGGCCTTTGTCATCAAAATTCTACATGGCCCCTGTAATAACAGTGCTTCATGACAACTTTTATCACAATGCTCCATGACCACCCTCATCACAATGCCAGATAAGACCTATCATGACAATGCTCCATGACCCTTGTCATCACAATGCTCCATGGTCCCTATAATCACAATGCTCCATGCGCTTGTCATCAGAGTGCTCCAGATTTCTTGTCATCAAAATGTTCTATGGCTTTTGTCATCACAATGCTCCATGACCCCTGTCATCACAATGCTTGATGAACCTTGTCATCACAATGCTCCCTGAACCGTGTCATCACAAGTTTCCAGGACCCTTGTCATCTCAATGCTCCATGACCTTTGTATTCACAATGCTCCATGGCCCCTGTAATTGCGGTGCTCCATGACCCCTGTCATCAACATGCTCCCTGGTATATTTCATCACACTTTTAGATGACCACTCTCATCACAGTGCTCCACGGCCCCTGTCATCAGAGTCCTCCATGATACCTTTCAACACAATTCTATATGACCACTGTCATCACAATGCCCCATGACACCTGTCATCACAATTCGCCATGGCACTTGCCATCACAATGCTCCATAAACCATGTCATCACAAGGTTCATGGACAATTGTCATCACAATGCTCCATGACAACTTACACCACAATGCTCCTTGACTCCTGTCATTTCATTGCTCCATGGCCTATGCATTCACAATGTGCCATGGCCCCTGTAATCACATTGCTTCATGATCCCTTTCATCACAATGCTCTATGACCACTCTCATCACAATACCCCATGACGCCTATCATCATAATGCTCCAAGGCCCCTCTCATCACAATGCTCCATGAACCCTGTCATCACAATGTTCCATGACACTTGGCATCACAGTGCTCCATGACCCATGTCATCACAATGCTTGATGAACCTTGTCATCACAATGCTCCCTGAACCGTGTCATCACAAGTTTCCAGGACCCTTGTCAGCTCAATGCTCCATGAGCTCTGTCATCTCAATGCTCCATGACCTTTGTATTCACAATGCTCCATGGCCCCTGTAATTTCGGTGCTCCACGACACCTGTCATCAAAATGCTCCCTTGTATATTTCATCACAATTCTAGATGACCACTCTCATCACTGTGCTCCACGGCCCCTGTCATCAGAGTCCTCCATGATACCTTTCAACACAATTCTATATGACCACTGTCATCACAATGCCCCATGACTCCTGTCATCACAATTCGCCATGGCACTTGTCATCACAATGCTCCATAAACCATGTCATCACAATGTTCATGGACACTTGTCATCACAATGCTCCATGACAACTTATATCACAATGCTCCTTGACCCTGTCATTTCATTGCTCCATGGCCTATGCATTCTGAATGTGCCATGGCCCCTGTAATCACATTGCTCCATGATCCCTTTCATCACAATGCTCTATGACCACTCTCATCACAATACCCCATGACGCCTATCATCATAATGCTCCAAGGCCCCTCTCATCACAATGCTCCAAGATCCCTGTCATCACAATGTTCCATGACTCTTGTCATCAAATGACTCATGATCCATTTAATCACAATGCTCCATGACTCCTTTCGTCACATGCTCCATGATACTTGTCATTACACTGCCCCATGACCTTCTTCATAACAATGCTCCATGATACCAGTCATCACAATGCTCCATGACCATTGTCGTTCACAATGCTCCATGCCCCTTTCAACACAATGCTCCATGACAACTGTCATCACAATGCTCCATGGCCTTTGTCAACACAATTATACATGGCCCCTGTAATCACAGGGCTCCATGACCCCTTTCATCACAATGCTCCATGACCACTGTCATCACAATGCCCCTTTGCCCCTGTCATTACAATGCCCCATGACCACGGTCATCACAATGCTCCATGATCCGAGTAATCACAATGATCCATGACCCCTTTCCTCACAATGCTCCAATACCTCTTTCATCACAATGCTCATGTCACTTGTTATCACAATGTTCCATGCCTTATAATCACAATGCTCCATGGCACGTTTCCTCACAATGCTCCAGTACCCCATTCATCACAAGTCTCTATGTCACTTGTCATCAAAATTATACATGCTCTTATCATCACAATGGCCCAGGATCCATTTAATCACAGTGCTCCATGACCCCTTTCATAACAATGCTCCATGACACGGGTCATCACAATGATCCATGACCCGTTTCATCTCAATGCTGCATGGCACCTGTCATCAGAATGCTCCAGGGCCTTTGCCATCACAATGCTCCATGGCCCCTATTATCACAGTGCTCCATGTTACCTTTCATCACAATTCTAGATGACCACTGTCATCACAATGACCCATGACATCTGTCATCACAATTCGCCATGGCCCTTGGCATCACAATGCTCCATGACCCCTGTCATCACAATGCTTGATGAACCTTGTCATCACAATGCTCCCTGAACCGTGTCATCACAAGTTTCCAGGACCCTTGTCATCACAATGATCCATGACCTCTGTCATCTCAATGCTCCATGACCTTTGTCATCACAATGCTCCATGGCCCCTATTATCACAGTGCTCCATGTTACCTTTCATCACATTTCTAGATGACCACTGTCATCACAATGCCCCATGACACCTGTCATCACAATACGCCATGGCCCTTGTCATCACAATGCTCCATGATCCATGTCATCACACTGTTCCTGGACACTTATCTTCACAATGAACTATGACCACACTCATCACAAGGCTCCATGACCCTTGTCATCACAGTGCTCCATGGCCTATGCATTCAAAATGCTCCATGGCAACTGTAATCATATTGCTCCATGATCCCCTTCATCACAATGCTCCATGACCCATGTCATCACAATGCTCGAAGACCCTTGTCATCACAATGCTCCATCGTCCCTATAATCACAATGCTCCATGCGCTTGTCATCAGAGTGCTTCAGAATTCTTGTCATCAAAATATTCCATGGCCTTTGTCATCACAATGCTCCATGACCCCTGTCATCACAATGCTTGATGAACTTTGTCCTCACAATGCTCCATGAACCGTTTCGTCACGAGGTTCCGGGACCCTTGTCATCACAATGATCCATGACCCCTGTCATCTCAATGCTCTATGACCTTTGTATTCAGAATGCTCCTTGGCCCCTGTAATTGCGGTGCTCCATGACCCCTGTCATCAAAATGCTCCCTGGTATATTTCATCACAATTCTAGATGACCACTCTCATCACAGTGCTCCAAGGCCCCTGTCATCAGAGTCCTCCATGATACCTTTCAACACAATTCTATATGACCACTGTCATCACAATGCCCCATGACAACTGTCATCACAATTCGCCATGGCACTTGTCATCACAATGCTCCATAAACCATGTCATCACAATGTTCATGGACACTTGTCATCACAATGCTCCATGACAACTTATATCACAATGCTCCTTGACCCCTGTCATTTCATTGCTCCATGGCCTATGCATTCAGAATGTGCCATGGCCCCTGTAACCACATTGCTCCATGATCCCTTTCATCACAATGCTCTATGACCACTCTCATCACAATACCCCATGACGCCTATCATCATAATGCTCCAAGGCCCCTCTCATCACAATGCTCCATGATCCCTGTCATCACAATGTTCCAAGACACTTGGCATCACAGTGCTCCTTGACCCCTGTCATCACAATATTCACTGCCCATGTAATCACAATGCTCCTGGTCCCCTGTAATCACAATGCTCCATACCCTTGTCATCACAATGCTCCAGAACTCTTGTCGTCATAATGCTCCATAACTCTTGTCATCATAATGCTCCATGCCCGTGTCCTCACAATGCTCCATGACCACTTTCATCACAATGCTCCTTGACCCCTGTCATCACAATCCTCCATGGCCTATGTATTCACAATGCTCCATGGCCCCTGTAATCACATTGCTCCATGATCCTTTTCATCACAACGTTCTATGACCACTGTCATCACAAGGCCACATGACACCTGTCATCACAATGCTCTATGGCCCCTGTCAGCACAATGTTCCATGACAGATATCATCATATTGACCCATGACCGCTGTCATCACAATGTTCCCTGCCCTTGTCATCTCAATGCTCCCTGGCCCCTGTCATCACAATGCTCCATACCCTTGTCATCGCAATGCTCCAGATCATTCCTCATCAAAATGCTCCATGCCCGTGTCATCACAATGCTCCATGGCCCCTGTCATCACAGTGCTCCGTGATACCTTTCATAATAATGATAGATGACGACTGTCATCAAAATGCTCCATGACACCTGTCATCATAATTGGCCATGGCCCTTGTCATCACAATGCTCCAGGACACTTGTCCTCACAATGTTCCATGGCGCATTTCATCACAATGCTCCATGACAACTTTCATCAAATTGCTCCATGATGCCTGTCATCACAATGCTCCATGGCCTTTGTCATCAAAATTCTACATGGCCACTGTAATAACAGTGCTTCATGACAACTTTTATCACAATGCTCCATGACCACACTCATCACAATGCCAGATAAGACCTATCATGACAATGCTCCATGGCCCTTGTCATCACAATGCTCCATGGTCCCTATAATCACAATGCTCCATGCACTTGTCATCACAGTGCTCCAGAATTCTTGTCATCAAAATGTTCCATGGCCTTTGTCATCACAATTCTCCATGACCCCTGTCATCACAATGTTTGATGAACCTTGTCATCACAATGCTCCCTGAACCGTGTCATCACAAGTTTCCAGGACCCTTGTCATCACAATGATCCATGACCTCTGTCATCTCAATGCTCCATGACCTTTGTCATCAGAATGCTCCATGGCCCCTATTATCACAGTGCTCCATGTTACCTTTCATCACATTTCTAGATGACCACTGTCATCACAATGCCCCATGACACCTGTCATCACAATACGCCATGGCCCTTGTCATCACAATGCTCCATGATCCATGTCATCACACTGTTCCTGGACACTTATCATCACAATGAACTATGACCACACTCATCACAAGGCTCCATGACCCCTGTCATCACAGTGCTCCATGGCCTATGCATTCAAAATGCTCCATGGCAACTGTAATCATATTGCTCCATGATCCCCTTCATCACAATGCTCCATGACCCCTGTCATCACAATGCTCGAAGACCCTTGTCATCATAATGCTCCATGGTCCCTATAATCACAATGCTCCATGACCATTGTCATCACAATGCTCCATGCCCCTTTCAACGCAATGCTCCATGACAACTGTCATCACAATGCTCCATGGCCTTTGTCATCACAATTATACATGGCCCCTGTAATCACAGTGCTCCATGACCCCTTTCATCACAATGCTCCATAACCACTGTCATCACAATGCCCCATTGCCCCTGTCATTACAATGCTCCATGACCACTGTCATCACAATGTTCCATGATTGCTGTAATCACAATGACCCATGACACCTTTCTTCACAAGGCTCCAGTTCGCCTTTCATCACAATGCCCCATGCCCCTTGTCATCACAATGCTGAATGCAGTTGTCATCACAATGCACCATGGCCCCTGTAATCACAATTCTCCATGCCCTTGTCATCAAAATGCTCCAGAAGTCATGTCATCACAATGCTCCATTCCTTTGTCTTCACAATGCTCCATGATCCGAGTAATCACAATGATCCATGATCCGAGTAATCACAATGATCCATGACCACTTTCCTCACAATGCTCCAATACCTCTTTCATCACAATGCTCATGTCACTTGTTATCACAATGCTCCAAGCCTTATAATCACAATGCTCCATGGCACGTTTCCTCACAATGCTCCAGTACCCCATTCATCACAAGTCTCTATGCCACTTGTCATCAAAATTATACATGCTCTTATCATCACAATGGCCCAGGATCCATTTAATCACAGTGCTCCATGACCCCTTTCATAACAATGTTCCATGACACCTGTCATCACAATGATCCATGACCCGTTTCATCTAAATGCTGCATGGCACCTGTCATCAGAATGCTCCATGCCCGTGTCCTCACAATGCTCCATGACCACTTTCATCACAATGCTCCTTGACCCCTGTCATTCACAATCCTCCATGGCCTATGTATTCACATGTTCCATGGCCCCTTTAATCACATTGCTCCATGATCCTTTTCATCACAATGTTCTATGACAACTGTCATCACAAGGCCACATGACACCTGTCATCACAATGCTCTATGGCCCCTGTCAGCACAATGTTCCATGACAGATATCATCATATTGACCCATGACCGCTGTCATCACAATGTTCCCTGCCCTTGTCATCTCAATGCTCCCTGGCCCCTGTAATCACAATGCTCCATACCCTTGTCATCGCAATGCTCCAGATCATTCCTCATCATAATGCTCCATCCCCGTGTCATCACATTGCTCCATGGCCCATGTCATCACAGTGCTCCGTGATACCTTTCATCATAATGATAGATGACCACTGTCATCAAAATGCTCCATGACACCTGTCATCATACTTGGCCATGGCCCTTGTCATCACAATGCTCCAGGACAGTTGTCTTCACAATGTTCCATGGCGCATTTCATCACAATGCTCCATGACAACTTTCATCAAATTGCTCCATGATGCCTGTCATCTCAATGCTCCATGACCTTTGTATTCACAATGTTCCATGGCCCCTGTAATTGCGGTGCTCCACGACCCCTGTCATCAAAATGCTCCCTGGTATATTTCATCACAATTCTAGATGACCACACTCATCACAGTGCTCCACGGCCCCCGTCATCAGAGTCCTCCATGATACCTTTCAACACAATTCTATATGACCACTGTCATCACAATGCCCCATGACACCTGTCATCACAATTCGCCATGGCACTTGTCATCACAATGCTCCATAAACCATGTTATCACAATGTTCATGGACACTTGTCATCACAATGCTCCATGACAACTTACATCACAATGCTCCTTGAGCCCTGTCATTTCATTGCTCCATGGCCTATGCATTCACAATGTGCCATGGCCCCTGTAATCACAACGCTCCATGATCCCTTTCATCACAATGCTCTATGACCACTCTCATCACAATACCCCATGACGCCTATCATCATTATGCTCCAAGGTCCCTCTCATCACACTGATCCATGATCCCTGTCATCACAATGTTCCATGACACTTGTCATCACAGTGCTCCATGACCCCTGTCATCACAATGCTCGAAGACCCTTGTCATCACAATGCTCCATGGTCCCTATAACCACAATGCTCCATGCGCTTGTCATCACAGTGCTCCAGAATTCTTGTCATCAAAATATTACATGGCCTGTGTCATCACAATGCTCCATGACCCCTGTCATCTCAATGCTCTATGACCTTTGTATTCACAATGCTCCTTGGCCCCTGTAATTGCGGTGTTCCATGACCCCTGTCATCAAAATGCTCCCTGCTATATTTCATCACACTTCTAGATGACCACTCTCATCACAGTGCTCCAAGGCCCCTGTCATCAGAGTCCTCCATGATACCTTTCAACACAATTCTATATGACCACTGTCATTACAGTGCCCCATGACATCTGTCATCACAATTCGCCATGGCACTTGTCATCACAATGCTCCATAAAACCATGTCATCACAATATTCATGGACAATTGTCATCACAATGCTCCATGACAACTTACACCACAATGCTCCTTGACCTCTGTCATTTCATTGCTCCATGGCCTATGCATTCACAATGTGCCATGGCCCTTGTAATCACATCGCTCCATGATCCCTTTCATCACAATGCTCTATGACCACTCTCATCACAATACCCCATGACGCCTATCACCATAATGCTCCAAGGCCCCTCTCTTCACAATGCTCCATGGTCCCTGTCATCACAATGTTCCATGACACTTGTCATCACAGTGCTCCATGACCCCTGTCATCACAATATTCACTGCCCATGTAATCACAATGCTCCATACTGTTGTCATCACAATGCTCCAGAACTCTTGTCATCATAATGCTCCATGCCCGTGTCCTCACAATGCTCCATGACCACTTTCATCACAATGCTCCTTGACCCCTGTCATCACAATCCTCCTTGGCCTATGTATTCACAATGCTCCATGGCCCCTGTAATCACATTGCTCCATGATCCTTTTCATCACAACGTTCTATGACCACTGTCATCACAAGGCCACATGACACCTGTCATCACAATGCTCTATGGCCCCTGTCAGCACAATGTTCCATGACAGATATCATCATATTGACCCATGACCGCTGTCATCACAATGTTCCCTGCCCTTGTCATCTCAATGCTCCCTGGCACCTGTAATCACAATGCTCCATACCCTTGTCATCGCAATGCTCCAGATCACTTCTCATCATAATGCTCCATGCCCGTGTCCTCACAATGCTCCATGGCCCCTGTCATCACAGTGCTCCATGATACCTTTCATCATAATGATAGATGAGCACTGTCATCACAGTGCTCCATGACACCTGTCATCAGAATTGGCCATGGCCCTTGTCATAACAATGCTCCAGGACACTTTTCTTCACAATGTTCCATGGCGCATTTCATCACAATGCTCCATGACCACTTTCATCAAATTGCTCCATGATGCCTGTCATCACAGTGCTCCATGGCCTTTGTCATCAAAATTCTACATGGCCCCTGTAATAACAGTGCTTCATGACAACTTTTATCACAATGCTCCAGGACCACTCTCATCACAATGCCAGATAAGACCTTTCATGACAATGCTCCATGGCCCTTGTCATCACAATGCTCCATGGTCCCTATAATCACAATGCTCCATGCACTTGTCATCACAGTGCTCCTGAATTCTTGTCATCAAAATGTTCCATGGCCTTTGTCATCACAATGCTTGATGAACCTTGTCATCACAATGCTCCCTGAACCGTGTCATCACAAGTTTCCAGGACCCTTGTCATCACAATGATCCATGACCTCTGTCATCTCAATGCTCCATGACCTTTGTCATCACAATGCTCCATGGCCCTTATTATCACAGTGCTCCATGTTACCTTTCATCACATTTCTAGATGACCACTGTCATCACAATGCCCCATGACACCTGTCATCACAATACGCCATGGCCCTTGTCATCACAATGCTCCATGATCCATGTCATCACACTGTTCCTCGACACTTATCATCACAATGAACTATGACCACACTCATCACAAGGCTCCATGACCCCTGTCATCACAGTGCTCCATGGCCTATGCATTCAAAATGCTCCATGGCAACTGTAATCATATTGCTCCATGATCCCCTTCATCACAATGCTCCATGACCCCTGTCATCACAATGCTCGAAGACCCTTGTCATCATAATGCTCCATGGTCCCTATAATCACAATGCTCCATGACCATTGTCATCACAATGCTCCATGCCCCTTTCAACGCAATGCTCCATGACAACTGTCATCACAATGCTCCATGGCCTTTGTCATCACAATTATACATGGCCCCTGTAATCACAGTGCTCCATGACCCCTTTCATCACAATGCTCCATAACCACTGTCATCACAATGCCCCATTGCCCCTGTCATTACAATGCTCCATGACCACTGTCATCACAATGTTCCATGATCGCTGTAATCACAATGACCCATGACACCTTTCTTCACAAGGCTCCAGTTCGCCTTTCATCACAATGCCCCATGCCCCTTGTCATCACAATGCTGAATGCAGTTGTCATCACAATGCACCATGGCCCCTGTAATCACAATTCTCCATGCCCTTGTCATTAAAATGCTCCAGAAGTCATGTCATCACAATGCTCCATTCCTTTGTCTTCACAATGCTCCATGATCCGAGTAATCACAATGATCCATGATCCGAGTAATCACAATGATCCATGACCACTTTCCTCACAATGCTCCAATACCTCTTTCATCACAATGCTCATGTCACTTGTTATCACAATGCTCCAAGCCTTATAATCACAATGCTCCATGGCACGTTTCCTCACAATGCTCCAGTACCCCATTCATCACAAGTCTCTATGCCACTTGTCATCAAAATTATACATGCTCTTATCATCACAATGGCCCAGGATCCATTTAATCACAGTGCTCCATGACCCCTTTCATAACAATGTTCCATGACACCTGTCATCACAATGATCCATGACCCGTTTCATCTAAATGCTGCATGGCACCTGTCATCAGAATGCTCCATGCCCGTGTCCTCACAATGCTCCATGACCACTTTCATCACAATGCTCCTTGACCCCTGTCATCACAATCCTCCATGGCCTATGTATTCACATGTTCCATGGCCCCTTTAATCACATTGCTCCATGATCCTTTTCATCACAATGTTCTATGACAACTGTCATCACAAGGCCACATGACACCTGTCATCACAATGCTCTATGGCCCCTGTCAGCACAATGTTCCATGACAGATCTCATCACAATGATCCATGACCGCTGTCATCACAATGTTCCCTGCCCTTGTCATCTCAATGCTCCCTGGCCCCTGTCATCACAATGCTCCATACCCATATCATCACAATGCTCCATTACCCATGTCATCGTAGTGATCCATGACCCCTTTCATCACAATGCTCCATGACACCTGTCATCACAATGCTCCGTGGTCTTTGTCTTCACAATGCTCCATGACCACTGTCATCACCATGCCCCATGACCCCAATCATCACAATGCTCCATAGCCCTTGTCATCACAATGCTCCATTATCCTTGTCATCACAATGTTCCATGACTCTTGTCATCAAAATGCCTCATGATCCATTTAATCACAATGCTCCATGACTCCTTTCATCACATGCTCCATGATACTTCTCATTACACTGCCCCATGACCTTCTTCATAACAATGCTCCATGATACCAGTCATCACAATGCTCCATGACCATTGTCGTCACAATGCTCCATGCCCCTTTCAACACAATGCTCCAGGACAACTGTCATCACAATTCACCATGGCCCTTGTCATCACAATGCTCCATGATCCATGTCATCACGCTGTTCCCGGACACTTATCACCACAATGAACTATGACCACATTCGTCACAATGCTCCATGACCCCTGTCATCACAGTGCTCCATGGCCTGTGCATTCAAAATGCTCCATGGCCCCTGTAATCACATTGCTCCATGATCCCCTTCATCACAATGCTCCATGACGCGTCTCATCACAATCCTCGAAGACCCTTGTCATCACAATGCTCCATGGTCCCTATAATCACAATGCTCCATGCGCTTGTCATCACAGTGCTCCAGAATTCTTGTCATCAAAATATTCCATGGCCTTTGTCATCACAATGCTCCATGACCCCTGTCATCACAATGCTTGATGAACCTTGTCATCACAATGCTCCCTGAACCGTGTCATCACAAGTTTTCAAGACCCTTGTCATCACAATGATCCATGACTTCTGTCATCTCAATGCTCCATGACTTTGTATTCACAATGCTCCATGGCCCCTGTAATTTCGGTGCTCCACGACCCCTGTCATCAAAATGCTCCGTTGTATATTTCATCACAATTCTAGATGACCACTCTCATCACTGTGCTCCACGGCCCCTGTCATCAGAGTCCTCCATGATATCTTTCAACACAATTCTATATGACCACAGTCATCACAATGCCCCATGACACCTGTCATCACAATTCGCCATGGCACGTGTCATCACAATGCTCCATAAACCATGTCATCACAATGTTCATGGACACTTGTCATCACAATGCTCCATGACAACTTACATCACAATGATCCTTGACCCCTGTCATTTCATTGCTCCATGGCCTATGCATTCACAATGTGCCATGGCCGCTGTAATCACATTGTTCCATGATCCCTTTCATCACAATGCTCTATGACCACTCTCATCACAATGCCCCATGACGCCTATCATCATAATGCTCCAAGGCCCCTCTCATCACAATGCTCCATGATCCCTGTCATCACAATGTTCCATGACTCTTGTCATCAAAATGACTCATGATCCATTTAATCACAATGCTCCATGACTCCTTTCATCACATGCTCCATGATACTTGTCATTACACTGCCCAATGACCTTCTTCATAACAATGCTCCATGATACCAGTCATCACAATGCTCCATGACCATTGTCGTTCACAATGCTCCATGCCCCTTTCAACACAACGCTCCATGACAAGTGTCATCACAATGCTCCATGGCCTTTGTCATCACAATTATACATGGCCCCTGTAATCACAGTGTTCCATGACCCCTTTCATCACAATGCTCCATGACCACTGTCATCACAATGCCCCATTGCCCCTGTCATTACAAGGCTCCATGACCACTGTCATCACAATGTTCCATGATCGCTCTAATCACAATGACCCATGACACCTTTTTCACAAGGCTCCAGTTCGCCTTTCATCACAATGCCCCATGCCCCTTGTCATCACAATGCTGAATGCAGTTGTCATCATAATGCACCATGGCCCCTGTAATCACAATTCTCCATGCCCTTGTCATCAAAATGCTCCAGAAGTCATGTCATCACAATGCTCCATTCCTTTGTCTTCACAATGCTCCATGATCCGAGTAATCACAATGATCCATGATCCGAGTAATCACAATGATCCATGACCCCTTTCCTCACAATGCTCCAATACCTCTTTCATCACAATGCTCATGTCACTTGTTATCACAATGCTCCATGCCTTATAATCACAATGCTCCATGGCACGTTTCCTCAAAATGCTCCAGTACCCCATTCATCACAAGTCTCTATGCCACTTGTCATCAAAATTATACATGCTCTTATCATCACAATGGCCCAGGATCCATTTAATCACAGTGCTCCATGACCCCTTTCATAACAATGCTCCATGACACCTGTCATCACAATGATCCATGACCACTTTCATCTCAATGCTGCATGGCACCTGTCATCAGAATGCTCCAGGTCCTTTGTCATCACAATGCTCCATGGCCCCTATTATCACAGTGCTCCATGTTACCTTTCATGACAATTCTAGATGACCACTGTCATCACAATGCCCCATGACACCTGTCATCACAATTCGCCATGGCCCTTGTCATCACAATGCTCCATGATCCATGTCATCACACTGTTCCTGGACACTTATCATCACAATGAACTATGACCACACTCATCACAAGTCTCCATGACCACTGTCATCACAGTGCTCCATGGCCTATGCATTCAAAATGCTCCATGGCCCCTGTAATCATAATGCTCCATGATCCCCTTCATCACAATGCTCCATGACCCCTGTCATCACAATGCTCGAAGACCCTTGTCATCACAATGCTCCATGATCCCTATAATCACAATGCTCCATGCGCTTGTCATCACAGTGCTCCAGAATACTTGTCATCAAAATATTCCATGGCCTTTGTCATCACAAAGCTCCATGACCCCTGTCAACAAAATGCTTGATGAACTTTGTCATCACAATGTTCCATGAACCGTTTCGTCACAAGGTACCAGGACCCTTGTCATCACAATGATCCATGACCCCTGTCATCTCAATGCTCCATGACCTTTGTATTCACAATGTTCCATGGCCCCTGTAATTGCGGTGCTCCACGACCCCTGTCATCAACATGCTCCCTGGTATATTTCATCACACTTTTAGATGACAACTCTCATCACAGTACTCCACGGCCCCTGTCATCAGAGTCCTCCATGATACCTTTCAACACAATTCTATATGACCACTGTCATCACAATGCCCCATGACACCTGTCATCACAATTCGCCATGGCACTTGCCATCACAATGCTCTATAAACCATGTCATCACAAGGTTCATGGACAATTGTCATCACAATGCTCCATGACAACTTACACCACAATGCTCCTTGACTCCTGTCATTTCATTGCTCCATGGCCTATGCATTCACAATGTGCCATGGCCCCTGTAATCACATCGCTCCATGATCCCTTTCATCACAATGCTCTATGACCACTCTCATCACAATACCCCATGACGCCTATCATCATAATGCTCCAAGGCCCCTCTCATCACAATGCTCCATGATCCCTGTCATCACAATGTTCCATGACACTTGTCATCACAGTGCTCCATGACCCATGTCATCACAATATTCACTGCCCATGTAATCACAATGCTCCTGGTCCCCTGTAATCACAATGCTCCATACTCTTGTCATCACAATGCTCCATAACTCTTGTCATCATAATGCTCCATGCCCGTGTCCTCAAAATGCTCCATGACCACTTTCATCACAATGCTCCTTGACCCCTGTCATCACAATCCTCCATGGCCTATGCATTCACAATTTGCCATGGCCCCTGTAATCACATCGCTCCATGATCCCTTTCATCACAATGCTCTATGACCACTCTCATCACAATACCCCATGAAGCCTATCATCATAATGCTCCAAGGCCCCTCTCATCACAATGCTCCATGATCCCTGTCTTCACAATGTTCCATGACACTTGGCATCACAGTGCTCCATGACCCATGTCATCACAATATTCACTGCCCATGTAATCACAATGCTCCTGGTCCCCTGTAATCACAATGCTCCATACTCTTGTCATCACAATGCTCCATAACTCTTGTCATCATAATGCTCCATGCCCGTGTCCTCACAATGCTCCATGACCACTTTCATCACAATGCTCCTTGACCCCTGTCATCACAATCCTCCATGGCCTATGTATTCACAATGCTCCATGGCCCCTGTAATCACATTGCTCCATGATCCTTTTCATCACAACGTTCTATGACCACTGTCATCACAAGGCCACATGACACCTGTCATCACAATGCTCTATGGCCCCTGTCAGCACAATGTTCCATGACAAATATCATCATATTGACCCATGACCGCTGTCATCACAATGTTCCCTGCCCTTGTCATCTCAATGCTCCCTGGCCCCTGTAATCACAATACTCCATACCCTTGTCATCGCAATGCTCCAGATCATTCCTCATCATAATGCTCCATCCCCGTCTCATCACATTGCTCCATGGCCCCTGTCATCACAGTGCTCCGTGATACCTTTCATCATAATGATAGATGACCACTGTCATCAAAATGCTCCATGACACCTGTCATCATAATTGACCATGGCCCTTGTCATCACAATGCTCCAGGACACTTGTCTTCACAATGTTCCATGGCACATTTCATCACAATGCTCCATGACAACTTTCATCAAATTGCTCCATGATGCCTGTCATCACAATGCTCCATGGCCTTTGTCATCAAAATTCTACATGGCCCCTGTAATAACAGTGCTTCATGACAACTTTTATCACAATGCTCCATGACCACCCTCATCACAATGCCAGATAAGACCTATCATGACAATGCTCCATGGCCCTTGTCATCACAATGCTCCATGGTCCCTATAATCACAATGCTCCATGCGCTTGTCATCACAGTGCTCCAGAATTCTTGTCATCAAAATGTTCCATGGCCTTTGTCATCACAATGCTCCATGACCCCTGTCATCACAATGCTTGATGAACCTTGTCATCACAATGCTCCCTGAACCGTGTCATCACAAGTTTCCAGGACCCTTTTCATCACAATGATCCATGACTTCTGTCATCTCAATGCTCCATGACCTTTGTATTCACAATGCTCCATGGCCCCTGTAATTGCGGTGCTCCACGACCCCTGTCATCAACATGCTCCCTGGTATATTTCATCACACTTTTAGATGACCACTCTCATCATAGTGCTCCACGGCCCCTGTCATCAGAGTCCTCCATGATACCTTTCAACACAATTCTATATGACCACTGTCATCACAATGCCCCATGACACCTGTCATCACAATTCGCCATGGCACTTGCCATCACAATGCTCTATAAACCATGTCATCACAATGTTCATGGACACTTGTCATCACAATGCTCCATGACAACTTACATCACAATGATCCTTGACCCCTGTCATTTCATTGCTCCATGGCCTATGCATTCACAATGTGCCATGGCCGCTGTAATCACATTGTTCCATGATCCCTTTCATCACAATGCTCTATGACCACTCTCATCACAATGCCCCATGACGCCTATCATCATAATGCTCCAAGGCCCCTCTCATCACAATGCTCCATGATCCCTGTCATCACAATGTTCCATGACACTTGTCATCACAGTGCTCCATGACCCATGTCATCACAATATTCACTGCCCATGTAATCACAATGCTCCTGGTCCCCTGTAATCACAATGCTCTATACTCTTGTCATCACAATGCTCCATAACTCTTGTCATCATAATGCTCCATGCCCGTGTCCTCACAATGCTCCATGACCACTTTCATCACAATGCTCCTTGACCCCTGTCATCACAATCCTCCATGGCCTATGTATTCACAATGCTCCATGGCCCCTGTAATCACATTGCTCCATGATCCTTTTCATCACAAGGTTCTATGACCACTGTCATCACAAGGCCACATGACACCTGTCATCACAATGCTCTATGGCCCCTGCCAGCACAATGTTCCATGACAAATATCATCATATTGACCTATGACCGCTGTCATCACAATGTTCCCTGCCCTTGTCATCTCAATGCTCCCTGGCCCCTGTAATCACAATGCTCCATACCCTTGTCATCGCAATGCTCCAGATCATTCCTCATTATAATGCTCCATCCCCGTGTCATCACATTGCTCCATGGCCCCTGTCATCACAGTGCTCCGTGATACCTTTCATCATAATGATAGATGACCACTGTCATCAAAATGCTCCATGACACCTGTCATCATAATTGGCCATGGCCCTTGTCATCACAATGCTCCAGGACACTTGTCTTCACAATGTTCCATGGCACATTTCATCACAATGCTCCATGACAACTTTCATCAAATTGCTCCATGATGCCTGTCATCACAATGCTCCATGGCCTTTGTCATCAAAATTCTACATGGCCCCTGTAATAACAGTACTTCATGACAAATTTTATCACAATGCTCCATGACCACCCTCATCACAATGCCAGATAAGACCTATCATGACAATGCTCCATGACCCTTGTCATCACGATGCTCCATGGTCCCTATAATCACAATGCTCCATGCGCTTGTCATCACAGTGCTCCAGAATACTTGTCATCAAAATATTCCATGGCCTTTGTCATCACAAAGCTCCATGACCCCTGTCAACAAAATGCTTGATGAACTTTGTCATCACAATGTTCCATGAACCGTTTCGTCACAAGGTACCAGGAACCCTGTCATCACAATGATCCATGACTTCTGTCATCTCAATGCTCCATGACTTTGTATTCACAATGCTCCATGGCCCCTGTAATTTCGGTGCTCCACGACCCCTGTCATCAAAATGCTCCGTTGTATATTTCATCACAATTCTAGATGACCACTCTCATCACTGTGCTCCACGGCCCCTGTCATCAGAGTCCTCCATGATATCTTTCAACACAATTCTATATGACCACAGTCATCACAATGCCCCATGACACCTGTCATCACAATTCGCCATGGCACGTGTCATCACAATGCTCCATAAACCATGTCATCACAATGTTCATGGACACTTGTCATCACAATGCTCCATGACAACTTACATCACAATGATCCTTGACCCCTGTCATTTCATTGCTCCATGGCCTATGCATTCACAATGTGCCATGGCCGCTGTAATCACATTGTTCCATGATCCCTTTCATCACAATGCTCTATGACCACTCTCATCACAATGCCCCATGACGCCTATCATCATAATGCTCCAAGGCCCCTCTCATCACAATGCTCCATGATCCCTGTCATCACAATGTTCCATGACTCTTGTCATCAAAATGACTCATGATCCATTTAATCACAATGCTCCATGACTCCTTTCATCACATGCTCCATGATACTTGTCATTACACTGCCCAATGACCTTCTTCATAACAATGCTCCATGATACCAGTCATCACAATGCTCCATGACCATTGTCGTTCACAATGCTCCATGCCCCTTTCAACACAACGCTCCATGACAAGTGTCATCACAATGCTCCATGGCCTTTGTCATCACAATTATACATGGCCCCTGTAATCACAGTGTTCCATGACCCCTTTCATCACAATGCTCCATGACCACTGTCATCACAATGCCCCATTGCCCCTGTCATTACAAGGCTCCATGACCACTGTCATCACAATGTTCCATGATCGCTCTAATCACAATGACCCATGACACCTTTTTCACAAGGCTCCAGTTCGCCTTTCATCACAATGCCCCATGCCCCTTGTCATCACAATGCTGAATGCAGTTGTCATCATAATGCACCATGGCCCCTGTAATCACAATTCTCCATGCCCTTGTCATCAAAATGCTCCAGAAGTCATGTCATCACAATGCTCCATTCCTTTGTCTTCACAATGCTCCATGATCCGAGTAATCACAATGATCCATGATCCGAGTAATCACAATGATCCATGACCCCTTTCCTCACAATGCTCCAATACCTCTTTCATCACAATGCTCATGTCACTTGTTATCACAATGCTCCATGCCTTATAATCACAATGCTCCATGGCACGTTTCCTCAAAATGCTCCAGTACCCCATTCATCACAAGTCTCTATGCCACTTGTCATCAAAATTATACATGCTCTTATCATCACAATGGCCCAGGATCCATTTAATCACAGTGCTCCATGACCCCTTTCATAACAATGCTCCATGACACCTGTCATCACAATGATCCATGACCACTTTCATCTCAATGCTGCATGGCACCTGTCATCAGAATGCTCCAGGTCCTTTGTCATCACAATGCTCCATGGCCCCTATTATCACAGTGCTCCATGTTACCTTTCATGACAATTCTAGATGACCACTGTCATCACAATGCCCCATGACACCTGTCATCACAATTCGCCATGGCCCTTGTCATCACAATGCTCCATGATCCATGTCATCACACTGTTCCTGGACACTTATCATCACAATGAACTATGACCACACTCATCACAAGTCTCCATGACCACTGTCATCACAGTGCTCCATGGCCTATGCATTAAAAATGCTCCATGGCCCCTGTAATCATAATGCTCCATGATCCCCTTCATCACAATGCTCCATGACCCCTGTCATCACAATGCTCGAAGACCCTTGTCATCACAATGCTCCATGATCCCTATAATCACAATGCTCCATGCGCTTGTCATCACAGTGCTCCAGAATACTTGTCATCAAAATATTCCATGGCCTTTGTCATCACAAAGCTCCATGACCCCTGTCAACAAAATGCTTGATGAACTTTGTCATCACAATGTTCCATGAACCGTTTCGTCACAAGGTACCAGGACCCTTGTCATCACAATGATCCATGACCCCTGTCATCTCAATGCTCCATGACCTTTGTATTCACAATGTTCCATGGCCCTTGTAATTGCGGTGCTCCACGACCCCTGTCATCAACATGCTCCCTGGTATATTTCATCACACTTTTAGATGACAACTCTCATCACAGTACTCCACGGCCCCTGTCATCAGAGTCCTCCATGATACCTTTCAACACAATTCTATATGACCACTGTCATCACAATGCCCCATGACACCTGTCATCACAATTCGCCATGGCACTTGCCATCACAATGCTCTATAAACCATGTCATCACAAGGTTCATGGACAATTGTCATCACAATGCTCCATGACAACTTACACCACAATGCTCCTTGACTCCTGTCATTTCATTGCTCCATGGCCTATGCATTCACAATGTGCCATGGCCCCTGTAATCACATCGCTCCATGATCCCTTTCATCACAATGCTCTATGACCACTCTCATCACAATACCCCATGACGCCTATCATCATAATGCTCCAAGGCCCCTCTCATCACAATGCTCCATGATCCCTGTCATCACAATGTTCCATGACACTTGTCATCACAGTGCTCCATGACCCATGTCATCACAATATTCACTGCCCATGTAATCACAATGCTCCTGGTCCCCTGTAATCACAATGCTCCATACTCTTGTCATCACAATGCTCCATAACTCTTGTCATCATAATGCTCCATGCCCGTGTCCTCAAAATGCTCCATGACCACTTTCATCACAATGCTCCTTGACCCCTGTCATCACAATCCTCCATGGCCTATGCATTCACAATTTGCCATGGCCCCTGTAATCACATCGCTCCATGATCCCTTTCATCACAATGCTCTATGACCACTCTCATCACAATACCCCATGAAGCCTATCATCATAATGCTCCAAGGCCCCTCTCATCACAATGCTCCATGATCCCTGTCTTCACAATGTTCCATGACACTTGGCATCACAGTGCTCCATGACCCATGTCATCACAATATTCACTGCCCATGTAATCACAATGCTCCTGGTCCCCTGTAATCACAATGCTCCATACTCTTGTCATCACAATGCTCCATAACTCTTGTCATCATAATGCTCCATGCCCGTGTCCTCACAATGCTCCATGACCACTTTCATCACAATGCTCCTTGACCCCTGTCATCACAATCCTCCATGGCCTATGTATTCACAATGCTCCATGGCCCCTGTAATCACATTGCTCCATGATCCTTTTCATCACAACGTTCTATGACCACTGTCATCACAAGGCCACATGACACCTGTCATCACAATGCTCTATGGCCCCTGTCAGCACAATGTTCCATGACAAATATCATCATATTGACCCATGACCGCTGTCATCACAATGTTCCCTGCCCTTGTCATCTCAATGCTCCCTGGCCCCTGTAATCACAATACTCCATACCCTTGTCATCGCAATGCTCCAGATCATTCCTCATCATAATGCTCCATCCCCGTCTCATCACATTGCTCCATGGCCCCTGTCATCACAGTGCTCCGTGATACCTTTCATCATAATGATAGATGACCACTGTCATCAAAATGCTCCATGACACCTGTCATCATAATTGACCATGGCCCTTGTCATCACAATGCTCCAGGACACTTGTCTTCACAATGTTCCATGGCACATTTCATCACAATGCTCCATGACAACTTTCATCAAATTGCTCCATGATGCCTGTCATCACAATGCTCCATGGCCTTTGTCATCAAAATTCTACATGGCCCCTGTAATAACAGTGCTTCATGACAACTTTTATCACAATGCTCCATGACCACCCTGATCACAATGCCAGATAAGACCTATCATGACAATGCTCCATGGCCCTTGTCATCACAATGCTCCATGGTCCCTATAATCACAATGCTCCATGCGCTTGTCATCACAGTGCTCCAGAATTCTTGTCATCAAAATGTTCCATGGCCTTTGTCATCACAATGCTCCATGACCCCTGTCATCACAATGCTTGATGAACCTTGTCATCACAATGCTCCCTGAACCGTGTCATCACAAGTTTCCAGGACCCTTTTCATCACAATGATCCATGACCTCTGTCATCTCAATGCTCCATGACCTTTGTATTCACAATGCTCCATGGCCCCTGTAATTGCGGTGCTCCACGACCCCTGTCATCAACATGCTCCCTGGTATATTTCATCACACTTTTAGATGACCACTCTCATCATAGTGCTCCACGGCCCCTGTCATCAGAGTCCTCCATGATACCTTTCAACACAATTCTATATGACCACTGTCATCACAATGCCCCATGACACCTGTCATCACAATTCGCCATGGCACTTGCCATCACAATGCTCTATAAACCATGTCATCACAAGGTTCATGGACAATTGTCATCACAATGCTCCATGACAACTTACACCTCAATGCTCCTTGACTCCTGTCATTTCATTGCTCCATGGCCTATGCATTCACAATGTGCCATGGCCCCTGTAATCACATCGCTCCATGATCCCTTTCATCACAGTGCTCTATGACCACTCTCATCACAATACCCCATGACGCCTATCATCATAATGCTCCAAGGCCCCTCTCATCACAATGCTCCATGATCCCTGTCATCACAATGTTCCATGACACTTGTCATCACAGTGCTCCATGACCCATGTCATCACAATATTCACTGCCCATGTAATCACAATGCTCCTGGTCCCCTGTAATCACAATGCTCTATACTCTTGTCATCACAATGCTCCATAACTCTTGTCATCATAATGCTCCATGCCCGTGTCCTCACAATGCTCCATGACCACTTTCATCACAATGCTCCTTGACCCCTGTCATCACAATCCTCCATGGCCTATGTATTCACAATGCTCCATGGCCCCTGTAATCACATTGCTCCATGATCCTTTTCATCACAAGGTTCTATGACCACTGTCATCACAAGGCCACATGACACCTGTCATCACAATGCTCTATGGCCCCTGCCAGCACAATGTTCCATGACAAATATCATCATATTGACCTATGACCGCTGTCATCACAATGTTCCCTGCCCTTGTCATCTCAATGCTCCCTGGCCCCTGTAATCACAATGCTCCATACCCTTGTCATCGCAATGCTCCAGATCATTCCTCATTATAATGCTCCATCCCCGTGTCATCACATTGCTCCATGGCCCCTGTCATCACAGTGCTCCGTGATACCTTTCATCATAATGATAGATGACCACTGTCATCAAAATGCTCCATGACACCTGTCATCATAATTGGCCATGGCCCTTGTCATCACAATGCTCCAGGACACTTGTCTTCACAATGTTCCATGGCACATTTCATCACAATGCTCCATGACAACTTTCATCAAATTGCTCCATGATGCCTGTCATCACAATGCTCCATGGCCTTTGTCATCAAAATTCTACATGGCCCCTGTAATAACAGTACTTCATGACAAATTTTATCACAATGCTCCATGACCACCCTCATCACAATGCCAGATAAGACCTATCATGACAATGCTCCATGACCCTTGTCATCACGATGCTCCATGGTCCCTATAATCACAATGCTCCATGCGCTTGTCATCACAGTGCTCCAGAATACTTGTCATCAAAATATTCCATGGCCTTTGTCATCACAAAGCTCCATGACCCCTGTCAACAAAATGCTTGATGAACTTTGTCATCACAATGTTCCATGAACCGTTTCGTCACAAGGTACCAGGACCCCTTTCATCACAATGATCCATGACTTCTGTCATCTCAATGCTCCATGACTTTGTATTCACAATGCTCCATGGCCCCTGTAATTTCGGTGCTCCACGACCCCTGTCATCAAAATGCTCCGTTGTATATTTCATCACAATTCTAGATGACCACTCTCATCACTGTGCTCCACGGCCCCTGTCATCAGAGTCCTCCATGATATCTTTCAACACAATTCTATATGACCACAGTCATCACAATGCCCCATGACACCTGTCATCACAATTCGCCATGGCACGTGTCATCACAATGCTCCATAAACCATGTCATCACAATGTTCATGGACACTTGTCATCACAATGCTCCATGACAACTTACATCACAATGATCCTTGACCCCTGTCATTTCATTGCTCCATGGCCTATGCATTCACAATGTGCCATGGCCGCTGTAATCACATTGTTCCATGATCCCTTTCATCACAATGCTCTATGACCACTCTCATCACAATGCCCCATGACGCCTATCATCATAATGCTCCAAGGCCCCTCTCATCACAATGCTCCATGATCCCTGTCATCACAATGTTCCATGACTCTTGTCATCAAAATGACTCATGATCCATTTAATCACAATGCTCCATGACTCCTTTCATCACATGCTCCATGATACTTGTCATTACACTGCCCAATGACCTTCTTCATAACAATGCTCCATGATACCAGTCATCACAATGCTCCATGACCATTGTCGTTCACAATGCTCCATGCCCCTTTCAACACAACGCTCCATGACAAGTGTCATCACAATGCTCCATGGCCTTTGTCATCACAATTATACATGGCCCCTGTAATCACAGTGTTCCATGACCCCTTTCATCACAATGCTCCATGACCACTGTCATCACAATGCCCCATTGCCCCTGTCATTACAAGGCTCCATGACCACTGTCATCACAATGTTCCATGATCGCTCTAATCACAATGACCCATGACACCTTTTTCACAAGGCTCCAGTTCGCCTTTCATCACAATGCCCCATGCCCCTTGTCATCACAATGCTGAATGCAGTTGTCATCATAATGCACCATGGCCCCTGTAATCACAATTCTCCATGCCCTTGTCATCAAAATGCTCCAGAAGTCATGTCATCACAATGCTCCATTCCTTTGTCTTCACAATGCTCCATGATCCGAGTAATCACAATGATCCATGATCCGAGTAATCACAATGATCCATGACCCCTTTCCTCACAATGCTCCAATACCTCTTTCATCACAATGCTCATGTCACTTGTTATCACAATGCTCCATGCCTTATAATCACAATGCTCCATGGCACGTTTCCTCAAAATGCTCCAGTACCCCATTCATCACAAGTCTCTATGCCACTTGTCATCAAAATTATACATGCTCTTATCATCACAATGGCCCAGGATCCATTTAATCACAGTGCTCCATGACCCCTTTCATAACAATGCTCCATGACACCTGTCATCACAATGATCCATGACCACTTTCATCTCAATGCTGCATGGCACCTGTCATCAGAATGCTCCAGGTCCTTTGTCATCACAATGCTCCATGGCCCCTATTATCACAGTGCTCCATGTTACCTTTCATGACAATTCTAGATGACCACTGTCATCACAATGCCCCATGACACCTGTCATCACAATTCGCCATGGCCCTTGTCATCACAATGCTCCATGATCCATGTCATCACACTGTTCCTGGACACTTATCATCACAATGAACTATGACCACACTCATCACAAGTCTCCATGACCACTGTCATCACAGTGCTCCATGGCCTATGCATTCAAAATGCTCCATGGCAACTGTAATCATATTGCTCCATGATCCCCTTCATCACAATGCTCCATGACCCATGTCATCACAATGCTCGAAGACCCTTGTCATCACAATGCTCCATCGTCCCTATAATCACAATGCTCCATGCGCTTGTCATCAGAGTGCTTCAGAATTCTTGTCATCAAAATATTCCATGGCCTTTGTCATCACAATGCTCCATGACCCCTGTCATCACAATGCTTGATGAACTTTGTCCTCACAATGCTCCATGAACCGTTTCGTCACGAGGTTCCGGGACCCTTGTCATCACAATGATCCATGACCCCTGTCATCTCAATGCTCTATGACCTTTGTATTCAGAATGCTCCTTGGCCCCTGTAATTGCGGTGCTCCATGACCCCTGTCATCAAAATGCTCCCTGGTATATTTCATCACAATTCTAGATGACCACTCTCATCACAGTGCTCCAAGGCCCCTGTCATCAGAGTCCTCCATGATACCTTTCAACACAATTCTATATGACCACTGTCATCACAATGCCCCATGACAACTGTCATCACAATTCGCCATGGCACTTGTCATCACAATGCTCCATAAACCATGTCATCACAATGTTCATGGACACTTGTCATCACAATGCTCCATGACAACTTATATCACAATGCTCCTTGACCCCTGTCATTTCATTGCTCCATGGCCTATGCATTCAGAATGTGCCATGGCCCCTGTAACCACATTGCTCCATGATCCCTTTCATCACAATGCTCTATGACCACTCTCATCACAATACCCCATGACGCCTATCATCATAATGCTCCAAGGCCCCTCTCATCACAATGCTCCATGATCCCTGTCATCACAATGTTCCAAGACACTTGGCATCACAGTGCTCCTTGACCCCTGTCATCACAGTATTCACTGCCCATGTAATCACAATGCTCCTGGTCCCCTGTAATCACAATGCTCCATACCCTTGTCATCACAATGCTCCAGAACTCTTGTCGTCATAATGCTCCATAACTCTTGTCATCATAATGATCCATGCCCGTGTCCTCACAATGCTCCATGACCACTTTCATCACAATGCTCCTTGACCCCTGTCATCACAATCCTCCATGGCCTATGTATTCACAATGCTCCATGGCCCCTGTAATCACATTGCTCCATGATCCTTTTCATCACAACGTTCTATGACCACTGTCATCACAAGGCCACATGACACCTGTCATCACAATGCTCTATGGCCCCTGTCAGCACAATGTTCCATGACAGATATCATCATATTGACCCATGACCGCTGTCATCACAATGTTCCCTGCCCTTGTCATCTCAATACTCCCTGGCCCCTGTCATCACAATGCTCCATACCCTTGTCATCGCAATGCTCCAGATCATTCCTCATCAAAATGCTCCATGCCCGTGTCATCACAATGCTCCATGGCCCCTGTCATCACAGTGCTCCGTGATACCTTTCATAATAATGATAGATGACGACTGTCATCAAAATGCTCCATGACACCTGTCATCATAATTGGCCATGGCCCTTGTCATCACAATGCTCCAGGACACTTGTCCTCACAATGTTCCATGGCGCATTTCATCACAATGCTCCATGACAACTTTCATCAAATTGCTCCATGATGCCTGTCATCACAATGCTCCATGGCCTTTGTCATCAAAATTCTACATGGCCACTGTAATAACAGTGCTTCATGACAACTTTTATCACAATGCTCCATGACCACACTCATCACAATGCCAGATAAGACCTATCATGACAATGCTCCATGGCCCTTGTCATCACAATGCTCCATGGTCCCTATAATCACAATGCTCCATGCACTTGTCATCACAGTGCTCCAGAATTCTTGTCATCAAAATGTTCCATGGCCTTTGTCATCACAATTCTCCATGACCCCTGTCATCACAATGTTTGATGAACCTTGTCATCACAATGCTCCCTGAACCGTGTCATCACAAGTTTCCAGGACCCTTGTCATCACAATGATCCATGACCTCTGTCATCTCAATGCTCCATGACCTTTGTCATCAGAATGCTCCATGGCCCCTATTATCACAGTGCTCCATGTTACCTTTCATCACATTTCTAGATGACCACTGTCATCACAATGCCCCATGACACCTGTCATCACAATACGCCATGGCCCTTGTCATCACAATGCTCCATGATCCATGTCATCACACTGTTCCTGGACACTTATCATCACAATGAACTATGACCACACTCATCACAAGGCTCCATGACCCCTGTCATCACAGTGCTCCATGGCCTATGCATTCAAAATGCTCCATGGCAACTGTAATCATATTGCTCCATGATCCCCTTCATCACAATGCTCCATGACCCCTGTCATCACAATGCTCGAAGACCCTTGTCATCATAATGCTCCATGGTCCCTATAATCACAATGCTCCATGACCATTGTCATCACAATGCTCCATGCCCCTTTCAACGCAATGCTCCATGACAACTGTCATCACAATGCTCCATGGCCTTTGTCATCACAATTATACATGGCCCCTGTAATCACAGTGCTCCATGACCCCTTTCATCACAATGCTCCATAACCACTGTCATCACAATGCCCCATTGCCCCTGTCATTACAATGCTCCATGACCACTGTCATCACAATGTTCCATGATTGCTGTAATCACAATGACCCATGACACCTTTCTTCACAAGGCTCCAGTTCGCCTTTCATCACAATGCCCCATGCCCCTTGTCATCACAATGCTGAATGCAGTTGTCATCACAATGCACCATGGCCCCTGTAATCACAATTCTCCATGCCCTTGTCATCAAAATGCTCCAGAAGTCATGTCATCACAATGCTCCATTCCTTTGTCTTCACAATGCTCCATGATCCGAGTAATCACAATGATCCATGATCCGAGTAATCACAATGATCCATGACCACTTTCCTCACAATGCTCCAATACCTCTTTCATCACAATGCTCATGTCACTTGTTATCACAATGCTCCAAGCCTTATAATCACAATGCTCCATGGCACGTTTCCTCACAATGCTCCAGTACCCCATTCATCACAAGTCTCTATGCCACTTGTCATCAAAATTATACATGCTCTTATCATCACAATGGCCCAGGATCCATTTAATCACAGTGCTCCATGACCCCTTTCATAACAATGTTCCATGACACCTGTCATCACAATGATCCATGACCCGTTTCATCTAAATGCTGCATGGCACCTGTCATCAGAATGCTCCATGCCCGTGTCCTCACAATGCTCCATGACCACTTTCATCACAATGCTCCTTGACCCCTGTCATTCACAATCCTCCATGGCCTATGTATTCACATGTTCCATGGCCCCTTTAATCACATTGCTCCATGATCCTTTTCATCACAATGTTCTATGACAACTGTCATCACAAGGCCACATGACACCTGTCATCACAATGCTCTATGGCCCCTGTCAGCACAATGTTCCATGACAGATATCATCATATTGACCCATGACCGCTGTCATCACAATGTTCCCTGCCCTTGTCATCTCAATGCTCCCTGGCCCCTGTAATCACAATGCTCCATACCCTTGTCATCGCAATGCTCCAGATCATTCCTCATCATAATGCTCCATCCCCGTGTCATCACATTGCTCCATGGCCCATGTCATCACAGTGCTCCGTGATACCTTTCATCATAATGATAGATGACCACTGTCATCAAAATGCTCCATGACACCTGTCATCATACTTGGCCATGGCCCTTGTCATCACAATGCTCCAGGACAGTTGTCTTCACAATGTTCCATGGCGCATTTCATCACAATGCTCCATGACAACTTTCATCAAATTGCTCCATGATGCCTGTCATCTCAATGCTCCATGACCTTTGTATTCACAATGTTCCATGGCCCCTGTAATTGCGGTGCTCCACGACCCCTGTCATCAAAATGCTCCCTGGTATATTTCATCACAATTCTAGATGACCACACTCATCACAGTGCTCCACGGCCCCCGTCATCAGAGTCCTCCATGATACCTTTCAACACAATTCTATATGACCACTGTCATCACAATGCCCCATGACACCTGTCATCACAATTCGCCATGGCACTTGTCATCACAATGCTCCATAAACCATGTTATCACAATGTTCATGGACACTTGTCATCACAATGCTCCATGACAACTTACATCACAATGCTCCTTGAGCCCTGTCATTTCATTGCTCCATGGCCTATGCATTCACAATGTGCCATGGCCCCTGTAATCACAACGCTCCATGATCCCTTTCATCACAATGCTCTATGACCACTCTCATCACAATACCCCATGACGCCTATCATCATTATGCTCCAAGGTCCCTCTCATCACACTGATCCATGATCCCTGTCATCACAATGTTCCATGACACTTGTCATCACAGTGCTCCATGACCCCTGTCATCACAATGCTCGAAGACCCTTGTCATCACAATGCTCCATGGTCCCTATAACCACAATGCTCCATGCGCTTGTCATCACAGTGCTCCAGAATTCTTGTCATCAAAATATTACATGGCCTGTGTCATCACAATGCTCCATGACCCCTGTCATCTCAATGCTCTATGACCTTTGTATTCACAATGCTCCTTGGCCCCTGTAATTGCGGTGTTCCATGACCCCTGTCATCAAAATGCTCCCTGCTATATTTCATCACACTTCTAGATGACCACTCTCATCACAGTGCTCCAAGGCCCCTGTCATCAGAGTCCTCCATGATACCTTTCAACACAATTCTATATGACCACTGTCATTACAGTGCCCCATGACATCTGTCATCACAATTCGCCATGGCACTTGTCATCACAATGCTCCATAAAACCATGTCATCACAATATTCATGGACAATTGTCATCACAATGCTCCATGACAACTTACACCACAATGCTCCTTGACCTCTGTCATTTCATTGCTCCATGGCCTATGCATTCACAATGTGCCATGGCCCTTGTAATCACATCGCTCCATGATCCCTTTCATCACAATGCTCTATGACCACTCTCATCACAATACCCCATGACGCCTATCACCATAATGCTCCAAGGCCCCTCTCTTCACAATGCTCCATGGTCCCTGTCATCACAATGTTCCATGACACTTGTCATCACAGTGCTCCATGACCCCTGTCATCACAATATTCACTGCCCATGTAATCACAATGCTCCATACTGTTGTCATCACAATGCTCCAGAACTCTTGTCATCATAATGCTCCATGCCCGTGTCCTCACAATGCTCCATGACCACTTTCATCACAATGCTCCTTGACCCCTGTCATCACAATCCTCCTTGGCCTATGTATTCACAATGCTCCATGGCCCCTGTAATCACATTGCTCCATGATCCTTTTCATCACAACGTTCTATGACCACTGTCATCACAAGGCCACATGACACCTGTCATCACAATGCTCTATGGCCCCTGTCAGCACAATGTTCCATGACAGATATCATCATATTGACCCATGACCGCTGTCATCACAATGTTCCCTGCCCTTGTCATCTCAATGCTCCCTGGCACCTGTAATCACAATGCTCCATACCCTTGTCATCGCAATGCTCCAGATCACTTCTCATCATAATGCTCCATGCCCGTGTCCTCACAATGCTCCATGGCCCCTGTCATCACAGTGCTCCATGATACCTTTCATCATAATGATAGATGAGCACTGTCATCACAGTGCTCCATGACACCTGTCATCAGAATTGGCCATGGCCCTTGTCATAACAATGCTCCAGGACACTTTTCTTCACAATGTTCCATGGCGCATTTCATCACAATGCTCCATGACCACTTTCATCAAATTGCTCCATGATGCCTGTCATCACAGTGCTCCATGGCCTTTGTCATCAAAATTCTACATGGCCCCTGTAATAACAGTGCTTCATGACAACTTTTATCACAATGCTCCAGGACCACTCTCATCACAATGCCAGATAAGACCTTTCATGACAATGCTCCATGGCCCTTGTCATCACAATGCTCCATGGTCCCTATAATCACAATGCTCCATGCACTTGTCATCACAGTGCTCCTGAATTCTTGTCATCAAAATGTTCCATGGCCTTTGTCATCACAATGCTTGATGAACCTTGTCA
Organism: Balaenoptera physalus; assembly: GCF_965194825.1. Taxonomy (NCBI): domain Eukaryota; kingdom Metazoa; phylum Chordata; class Mammalia; order Artiodactyla; family Balaenopteridae; genus Balaenoptera; species Balaenoptera physalus. The sequence goes on from NW_028125930.1 coordinate 38,653, forward strand.
TCACAATGCTCCCTGAACCGTGTCATCACAAGTTTCCAGGACCCTTGTCATCACAATGATCCATGACCTCTGTCATCTCAATGCTCCATGACCTTTGTCATCACAATGCTCCATGGCCCTTATTATCACAGTGCTCCATGTTACCTTTCATCACATTTCTAGATGACCACTGTCATCACAATGCCCCATGACACCTGTCATCACAATACGCCATGGCCCTTGTCATCACAATGCTCCATGATCCATGTCATCACACTGTTCCTCGACACTTATCATCACAATGAACTATGACCACACTCATCACAAGGCTCCATGACCCCTGTCATCACAGTGCTCCATGGCCTATGCATTCAAAATGCTCCATGGCAACTGTAATCATATTGCTCCATGATCCCCTTCATCACAATGCTCCATGACCCCTGTCATCACAATGCTCGAAGACCCTTGTCATCATAATGCTCCATGGTCCCTATAATCACAATGCTCCATGACCATTGTCATCACAATGCTCCATGCCCCTTTCAACGCAATGCTCCATGACAACTGTCATCACAATGCTCCATGGCCTTTGTCATCACAATTATACATGGCCCCTGTAATCACAGTGCTCCATGACCCCTTTCATCACAATGCTCCATAACCACTGTCATCACAATGCCCCATTGCCCCTGTCATTACAATGCTCCATGACCACTGTCATCACAATGTTCCATGATCGCTGTAATCACAATGACCCATGACACCTTTCTTCACAAGGCTCCAGTTCGCCTTTCATCACAATGCCCCATGCCCCTTGTCATCACAATGCTGAATGCAGTTGTCATCACAATGCACCATGGCCCCTGTAATCACAATTCTCCATGCCCTTGTCATTAAAATGCTCCAGAAGTCATGTCATCACAATGCTCCATTCCTTTGTCTTCACAATGCTCCATGATCCGAGTAATCACAATGATCCATGATCCGAGTAATCACAATGATCCATGACCACTTTCCTCACAATGCTCCAATACCTCTTTCATCACAATGCTCATGTCACTTGTTATCACAATGCTCCAAGCCTTATAATCACAATGCTCCATGGCACGTTTCCTCACAATGCTCCAGTACCCCATTCATCACAAGTCTCTATGCCACTTGTCATCAAAATTATACATGCTCTTATCATCACAATGGCCCAGGATCCATTTAATCACAGTGCTCCATGACCCCTTTCATAACAATGTTCCATGACACCTGTCATCACAATGATCCATGACCCGTTTCATCTAAATGCTGCATGGCACCTGTCATCAGAATGCTCCATGCCCGTGTCCTCACAATGCTCCATGACCACTTTCATCACAATGCTCCTTGACCCCTGTCATCACAATCCTCCATGGCCTATGTATTCACATGTTCCATGGCCCCTTTAATCACATTGCTCCATGATCCTTTTCATCACAATGTTCTATGACAACTGTCATCACAAGGCCACATGACACCTGTCATCACAATGCTCTATGGCCCCTGTCAGCACAATGTTCCATGACAGATCTCATCACAATGATCCATGACCGCTGTCATCACAATGTTCCCTGCCCTTGTCATCTCAATGCTCCCTGGCCCCTGTCATCACAATGCTCCATACCCATATCATCACAATGCTCCATTACCCATGTCATCGTAGTGATCCATGACCCCTTTCATCACAATGCTCCATGACACCTGTCATCACAATGCTCCGTGGTCTTTGTCTTCACAATGCTCCATGACCACTGTCATCACCATGCCCCATGACCCCAATCATCACAATGCTCCATAGCCCTTGTCATCACAATGCTCCATTATCCTTGTCATCACAATGTTCCATGACTCTTGTCATCAAAATGCCTCATGATCCATTTAATCACAATGCTCCATGACTCCTTTCATCACATGCTCCATGATACTTCTCATTACACTGCCCCATGACCTTCTTCATAACAATGCTCCATGATACCAGTCATCACAATGCTCCATGACCATTGTCGTCACAATGCTCCATGCCCCTTTCAACACAATGCTCCAGGACAACTGTCATCACAATTCACCATGGCCCTTGTCATCACAATGCTCCATGATCCATGTCATCACGCTGTTCCCGGACACTTATCACCACAATGAACTATGACCACATTCGTCACAATGCTCCATGACCCCTGTCATCACAGTGCTCCATGGCCTGTGCATTCAAAATGCTCCATGGCCCCTGTAATCACATTGCTCCATGATCCCCTTCATCACAATGCTCCATGACGCGTCTCATCACAATCCTCGAAGACCCTTGTCATCACAATGCTCCATGGTCCCTATAATCACAATGCTCCATGCGCTTGTCATCACAGTGCTCCAGAATTCTTGTCATCAAAATATTCCATGGCCTTTGTCATCACAATGCTCCATGACCCCTGTCATCACAATGCTTGATGAACCTTGTCATCACAATGCTCCCTGAACCGTGTCATCACAAGTTTTCAAGACCCTTGTCATCACAATGATCCATGACTTCTGTCATCTCAATGCTCCATGACTTTGTATTCACAATGCTCCATGGCCCCTGTAATTTCGGTGCTCCACGACCCCTGTCATCAAAATGCTCCGTTGTATATTTCATCACAATTCTAGATGACCACTCTCATCACTGTGCTCCACGGCCCCTGTCATCAGAGTCCTCCATGATATCTTTCAACACAATTCTATATGACCACAGTCATCACAATGCCCCATGACACCTGTCATCACAATTCGCCATGGCACGTGTCATCACAATGCTCCATAAACCATGTCATCACAATGTTCATGGACACTTGTCATCACAATGCTCCATGACAACTTACATCACAATGATCCTTGACCCCTGTCATTTCATTGCTCCATGGCCTATGCATTCACAATGTGCCATGGCCGCTGTAATCACATTGTTCCATGATCCCTTTCATCACAATGCTCTATGACCACTCTCATCACAATGCCCCATGACGCCTATCATCATAATGCTCCAAGGCCCCTCTCATCACAATGCTCCATGATCCCTGTCATCACAATGTTCCATGACTCTTGTCATCAAAATGACTCATGATCCATTTAATCACAATGCTCCATGACTCCTTTCATCACATGCTCCATGATACTTGTCATTACACTGCCCAATGACCTTCTTCATAACAATGCTCCATGATACCAGTCATCACAATGCTCCATGACCATTGTCGTTCACAATGCTCCATGCCCCTTTCAACACAACGCTCCATGACAAGTGTCATCACAATGCTCCATGGCCTTTGTCATCACAATTATACATGGCCCCTGTAATCACAGTGTTCCATGACCCCTTTCATCACAATGCTCCATGACCACTGTCATCACAATGCCCCATTGCCCCTGTCATTACAAGGCTCCATGACCACTGTCATCACAATGTTCCATGATCGCTCTAATCACAATGACCCATGACACCTTTTTCACAAGGCTCCAGTTCGCCTTTCATCACAATGCCCCATGCCCCTTGTCATCACAATGCTGAATGCAGTTGTCATCATAATGCACCATGGCCCCTGTAATCACAATTCTCCATGCCCTTGTCATCAAAATGCTCCAGAAGTCATGTCATCACAATGCTCCATTCCTTTGTCTTCACAATGCTCCATGATCCGAGTAATCACAATGATCCATGATCCGAGTAATCACAATGATCCATGACCCCTTTCCTCACAATGCTCCAATACCTCTTTCATCACAATGCTCATGTCACTTGTTATCACAATGCTCCATGCCTTATAATCACAATGCTCCATGGCACGTTTCCTCAAAATGCTCCAGTACCCCATTCATCACAAGTCTCTATGCCACTTGTCATCAAAATTATACATGCTCTTATCATCACAATGGCCCAGGATCCATTTAATCACAGTGCTCCATGACCCCTTTCATAACAATGCTCCATGACACCTGTCATCACAATGATCCATGACCACTTTCATCTCAATGCTGCATGGCACCTGTCATCAGAATGCTCCAGGTCCTTTGTCATCACAATGCTCCATGGCCCCTATTATCACAGTGCTCCATGTTACCTTTCATGACAATTCTAGATGACCACTGTCATCACAATGCCCCATGACACCTGTCATCACAATTCGCCATGGCCCTTGTCATCACAATGCTCCATGATCCATGTCATCACACTGTTCCTGGACACTTATCATCACAATGAACTATGACCACACTCATCACAAGTCTCCATGACCACTGTCATCACAGTGCTCCATGGCCTATGCATTCAAAATGCTCCATGGCAACTGTAATCATATTGCTCCATGATCCCCTTCATCACAATGCTCCATGACCCATGTCATCACAATGCTCGAAGACCCTTGTCATCACAATGCTCCATCGTCCCTATAATCACAATGCTCCATGCGCTTGTCATCAGAGTGCTTCAGAATTCTTGTCATCAAAATATTCCATGGCCTTTGTCATCACAATGCTCCATGACCCCTGTCATCACAATGCTTGATGAACTTTGTCCTCACAATGCTCCATGAACCGTTTCGTCACGAGGTTCCGGGACCCTTGTCATCACAATGATCCATGACCCCTGTCATCTCAATGCTCTATGACCTTTGTATTCAGAATGCTCCTTGGCCCCTGTAATTGCGGTGCTCCATGACCCCTGTCATCAAAATGCTCCCTGGTATATTTCATCACAATTCTAGATGACCACTCTCATCACAGTGCTCCAAGGCCCCTGTCATCAGAGTCCTCCATGATACCTTTCAACACAATTCTATATGACCACTGTCATCACAATGCCCCATGACAACTGTCATCACAATTCGCCATGGCACTTGTCATCACAATGCTCCATAAACCATGTCATCACAATGTTCATGGACACTTGTCATCACAATGCTCCATGACAACTTATATCACAATGCTCCTTGACCCCTGTCATTTCATTGCTCCATGGCCTATGCATTCAGAATGTGCCATGGCCCCTGTAACCACATTGCTCCATGATCCCTTTCATCACAATGCTCTATGACCACTCTCATCACAATACCCCATGACGCCTATCATCATAATGCTCCAAGGCCCCTCTCATCACAATGCTCCATGATCCCTGTCATCACAATGTTCCAAGACACTTGGCATCACAGTGCTCCTTGACCCCTGTCATCACAATATTCACTGCCCATGTAATCACAATGCTCCTGGTCCCCTGTAATCACAATGCTCCATACCCTTGTCATCACAATGCTCCAGAACTCTTGTCGTCATAATGCTCCATAACTCTTGTCATCATAATGCTCCATGCCCGTGTCCTCACAATGCTCCATGACCACTTTCATCACAATGCTCCTTGACCCCTGTCATCACAATCCTCCATGGCCTATGTATTCACAATGCTCCATGGCCCCTGTAATCACATTGCTCCATGATCCTTTTCATCACAACGTTCTATGACCACTGTCATCACAAGGCCACATGACACCTGTCATCACAATGCTCTATGGCCCCTGTCAGCACAATGTTCCATGACAGATATCATCATATTGACCCATGACCGCTGTCATCACAATGTTCCCTGCCCTTGTCATCTCAATACTCCCTGGCCCCTGTCATCACAATGCTCCATACCCTTGTCATCGCAATGCTCCAGATCATTCCTCATCAAAATGCTCCATGCCCGTGTCATCACAATGCTCCATGGCCCCTGTCATCACAGTGCTCCGTGATACCTTTCATAATAATGATAGATGACGACTGTCATCAAAATGCTCCATGACACCTGTCATCATAATTGGCCATGGCCCTTGTCATCACAATGCTCCAGGACACTTGTCCTCACAATGTTCCATGGCGCATTTCATCACAATGCTCCATGACAACTTTCATCAAATTGCTCCATGATGCCTGTCATCACAATGCTCCATGGCCTTTGTCATCAAAATTCTACATGGCCACTGTAATAACAGTGCTTCATGACAACTTTTATCACAATGCTCCATGACCACACTCATCACAATGCCAGATAAGACCTATCATGACAATGCTCCATGGCCCTTGTCATCACAATGCTCCATGGTCCCTATAATCACAATGCTCCATGCACTTGTCATCACAGTGCTCCAGAATTCTTGTCATCAAAATGTTCCATGGCCTTTGTCATCACAATTCTCCATGACCCCTGTCATCACAATGTTTGATGAACCTTGTCATCACAATGCTCCCTGAACCGTGTCATCACAAGTTTCCAGGACCCTTGTCATCACAATGATCCATGACCTCTGTCATCTCAATGCTCCATGACCTTTGTCATCAGAATGCTCCATGGCCCCTATTATCACAGTGCTCCATGTTACCTTTCATCACATTTCTAGATGACCACTGTCATCACAATGCCCCATGACACCTGTCATCACAATACGCCATGGCCCTTGTCATCACAATGCTCCATGATCCATGTCATCACACTGTTCCTGGACACTTATCATCACAATGAACTATGACCACACTCATCACAAGGCTCCATGACCCCTGTCATCACAGTGCTCCATGGCCTATGCATTCAAAATGCTCCATGGCAACTGTAATCATATTGCTCCATGATCCCCTTCATCACAATGCTCCATGACCCCTGTCATCACAATGCTCGAAGACCCTTGTCATCATAATGCTCCATGGTCCCTATAATCACAATGCTCCATGACCATTGTCATCACAATGCTCCATGCCCCTTTCAACGCAATGCTCCATGACAACTGTCATCACAATGCTCCATGGCCTTTGTCATCACAATTATACATGGCCCCTGTAATCACAGTGCTCCATGACCCCTTTCATCACAATGCTCCATAACCACTGTCATCACAATGCCCCATTGCCCCTGTCATTACAATGCTCCATGACCACTGTCATCACAATGTTCCATGATTGCTGTAATCACAATGACCCATGACACCTTTCTTCACAAGGCTCCAGTTCGCCTTTCATCACAATGCCCCATGCCCCTTGTCATCACAATGCTGAATGCAGTTGTCATCACAATGCACCATGGCCCCTGTAATCACAATTCTCCATGCCCTTGTCATCAAAATGCTCCAGAAGTCATGTCATCACAATGCTCCATTCCTTTGTCTTCACAATGCTCCATGATCCGAGTAATCACAATGATCCATGATCCGAGTAATCACAATGATCCATGACCACTTTCCTCACAATGCTCCAATACCTCTTTCATCACAATGCTCATGTCACTTGTTATCACAATGCTCCAAGCCTTATAATCACAATGCTCCATGGCACGTTTCCTCACAATGCTCCAGTACCCCATTCATCACAAGTCTCTATGCCACTTGTCATCAAAATTATACATGCTCTTATCATCACAATGGCCCAGGATCCATTTAATCACAGTGCTCCATGACCCCTTTCATAACAATGTTCCATGACACCTGTCATCACAATGATCCATGACCCGTTTCATCTAAATGCTGCATGGCACCTGTCATCAGAATGCTCCATGCCCGTGTCCTCACAATGCTCCATGACCACTTTCATCACAATGCTCCTTGACCCCTGTCATTCACAATCCTCCATGGCCTATGTATTCACATGTTCCATGGCCCCTTTAATCACATTGCTCCATGATCCTTTTCATCACAATGTTCTATGACAACTGTCATCACAAGGCCACATGACACCTGTCATCACAATGCTCTATGGCCCCTGTCAGCACAATGTTCCATGACAGATATCATCATATTGACCCATGACCGCTGTCATCACAATGTTCCCTGCCCTTGTCATCTCAATGCTCCCTGGCCCCTGTAATCACAATGCTCCATACCCTTGTCATCGCAATGCTCCAGATCATTCCTCATCATAATGCTCCATCCCCGTGTCATCACATTGCTCCATGGCCCATGTCATCACAGTGCTCCGTGATACCTTTCATCATAATGATAGATGACCACTGTCATCAAAATGCTCCATGACACCTGTCATCATACTTGGCCATGGCCCTTGTCATCACAATGCTCCAGGACAGTTGTCTTCACAATGTTCCATGGCGCATTTCATCACAATGCTCCATGACAACTTTCATCAAATTGCTCCATGATGCCTGTCATCTCAATGCTCCATGACCTTTGTATTCACAATGTTCCATGGCCCCTGTAATTGCGGTGCTCCACGACCCCTGTCATCAAAATGCTCCCTGGTATATTTCATCACAATTCTAGATGACCACACTCATCACAGTGCTCCACGGCCCCCGTCATCAGAGTCCTCCATGATACCTTTCAACACAATTCTATATGACCACTGTCATCACAATGCCCCATGACACCTGTCATCACAATTCGCCATGGCACTTGTCATCACAATGCTCCATAAACCATGTTATCACAATGTTCATGGACACTTGTCATCACAATGCTCCATGACAACTTACATCACAATGCTCCTTGAGCCCTGTCATTTCATTGCTCCATGGCCTATGCATTCACAATGTGCCATGGCCCCTGTAATCACAACGCTCCATGATCCCTTTCATCACAATGCTCTATGACCACTCTCATCACAATACCCCATGACGCCTATCATCATTATGCTCCAAGGTCCCTCTCATCACACTGATCCATGATCCCTGTCATCACAATGTTCCATGACACTTGTCATCACAGTGCTCCATGACCCCTGTCATCACAATGCTCGAAGACCCTTGTCATCACAATGCTCCATGGTCCCTATAACCACAATGCTCCATGCGCTTGTCATCACAGTGCTCCAGAATTCTTGTCATCAAAATATTACATGGCCTGTGTCATCACAATGCTCCATGACCCCTGTCATCTCAATGCTCTATGACCTTTGTATTCACAATGCTCCTTGGCCCCTGTAATTGCGGTGTTCCATGACCCCTGTCATCAAAATGCTCCCTGCTATATTTCATCACACTTCTAGATGACCACTCTCATCACAGTGCTCCAAGGCCCCTGTCATCAGAGTCCTCCATGATACCTTTCAACACAATTCTATATGACCACTGTCATTACAGTGCCCCATGACATCTGTCATCACAATTCGCCATGGCACTTGTCATCACAATGCTCCATAAAACCATGTCATCACAATATTCATGGACAATTGTCATCACAATGCTCCATGACAACTTACACCACAATGCTCCTTGACCTCTGTCATTTCATTGCTCCATGGCCTATGCATTCACAATGTGCCATGGCCCTTGTAATCACATCGCTCCATGATCCCTTTCATCACAATGCTCTATGACCACTCTCATCACAATACCCCATGACGCCTATCACCATAATGCTCCAAGGCCCCTCTCTTCACAATGCTCCATGGTCCCTGTCATCACAATGTTCCATGACACTTGTCATCACAGTGCTCCATGACCCCTGTCATCACAATATTCACTGCCCATGTAATCACAATGCTCCATACTGTTGTCATCACAATGCTCCAGAACTCTTGTCATCATAATGCTCCATGCCCGTGTCCTCACAATGCTCCATGACCACTTTCATCACAATGCTCCTTGACCCCTGTCATCACAATCCTCCTTGGCCTATGTATTCACAATGCTCCATGGCCCCTGTAATCACATTGCTCCATGATCCTTTTCATCACAACGTTCTATGACCACTGTCATCACAAGGCCACATGACACCTGTCATCACAATGCTCTATGGCCCCTGTCAGCACAATGTTCCATGACAGATATCATCATATTGACCCATGACCGCTGTCATCACAATGTTCCCTGCCCTTGTCATCTCAATGCTCCCTGGCACCTGTAATCACAATGCTCCATACCCTTGTCATCGCAATGCTCCAGATCACTTCTCATCATAATGCTCCATGCCCGTGTCCTCACAATGCTCCATGGCCCCTGTCATCACAGTGCTCCATGATACCTTTCATCATAATGATAGATGAGCACTGTCATCACAGTGCTCCATGACACCTGTCATCAGAATTGGCCATGGCCCTTGTCATAACAATGCTCCAGGACACTTTTCTTCACAATGTTCCATGGCGCATTTCATCACAATGCTCCATGACCACTTTCATCAAATTGCTCCATGATGCCTGTCATCACAGTGCTCCATGGCCTTTGTCATCAAAATTCTACATGGCCCCTGTAATAACAGTGCTTCATGACAACTTTTATCACAATGCTCCAGGACCACTCTCATCACAATGCCAGATAAGACCTTTCATGACAATGCTCCATGGCCCTTGTCATCACAATGCTCCATGGTCCCTATAATCACAATGCTCCATGCACTTGTCATCACAGTGCTCCTGAATTCTTGTCATCAAAATGTTCCATGGCCTTTGTCATCACAATGCTTGATGAACCTTGTCATCACAATGCTCCCTGAACCGTGTCATCACAAGTTTCCAGGACCCTTGTCATCACAATGATCCATGACCTCTGTCATCTCAATGCTCCATGACCTTTGTCATCACAATGCTCCATGGCCCTTATTATCACAGTGCTCCATGTTACCTTTCATCACATTTCTAGATGACCACTGTCATCACAATGCCCCATGACACCTGTCATCACAATACGCCATGGCCCTTGTCATCACAATGCTCCATGATCCATGTCATCACACTGTTCCTCGACACTTATCATCACAATGAACTATGACCACACTCATCACAAGGCTCCATGACCCCTGTCATCACAGTGCTCCATGGCCTATGCATTCAAAATGCTCCATGGCAACTGTAATCATATTGCTCCATGATCCCCTTCATCACAATGCTCCATGACCCCTGTCATCACAATGCTCGAAGACCCTTGTCATCATAATGCTCCATGGTCCCTATAATCACAATGCTCCATGACCATTGTCATCACAATGCTCCATGCCCCTTTCAACGCAATGCTCCATGACAACTGTCATCACAATGCTCCATGGCCTTTGTCATCACAATTATACATGGCCCCTGTAATCACAGTGCTCCATGACCCCTTTCATCACAATGCTCCATAACCACTGTCATCACAATGCCCCATTGCCCCTGTCATTACAATGCTCCATGACCACTGTCATCACAATGTTCCATGATCGCTGTAATCACAATGACCCATGACACCTTTCTTCACAAGGCTCCAGTTCGCCTTTCATCACAATGCCCCATGCCCCTTGTCATCACAATGCTGAATGCAGTTGTCATCACAATGCACCATGGCCCCTGTAATCACAATTCTCCATGCCCTTGTCATTAAAATGCTCCAGAAGTCATGTCATCACAATGCTCCATTCCTTTGTCTTCACAATGCTCCATGATCCGAGTAATCACAATGATCCATGATCCGAGTAATCACAATGATCCATGACCACTTTCCTCACAATGCTCCAATACCTCTTTCATCACAATGCTCATGTCACTTGTTATCACAATGCTCCAAGCCTTATAATCACAATGCTCCATGGCACGTTTCCTCACAATGCTCCAGTACCCCATTCATCACAAGTCTCTATGCCACTTGTCATCAAAATTATACATGCTCTTATCATCACAATGGCCCAGGATCCATTTAATCACAGTGCTCCATGACCCCTTTCATAACAATGTTCCATGACACCTGTCATCACAATGATCCATGACCCGTTTCATCTAAATGCTGCATGGCACCTGTCATCAGAATGCTCCATGCCCGTGTCCTCACAATGCTCCATGACCACTTTCATCACAATGCTCCTTGACCCCTGTCATCACAATCCTCCATGGCCTATGTATTCACATGTTCCATGGCCCCTTTAATCACATTGCTCCATGATCCTTTTCATCACAATGTTCTATGACAACTGTCATCACAAGGCCACATGACACCTGTCATCACAATGCTCTATGGCCCCTGTCAGCACAATGTTCCATGACAGATCTCATCACAATGATCCATGACCGCTGTCATCACAATGTTCCCTGCCCTTGTCATCTCAATGCTCCCTGGCCCCTGTCATCACAATGCTCCATACCCATATCATCACAATGCTCCATTACCCATGTCATCGTAGTGATCCATGACCCCTTTCATCACAATGCTCCATGACACCTGTCATCACAATGCTCCGTGGTCTTTGTCTTCACAATGCTCCATGACCACTGTCATCACCATGCCCCATGACCCCAATCATCACAATGCTCCATAGCCCTTGTCATCACAATGCTCCATTATCCTTGTCATCACAATGTTCCATGACTCTTGTCATCAAAATGCCTCATGATCCATTTAATCACAATGCTCCATGACTCCTTTCATCACATGCTCCATGATACTTCTCATTACACTGCCCCATGACCTTCTTCATAACAATGCTCCATGATACCAGTCATCACAATGCTCCATGACCATTGTCGTCACAATGCTCCATGCCCCTTTCAACACAATGCTCCAGGACAACTGTCATCACAATTCACCATGGCCCTTGTCATCACAATGCTCCATGATCCATGTCATCACGCTGTTCCCGGACACTTATCACCACAATGAACTATGACCACATTCGTCACAATGCTCCATGACCCCTGTCATCACAGTGCTCCATGGCCTGTGCATTCAAAATGCTCCATGGCCCCTGTAATCACATTGCTCCATGATCCCCTTCATCACAATGCTCCATGACGCGTCTCATCACAATCCTCGAAGACCCTTGTCATCACAATGCTCCATGGTCCCTATAATCACAATGCTCCATGCGCTTGTCATCACAGTGCTCCAGAATTCTTGTCATCAAAATATTCCATGGCCTTTGTCATCACAATGCTCCATGACCCCTGTCATCACAATGCTTGATGAACCTTGTCATCACAATGCTCCCTGAACCGTGTCATCACAAGTTTTCAAGACCCTTGTCATCACAATGATCCATGACTTCTGTCATCTCAATGCTCCATGACTTTGTATTCACAATGCTCCATGGCCCCTGTAATTTCGGTGCTCCACGACCCCTGTCATCAAAATGCTCCGTTGTATATTTCATCACAATTCTAGATGACCACTCTCATCACTGTGCTCCACGGCCCCTGTCATCAGAGTCCTCCATGATATCTTTCAACACAATTCTATATGACCACAGTCATCACAATGCCCCATGACACCTGTCATCACAATTCGCCATGGCACGTGTCATCACAATGCTCCATAAACCATGTCATCACAATGTTCATGGACACTTGTCATCACAATGCTCCATGACAACTTACATCACAATGATCCTTGACCCCTGTCATTTCATTGCTCCATGGCCTATGCATTCACAATGTGCCATGGCCGCTGTAATCACATTGTTCCATGATCCCTTTCATCACAATGCTCTATGACCACTCTCATCACAATGCCCCATGACGCCTATCATCATAATGCTCCAAGGCCCCTCTCATCACAATGCTCCATGATCCCTGTCATCACAATGTTCCATGACTCTTGTCATCAAAATGACTCATGATCCATTTAATCACAATGCTCCATGACTCCTTTCATCACATGCTCCATGATACTTGTCATTACACTGCCCAATGACCTTCTTCATAACAATGCTCCATGATACCAGTCATCACAATGCTCCATGACCATTGTCGTTCACAATGCTCCATGCCCCTTTCAACACAACGCTCCATGACAAGTGTCATCACAATGCTCCATGGCCTTTGTCATCACAATTATACATGGCCCCTGTAATCACAGTGTTCCATGACCCCTTTCATCACAATGCTCCATGACCACTGTCATCACAATGCCCCATTGCCCCTGTCATTACAAGGCTCCATGACCACTGTCATCACAATGTTCCATGATCGCTCTAATCACAATGACCCATGACACCTTTTTCACAAGGCTCCAGTTCGCCTTTCATCACAATGCCCCATGCCCCTTGTCATCACAATGCTGAATGCAGTTGTCATCATAATGCACCATGGCCCCTGTAATCACAATTCTCCATGCCCTTGTCATCAAAATGCTCCAGAAGTCATGTCATCACAATGCTCCATTCCTTTGTCTTCACAATGCTCCATGATCCGAGTAATCACAATGATCCATGATCCGAGTAATCACAATGATCCATGACCCCTTTCCTCACAATGCTCCAATACCTCTTTCATCACAATGCTCATGTCACTTGTTATCACAATGCTCCATGCCTTATAATCACAATGCTCCATGGCACGTTTCCTCAAAATGCTCCAGTACCCCATTCATCACAAGTCTCTATGCCACTTGTCATCAAAATTATACATGCTCTTATCATCACAATGGCCCAGGATCCATTTAATCACAGTGCTCCATGACCCCTTTCATAACAATGCTCCATGACACCTGTCATCACAATGATCCATGACCACTTTCATCTCAATGCTGCATGGCACCTGTCATCAGAATGCTCCAGGTCCTTTGTCATCACAATGCTCCATGGCCCCTATTATCACAGTGCTCCATGTTACCTTTCATGACAATTCTAGATGACCACTGTCATCACAATGCCCCATGACACCTGTCATCACAATTCGCCATGGCCCTTGTCATCACAATGCTCCATGATCCATGTCATCACACTGTTCCTGGACACTTATCATCACAATGAACTATGACCACACTCATCACAAGTCTCCATGACCACTGTCATCACAGTGCTCCATGGCCTATGCATTCAAAATGCTCCATGGCCCCTGTAATCATAATGCTCCATGATCCCCTTCATCACAATGCTCCATGACCCCTGTCATCACAATGCTCGAAGACCCTTGTCATCACAATGCTCCATGATCCCTATAATCACAATGCTCCATGCGCTTGTCATCACAGTGCTCCAGAATACTTGTCATCAAAATATTCCATGGCCTTTGTCATCACAAAGCTCCATGACCCCTGTCAACAAAATGCTTGATGAACTTTGTCATCACAATGTTCCATGAACCGTTTCGTCACAAGGTACCAGGACCCTTGTCATCACAATGATCCATGACCCCTGTCATCTCAATGCTCCATGACCTTTGTATTCACAATGTTCCATGGCCCCTGTAATTGCGGTGCTCCACGACCCCTGTCATCAACATGCTCCCTGGTATATTTCATCACACTTTTAGATGACAACTCTCATCACAGTACTCCACGGCCCCTGTCATCAGAGTCCTCCATGATACCTTTCAACACAATTCTATATGACCACTGTCATCACAATGCCCCATGACACCTGTCATCACAATTCGCCATGGCACTTGCCATCACAATGCTCTATAAACCATGTCATCACAAGGTTCATGGACAATTGTCATCACAATGCTCCATGACAACTTACACCACAATGCTCCTTGACTCCTGTCATTTCATTGCTCCATGGCCTATGCATTCACAATGTGCCATGGCCCCTGTAATCACATCGCTCCATGATCCCTTTCATCACAATGCTCTATGACCACTCTCATCACAATACCCCATGACGCCTATCATCATAATGCTCCAAGGCCCCTCTCATCACAATGCTCCATGATCCCTGTCATCACAATGTTCCATGACACTTGTCATCACAGTGCTCCATGACCCATGTCATCACAATATTCACTGCCCATGTAATCACAATGCTCCTGGTCCCCTGTAATCACAATGCTCCATACTCTTGTCATCACAATGCTCCATAACTCTTGTCATCATAATGCTCCATGCCCGTGTCCTCAAAATGCTCCATGACCACTTTCATCACAATGCTCCTTGACCCCTGTCATCACAATCCTCCATGGCCTATGCATTCACAATTTGCCATGGCCCCTGTAATCACATCGCTCCATGATCCCTTTCATCACAATGCTCTATGACCACTCTCATCACAATACCCCATGAAGCCTATCATCATAATGCTCCAAGGCCCCTCTCATCACAATGCTCCATGATCCCTGTCTTCACAATGTTCCATGACACTTGGCATCACAGTGCTCCATGACCCATGTCATCACAATATTCACTGCCCATGTAATCACAATGCTCCTGGTCCCCTGTAATCACAATGCTCCATACTCTTGTCATCACAATGCTCCATAACTCTTGTCATCATAATGCTCCATGCCCGTGTCCTCACAATGCTCCATGACCACTTTCATCACAATGCTCCTTGACCCCTGTCATCACAATCCTCCATGGCCTATGTATTCACAATGCTCCATGGCCCCTGTAATCACATTGCTCCATGATCCTTTTCATCACAACGTTCTATGACCACTGTCATCACAAGGCCACATGACACCTGTCATCACAATGCTCTATGGCCCCTGTCAGCACAATGTTCCATGACAAATATCATCATATTGACCCATGACCGCTGTCATCACAATGTTCCCTGCCCTTGTCATCTCAATGCTCCCTGGCCCCTGTAATCACAATACTCCATACCCTTGTCATCGCAATGCTCCAGATCATTCCTCATCATAATGCTCCATCCCCGTCTCATCACATTGCTCCATGGCCCCTGTCATCACAGTGCTCCGTGATACCTTTCATCATAATGATAGATGACCACTGTCATCAAAATGCTCCATGACACCTGTCATCATAATTGACCATGGCCCTTGTCATCACAATGCTCCAGGACACTTGTCTTCACAATGTTCCATGGCACATTTCATCACAATGCTCCATGACAACTTTCATCAAATTGCTCCATGATGCCTGTCATCACAATGCTCCATGGCCTTTGTCATCAAAATTCTACATGGCCCCTGTAATAACAGTGCTTCATGACAACTTTTATCACAATGCTCCATGACCACCCTCATCACAATGCCAGATAAGACCTATCATGACAATGCTCCATGGCCCTTGTCATCACAATGCTCCATGGTCCCTATAATCACAATGCTCCATGCGCTTGTCATCACAGTGCTCCAGAATTCTTGTCATCAAAATGTTCCATGGCCTTTGTCATCACAATGCTCCATGACCCCTGTCATCACAATGCTTGATGAACCTTGTCATCACAATGCTCCCTGAACCGTGTCATCACAAGTTTCCAGGACCCTTTTCATCACAATGATCCATGACTTCTGTCATCTCAATGCTCCATGACCTTTGTATTCACAATGCTCCATGGCCCCTGTAATTGCGGTGCTCCACGACCCCTGTCATCAACATGCTCCCTGGTATATTTCATCACACTTTTAGATGACCACTCTCATCATAGTGCTCCACGGCCCCTGTCATCAGAGTCCTCCATGATACCTTTCAACACAATTCTATATGACCACTGTCATCACAATGCCCCATGACACCTGTCATCACAATTCGCCATGGCACTTGCCATCACAATGCTCTATAAACCATGTCATCACAATGTTCATGGACACTTGTCATCACAATGCTCCATGACAACTTACATCACAATGATCCTTGACCCCTGTCATTTCATTGCTCCATGGCCTATGCATTCACAATGTGCCATGGCCGCTGTAATCACATTGTTCCATGATCCCTTTCATCACAATGCTCTATGACCACTCTCATCACAATGCCCCATGACGCCTATCATCATAATGCTCCAAGGCCCCTCTCATCACAATGCTCCATGATCCCTGTCATCACAGTGCTCCATGACCCATGTCATCACAATATTCACTGCCCATGTAATCACAATGCTCCTGGTCCCCTGTAATCACAATGCTCTATACTCTTGTCATCACAATGCTCCATAACTCTTGTCATCATAATGCTCCATGCCCGTGTCCTCACAATGCTCCATGACCACTTTCATCACAATGCTCCTTGACCCCTGTCATCACAATCCTCCATGGCCTATGTATTCACAATGCTCCATGGCCCCTGTAATCACATTGCTCCATGATCCTTTTCATCACAAGGTTCTATGACCACTGTCATCACAAGGCCACATGACACCTGTCATCACAATGCTCTATGGCCCCTGCCAGCACAATGTTCCATGACAAATATCATCATATTGACCTATGACCGCTGTCATCACAATGTTCCCTGCCCTTGTCATCTCAATGCTCCCTGGCCCCTGTAATCACAATGCTCCATACCCTTGTCATCGCAATGCTCCAGATCATTCCTCATTATAATGCTCCATCCCCGTGTCATCACATTGCTCCATGGCCCCTGTCATCACAGTGCTCCGTGATACCTTTCATCATAATGATAGATGACCACTGTCATCAAAATGCTCCATGACACCTGTCATCATAATTGGCCATGGCCCTTGTCATCACAATGCTCCAGGACACTTGTCTTCACAATGTTCCATGGCACATTTCATCACAATGCTCCATGACAACTTTCATCAAATTGCTCCATGATGCCTGTCATCACAATGCTCCATGGCCTTTGTCATCAAAATTCTACATGGCCCCTGTAATAACAGTACTTCATGACAAATTTTATCACAATGCTCCATGACCACCCTCATCACAATGCCAGATAAGACCTATCATGACAATGCTCCATGACCCTTGTCATCACGATGCTCCATGGTCCCTATAATCACAATGCTCCATGCGCTTGTCATCACAGTGCTCCAGAATACTTGTCATCAAAATATTCCATGGCCTTTGTCATCACAAAGCTCCATGACCCCTGTCAACAAAATGCTTGATGAACTTTGTCATCACAATGTTCCATGAACCGTTTCGTCACAAGGTACCAGGACCCCTGTCATCACAATGATCCATGACTTCTGTCATCTCAATGCTCCATGACTTTGTATTCACAATGCTCCATGGCCCCTGTAATTTCGGTGCTCCACAACCCCTGTCATCAAAATGCTCCGTTGTATATTTCATCACAATTCTAGATGACCACTCTCATCACTGTGCTCCACGGCCCCTGTCATCAGAGTCCTCCATGATATCTTTCAACACAATTCTATATGACCACAGTCATCACAATGCCCCATGACACCTGTCATCACAATTCGCCATGGCACGTGTCATCACAATGCTCCATAAACCATGTCATCACAATGTTCATGGACACTTGTCATCACAATGCTCCATGACAACTTACATCACAATGATCCTTGACCCCTGTCATTTCATTGCTCCATGGCCTATGCATTCACAATGTGCCATGGCCGCTGTAATCACATTGTTCCATGATCCCTTTCATCACAATGCTCTATGACCACTCTCATCACAATGCCCCATGACGCCTATCATCATAATGCTCCAAGGCCCCTCTCATCACAATGCTCCATGATCCCTGTCATCACAATGTTCCATGACTCTTGTCATCAAAATGACTCATGATCCATTTAATCACAATGCTCCATGACTCCTTTCATCACATGCTCCATGATACTTGTCATTACACTGCCCAATGACCTTCTTCATAACAATGCTCCATGATACCAGTCATCACAATGCTCCATGACCATTGTCGTTCACAATGCTCCATGCCCCTTTCAACACAACGCTCCATGACAAGTGTCATCACAATGCTCCATGGCCTTTGTCATCACAATTATACATGGCCCCTGTAATCACAGTGTTCCATGACCCCTTTCATCACAATGCTCCATGACCACTGTCATCACAATGCCCCATTGCCCCTGTCATTACAAGGCTCCATGACCACTGTCATCACAATGTTCCATGATCGCTCTAATCACAATGACCCATGACACCTTTTTCACAAGGCTCCAGTTCGCCTTTCATCACAATGCCCCATGCCCCTTGTCATCACAATGCTGAATGCAGTTGTCATCATAATGCACCATGGCCCCTGTAATCACAATTCTCCATGCCCTTGTCATCAAAATGCTCCAGAAGTCATGTCATCACAATGCTCCATTCCTTTGTCTTCACAATGCTCCATGATCCGAGTAATCACAATGATCCATGATCCGAGTAATCACAATGATCCATGACCCCTTTCCTCACAATGCTCCAATACCTCTTTCATCACAATGCTCATGTCACTTGTTATCACAATGCTCCATGCCTTATAATCACAATGCTCCATGGCACGTTTCCTCAAAATGCTCCAGTACCCCATTCATCACAAGTCTCTATGCCACTTGTCATCAAAATTATACATGCTCTTATCATCACAATGGCCCAGGATCCATTTAATCACAGTGCTCCATGACCCCTTTCATAACAATGCTCCATGACACCTGTCATCACAATGATCCATGACCACTTTCATCTCAATGCTGCATGGCACCTGTCATCAGAATGCTCCAGGTCCTTTGTCATCACAATGCTCCATGGCCCCTATTATCACAGTGCTCCATGTTACCTTTCATGACAATTCTAGATGACCACTGTCATCACAATGCCCCATGACACCTGTCATCACAATTCGCCATGGCCCTTGTCATCACAATGCTCCATGATCCATGTCATCACACTGTTCCTGGACACTTATCATCACAATGAACTATGACCACACTCATCACAAGTCTCCATGACCACTGTCATCACAGTGCTCCATGGCCTATGCATTCAAAATGCTCCATGGCCCCTGTAATCATAATGCTCCATGATCCCCTTCATCACAATGCTCCATGACCCCTGTCATCACAATGCTCGAAGACCCTTGTCATCACAATGCTCCATGATCCCTATAATCACAATGCTCCATGCGCTTGTCATCA
Organism: Balaenoptera physalus; assembly: GCF_965194825.1. Lineage (NCBI taxonomy): Eukaryota > Metazoa > Chordata > Mammalia > Artiodactyla > Balaenopteridae > Balaenoptera > Balaenoptera physalus. The sequence goes on from NW_028125930.1 coordinate 59,325, forward strand.
CAGTGCTCCAGAATACTTGTCATCAAAATATTCCATGGCCTTTGTCATCACAAAGCTCCATGACCCCTGTCAACAAAATGCTTGATGAACTTTGTCATCACAATGTTCCATGAACCGTTTCGTCACAAGGTACCAGGACCCTTGTCATCACAATGATCCATGACCCCTGTCATCTCAATGCTCCATGACCTTTGTATTCACAATGTTCCATGGCCCCTGTAATTGCGGTGCTCCACGACCCCTGTCATCAACATGCTCCCTGGTATATTTCATCACACTTTTAGATGACAACTCTCATCACAGTACTCCACGGCCCCTGTCATCAGAGTCCTCCATGATACCTTTCAACACAATTCTATATGACCACTGTCATCACAATGCCCCATGACACCTGTCATCACAATTCGCCATGGCACTTGCCATCACAATGCTCTATAAACCATGTCATCACAAGGTTCATGGACAATTGTCATCACAATGCTCCATGACAACTTACACCACAATGCTCCTTGACTCCTGTCATTTCATTGCTCCATGGCCTATGCATTCACAATGTGCCATGGCCCCTGTAATCACATCGCTCCATGATCCCTTTCATCACAATGCTCTATGACCACTCTCATCACAATACCCCATGACGCCTATCATCATAATGCTCCAAGGCCCCTCTCATCACAATGCTCCATGATCCCTGTCATCACAATGTTCCATGACACTTGTCATCACAGTGCTCCATGACCCATGTCATCACAATATTCACTGCCCATGTAATCACAATGCTCCTGGTCCCCTGTAATCACAATGCTCCATACTCTTGTCATCACAATGCTCCATAACTCTTGTCATCATAATGCTCCATGCCCGTGTCCTCAAAATGCTCCATGACCACTTTCATCACAATGCTCCTTGACCCCTGTCATCACAATCCTCCATGGCCTATGCATTCACAATTTGCCATGGCCCCTGTAATCACATCGCTCCATGATCCCTTTCATCACAATGCTCTATGACCACTCTCATCACAATACCCCATGAAGCCTATCATCATAATGCTCCAAGGCCCCTCTCATCACAATGCTCCATGATCCCTGTCTTCACAATGTTCCATGACACTTGGCATCACAGTGCTCCATGACCCATGTCATCACAATATTCACTGCCCATGTAATCACAATGCTCCTGGTCCCCTGTAATCACAATGCTCCATACTCTTGTCATCACAATGCTCCATAACTCTTGTCATCATAATGCTCCATGCCCGTGTCCTCACAATGCTCCATGACCACTTTCATCACAATGCTCCTTGACCCCTGTCATCACAATCCTCCATGGCCTATGTATTCACAATGCTCCATGGCCCCTGTAATCACATTGCTCCATGATCCTTTTCATCACAACGTTCTATGACCACTGTCATCACAAGGCCACATGACACCTGTCATCACAATGCTCTATGGCCCCTGTCAGCACAATGTTCCATGACAAATATCATCATATTGACCCATGACCGCTGTCATCACAATGTTCCCTGCCCTTGTCATCTCAATGCTCCCTGGCCCCTGTAATCACAATACTCCATACCCTTGTCATCGCAATGCTCCAGATCATTCCTCATCATAATGCTCCATCCCCGTCTCATCACATTGCTCCATGGCCCCTGTCATCACAGTGCTCCGTGATACCTTTCATCATAATGATAGATGACCACTGTCATCAAAATGCTCCATGACACCTGTCATCATAATTGACCATGGCCCTTGTCATCACAATGCTCCAGGACACTTGTCTTCACAATGTTCCATGGCACATTTCATCACAATGCTCCATGACAACTTTCATCAAATTGCTCCATGATGCCTGTCATCACAATGCTCCATGGCCTTTGTCATCAAAATTCTACATGGCCCCTGTAATAACAGTGCTTCATGACAACTTTTATCACAATGCTCCATGACCACCCTCATCACAATGCCAGATAAGACCTATCATGACAATGCTCCATGGCCCTTGTCATCACAATGCTCCATGGTCCCTATAATCACAATGCTCCATGCGCTTGTCATCACAGTGCTCCAGAATTCTTGTCATCAAAATGTTCCATGGCCTTTGTCATCACAATGCTCCATGACCCCTGTCATCACAATGCTTGATGAACCTTGTCATCACAATGCTCCCTGAACCGTGTCATCACAAGTTTCCAGGACCCTTTTCATCACAATGATCCATGACCTCTGTCATCTCAATGCTCCATGACCTTTGTATTCACAATGCTCCATGGCCCCTGTAATTGCGGTGCTCCACGACCCCTGTCATCAACATGCTCCCTGGTATATTTCATCACACTTTTAGATGACCACTCTCATCATAGTGCTCCACGGCCCCTGTCATCAGAGTCCTCCATGATACCTTTCAACACAATTCTATATGACCACTGTCATCACAATGCCCCATGACACCTGTCATCACAATTCGCCATGGCACTTGCCATCACAATGCTCTATAAACCATGTCATCACAAGGTTCATGGACAATTGTCATCACAATGCTCCATGACAACTTACACCTCAATGCTCCTTGACTCCTGTCATTTCATTGCTCCATGGCCTATGCATTCACAATGTGCCATGGCCCCTGTAATCACATCGCTCCATGATCCCTTTCATCACAGTGCTCTATGACCACTCTCATCACAATACCCCATGACGCCTATCATCATAATGCTCCAAGGCCCCTCTCATCACAATGCTCCATGATCCCTGTCATCACAATGTTCCATGACACTTGTCATCACAGTGCTCCATGACCCATGTCATCACAATATTCACTGCCCATGTAATCACAATGCTCCTGGTCCCCTGTAATCACAATGCTCTATACTCTTGTCATCACAATGCTCCATAACTCTTGTCATCATAATGCTCCATGCCCGTGTCCTCACAATGCTCCATGACCACTTTCATCACAATGCTCCTTGACCCCTGTCATCACAATCCTCCATGGCCTATGTATTCACAATGCTCCATGGCCCCTGTAATCACATTGCTCCATGATCCTTTTCATCACAAGGTTCTATGACCACTGTCATCACAAGGCCACATGACACCTGTCATCACAATGCTCTATGGCCCCTGCCAGCACAATGTTCCATGACAAATATCATCATATTGACCTATGACCGCTGTCATCACAATGTTCCCTGCCCTTGTCATCTCAATGCTCCCTGGCCCCTGTAATCACAATGCTCCATACCCTTGTCATCGCAATGCTCCAGATCATTCCTCATTATAATGCTCCATCCCCGTGTCATCACATTGCTCCATGGCCCCTGTCATCACAGTGCTCCGTGATACCTTTCATCATAATGATAGATGACCACTGTCATCAAAATGCTCCATGACACCTGTCATCATAATTGGCCATGGCCCTTGTCATCACAATGCTCCAGGACACTTGTCTTCACAATGTTCCATGGCACATTTCATCACAATGCTCCATGACAACTTTCATCAAATTGCTCCATGATGCCTGTCATCACAATGCTCCATGGCCTTTGTCATCAAAATTCTACATGGCCCCTGTAATAACAGTACTTCATGACAAATTTTATCACAATGCTCCATGACCACCCTCATCACAATGCCAGATAAGACCTATCATGACAATGCTCCATGACCCTTGTCATCACGATGCTCCATGGTCCCTATAATCACAATGCTCCATGCGCTTGTCATCACAGTGCTCCAGAATACTTGTCATCAAAATATTCCATGGCCTTTGTCATCACAAAGCTCCATGACCCCTGTCAACAAAATGCTTGATGAACTTTGTCATCACAATGTTCCATGAACCGTTTCGTCACAAGGTACCAGGACCCCTGTCATCACAATGATCCATGACTTCTGTCATCTCAATGCTCCATGACTTTGTATTCACAATGCTCCATGGCCCCTGTAATTTCGGTGCTCCACGACCCCTGTCATCAAAATGCTCCGTTGTATATTTCATCACAATTCTAGATGACCACTCTCATCACTGTGCTCCACGGCCCCTGTCATCAGAGTCCTCCATGATATCTTTCAACACAATTCTATATGACCACAGTCATCACAATGCCCCATGACACCTGTCATCACAATTCGCCATGGCACGTGTCATCACAATGCTCCATAAACCATGTCATCACAATGTTCATGGACACTTGTCATCACAATGCTCCATGACAACTTACATCACAATGATCCTTGACCCCTGTCATTTCATTGCTCCATGGCCTATGCATTCACAATGTGCCATGGCCGCTGTAATCACATTGTTCCATGATCCCTTTCATCACAATGCTCTATGACCACTCTCATCACAATGCCCCATGACGCCTATCATCATAATGCTCCAAGGCCCCTCTCATCACAATGCTCCATGATCCCTGTCATCACAATGTTCCATGACTCTTGTCATCAAAATGACTCATGATCCATTTAATCACAATGCTCCATGACTCCTTTCATCACATGCTCCATGATACTTGTCATTACACTGCCCAATGACCTTCTTCATAACAATGCTCCATGATACCAGTCATCACAATGCTCCATGACCATTGTCGTTCACAATGCTCCATGCCCCTTTCAACACAACGCTCCATGACAAGTGTCATCACAATGCTCCATGGCCTTTGTCATCACAATTATACATGGCCCCTGTAATCACAGTGTTCCATGACCCCTTTCATCACAATGCTCCATGACCACTGTCATCACAATGCCCCATTGCCCCTGTCATTACAAGGCTCCATGACCACTGTCATCACAATGTTCCATGATCGCTCTAATCACAATGACCCATGACACCTTTTTCACAAGGCTCCAGTTCGCCTTTCATCACAATGCCCCATGCCCCTTGTCATCACAATGCTGAATGCAGTTGTCATCATAATGCACCATGGCCCCTGTAATCACAATTCTCCATGCCCTTGTCATCAAAATGCTCCAGAAGTCATGTCATCACAATGCTCCATTCCTTTGTCTTCACAATGCTCCATGATCCGAGTAATCACAATGATCCATGATCCGAGTAATCACAATGATCCATGACCCCTTTCCTCACAATGCTCCAATACCTCTTTCATCACAATGCTCATGTCACTTGTTATCACAATGCTCCATGCCTTATAATCACAATGCTCCATGGCACGTTTCCTCAAAATGCTCCAGTACCCCATTCATCACAAGTCTCTATGCCACTTGTCATCAAAATTATACATGCTCTTATCATCACAATGGCCCAGGATCCATTTAATCACAGTGCTCCATGACCCCTTTCATAACAATGCTCCATGACACCTGTCATCACAATGATCCATGACCACTTTCATCTCAATGCTGCATGGCACCTGTCATCAGAATGCTCCAGGTCCTTTGTCATCACAATGCTCCATGGCCCCTATTATCACAGTGCTCCATGTTACCTTTCATGACAATTCTAGATGACCACTGTCATCACAATGCCCCATGACACCTGTCATCACAATTCGCCATGGCCCTTGTCATCACAATGCTCCATGATCCATGTCATCACACTGTTCCTGGACACTTATCATCACAATGAACTATGACCACACTCATCACAAGTCTCCATGACCACTGTCATCACAGTGCTCCATGGCTTATGCATTCAAAATGCTCCATGGCCCCTGTAATCATAATGCTCCATGATCCCCTTCATCACAATGCTCCATGACCCCTGTCATCACAATGCTCGAAGACCCTTGTCATCACAATGCTCCATGATCCCTATAATCACAATGCTCCATGCGCTTGTCATCACAGTGCTCCAGAATACTTGTCATCAAAATATTCCATGGCCTTTGTCATCACAAAGCTCCATGACCCCTGTCAACAAAATGCTTGATGAACTTTGTCATCACAATGTTCCATGAACCGTTTCGTCACAAGGTACCAGGACCCTTCTCATCACAATGATCCATGACCCCTGTCATCTCAATGCTCCATGACCTTTGTATTCACAATGTTCCATGGCCCCTGTAATTGCGGTGCTCCACGACCCCTGTCATCAACATGCTCCCTGGTATATTTCATCACACTTTTAGATGACAACTCTCATCACAGTACTCCACGGCCCCTGTCATCAGAGTCCTCCATGATACCTTTCAACACAATTCTATATGACCACTGTCATCACAATGCCCCATGACACCTGTCATCACAATTCGCCATGGCACTTGCCATCACAATGCTCTATAAACCATGTCATCACAAGGTTCATGGACAATTGTCATCACAATGCTCCATGACAACTTACACCACAATGCTCCTTGACTCCTGTCATTTCATTGCTCCATGGCCTATGCATTCACAATGTGCCATGGCCCCTGTAATCACATCGCTCCATGATCCCTTTCATCACAATGCTCTATGACCACTCTCATCACAATACCCCATGACGCCTATCATCATAATGCTCCAAGGCCCCTCTCATCACAATGCTCCATGATCCCTGTCATCACAATGTTCCATGACACTTGTCATCACAGTGCTCCATGACCCATGTCATCACAATATTCACTGCCCATGTAATCACAATGCTCCTGGTCCCCTGTAATCACAATGCTCCATACTCTTGTCATCACAATGCTCCATAACTCTTGTCATCATAATGCTCCATGCCCGTGTCCTCAAAATGCTCCATGACCACTTTCATCACAATGCTCCTTGACCCCTGTCATCACAATCCTCCATGGCCTATGCATTCACAATTTGCCATGGCCCCTGTAATCACATCGCTCCATGATCCCTTTCATCACAATGCTCTATGACCACTCTCATCACAATACCCCATGAAGCCTATCATCATAATGCTCCAAGGCCCCTCTCATCACAATGCTCCATGATCCCTGTCTTCACAATGTTCCATGACACTTGGCATCACAGTGCTCCATGACCCATGTCATCACAATATTCACTGCCCATGTAATCACAATGCTCCTGGTCCCCTGTAATCACAATGCTCCATACTCTTGTCATCACAATGCTCCATAACTCTTGTCATCATAATGCTCCATGCCCGTGTCCTCACAATGCTCCATGACCACTTTCATCACAATGCTCCTTGACCCCTGTCATCACAATCCTCCATGGCCTATGTATTCACAATGCTCCATGGCCCCTGTAATCACATTGCTCCATGATCCTTTTCATCACAACGTTCTATGACCACTGTCATCACAAGGCCACATGACACCTGTCATCACAATGCTCTATGGCCCCTGTCAGCACAATGTTCCATGACAAATATCATCATATTGACCCATGACCGCTGTCATCACAATGTTCCCTGCCCTTGTCATCTCAATGCTCCCTGGCCCCTGTAATCACAATACTCCATACCCTTGTCATCGCAATGCTCCAGATCATTCCTCATCATAATGCTCCATCCCCGTCTCATCACATTGCTCCATGGCCCCTGTCATCACAGTGCTCCGTGATACCTTTCATCATAATGATAGATGACCACTGTCATCAAAATGCTCCATGACACCTGTCATCATAATTGACCATGGCCCTTGTCATCACAATGCTCCAGGACACTTGTCTTCACAATGTTCCATGGCACATTTCATCACAATGCTCCATGACAACTTTCATCAAATTGCTCCATGATGCCTGTCATCACAATGCTCCATGGCCTTTGTCATCAAAATTCTACATGGCCCCTGTAATAACAGTGCTTCATGACAACTTTTATCACAATGCTCCATGACCACCCTCATCACAATGCCAGATAAGACCTATCATGACAATGCTCCATGGCCCTTGTCATCACAATGCTCCATGGTCCCTATAATCACAATGCTCCATGCGCTTGTCATCACAGTGCTCCAGAATTCTTGTCATCAAAATGTTCCATGGCCTTTGTCATCACAATGCTCCATGACCCCTGTCATCACAATGCTTGATGAACCTTGTCATCACAATGCTCCCTGAACCGTGTCATCACAAGTTTCCAGGACCCTTTTCATCACAATGATCCATGACCTCTGTCATCTCAATGCTCCATGACCTTTGTATTCACAATGCTCCATGGCCCCTGTAATTGCGGTGCTCCACGACCCCTGTCATCAACATGCTCCCTGGTATATTTCATCACACTTTTAGATGACCACTCTCATCATAGTGCTCCACGGCCCCTGTCATCAGAGTCCTCCATGATACCTTTCAACACAATTCTATATGACCACTGTCATCACAATGCCCCATGACACCTGTCATCACAATTCGCCATGGCACTTGCCATCACAATGCTCTATAAACCATGTCATCACAAGGTTCATGGACAATTGTCATCACAATGCTCCATGACAACTTACACCTCAATGCTCCTTGACTCCTGTCATTTCATTGCTCCATGGCCTATGCATTCACAATGTGCCATGGCCCCTGTAATCACATCGCTCCATGATCCCTTTCATCACAGTGCTCTATGACCACTCTCATCACAATACCCCATGACGCCTATCATCATAATGCTCCAAGGCCCCTCTCATCACAATGCTCCATGATCCCTGTCATCACAATGTTCCATGACACTTGTCATCACAGTGCTCCATGACCCATGTCATCACAATATTCACTGCCCATGTAATCACAATGCTCCTGGTCCCCTGTAATCACAATGCTCTATACTCTTGTCATCACAATGCTCCATAACTCTTGTCATCATAATGCTCCATGCCCGTGTCCTCACAATGCTCCATGACCACTTTCATCACAATGCTCCTTGACCCCTGTCATCACAATCCTCCATGGCCTATGTATTCACAATGCTCCATGGCCCCTGTAATCACATTGCTCCATGATCCTTTTCATCACAAGGTTCTATGACCACTGTCATCACAAGGCCACATGACACCTGTCATCACAATGCTCTATGGCCCCTGCCAGCACAATGTTCCATGACAAATATCATCATATTGACCTATGACCGCTGTCATCACAATGTTCCCTGCCCTTGTCATCTCAATGCTCCCTGGCCCCTGTAATCACAATGCTCCATACCCTTGTCATCGCAATGCTCCAGATCATTCCTCATTATAATGCTCCATCCCCGTGTCATCACATTGCTCCATGGCCCCTGTCATCACAGTGCTCCGTGATACCTTTCATCATAATGATAGATGACCACTGTCATCAAAATGCTCCATGACACCTGTCATCATAATTGGCCATGGCCCTTGTCATCACAATGCTCCAGGACACTTGTCTTCACAATGTTCCATGGCACATTTCATCACAATGCTCCATGACAACTTTCATCAAATTGCTCCATGATGCCTGTCATCACAGTGCTCCATGGCCTTTGTCATCAAAATTCTACATGGCCCCTGTAATAACAGTGCTTCATGACAACTTTTATCACAATGCTCCATGACCACCCTCATCACAATGCCAGATAAGACCTATCATGACAATGCTCCATGACCCTTGTCATCACAATGCTCCATCGTCCCTATAATCACAATGCTCCATGCGCTTGTCATCACAGTGCTCCAGAATTCTTGTCATCAAAATATTCCATGGCCTTTGTCATCACAATGCTCCATGACCCCTGTCATCACAATGCTTGATGAACCTTGTCATCACAATGCTCCCTGAACCGTGTCATCACAAGTTTTCAAGACCCTTGTCATCACAATGATCCATGACTTCTGTCATCTCAATGCTCCATGACTTTGTATTCACAATGCTCCATGGCCCCTGTAATTTCGGTGCTCCACGACCCCTGTCATCAAAATGCTCCGTTGTATATTTCATCACAATTCTAGATGACCACTCTCATCACTGTGCTCCACGGCCCCTGTCATCAGAGTCCTCCATGATATCTTTCAACACAATTCTATATGACCACAGTCATCACAATGCCCCATGACACCTGTCATCACAATTCGCCATGGCACGTGTCATCACAATGCTCCATAAACCATGTCATCACAATGTTCATGGACACTTGTCATCACAATGCTCCATGACAACTTACATCACAATGATCCTTGACCCCTGTCATTTCATTGCTCCATGGCCTATGCATTCACAATGTGCCATGGCCGCTGTAATCACATTGTTCCATGATCCCTTTCATCACAATGCTCTATGACCACTCTCATCACAATGCCCCATGACGCCTATCATCATAATGCTCCAAGGCCCCTCTCATCACAATGCTCCATGATCCCTGTCATCACAATGTTCCATGACTCTTGTCATCAAAATGACTCATGATCCATTTAATCACAATGCTCCATGACTCCTTTCATCACATGCTCCATGATACTTGTCATTACACTGCCCAATGACCTTCTTCATAACAATGCTCCATGATACCAGTCATCACAATGCTCCATGACCATTGTCGTTCACAATGCTCCATGCCCCTTTCAACACAACGCTCCATGACAAGTGTCATCACAATGCTCCATGGCCTTTGTCATCACAATTATACATGGCCCCTGTAATCACAGTGTTCCATGACCCCTTTCATCACAATGCTCCATGACCACTGTCATCACAATGCCCCATTGCCCCTGTCATTACAAGGCTCCATGACCACTGTCATCACAATGTTCCATGATCGCTCTAATCACAATGACCCATGACACCTTTTTCACAAGGCTCCAGTTCTCCTTTCATCACAATGCCCCATGCCCCTTGTCATCACAATGCTGAATGCAGTTGTCATCATAATGCACCATGGCCCCTGTAATCACAATTCTCCATGCCCTTGTCATCAAAATGCTCCAGAAGTCATGTCATCACAATGCTCCATTCCTTTGTCTTCACAATGCTCCATGATCCGAGTAATCACAATGATCCATGATCCGAGTAATCACAATGATCCATGACCCCTTTCCTCACAATGCTCCAATACCTCTTTCATCACAATGCTCATGTCACTTGTTATCACAATGCTCCATGCCTTATAATCACAATGCTCCATGGCACGTTTCCTCAAAATGCTCCAGTACCCCATTCATCACAAGTCTCTATGCCACTTGTCATCAAAATTATACATGCTCTTATCATCACAATGGCCCAGGATCCATTTAATCACAGTGCTCCATGACCCCTTTCATAACAATGCTCCATGACACCTGTCATCACAATGATCCATGACCACTTTCATCTCAATGCTGCATGGCACCTGTCATCAGAATGCTCCAGGTCCTTTGTCATCACAATGCTCCATGGCCCCTATTATCACAGTGCTCCATGTTACCTTTCATGACAATTCTAGATGACCACTGTCATCACAATGCCCCATGACACCTGTCATCACAATTCGCCATGGCCCTTGTCATCACAATGCTCCATGATCCATGTCATCACACTGTTCCTGGACACTTATCATCACAATGAACTATGACCACACTCATCACAAGTCTCCATGACCACTGTCATCACAGTGCTCCATGGCCTATGCATTCAAAATGCTCCATGGCCCCTGTAATCATAATGCTCCATGATCCCCTTCATCACAATGCTCCATGACCCCTGTCATCACAATGCTCGAAGACCCTTGTCATCACAATGCTCCATGATCCCTATAATCACAATGCTCCATGCGCTTGTCATCACAGTGCTCCAGAATACTTGTCATCAAAATATTCCATGGCCTTTGTCATCACAAAGCTCCATGACCCCTGTCAACAAAATGCTTGATGAACTTTGTCATCACAATGTTCCATGAACCGTTTCGTCACAAGGTACCAGGACCCTTGTCATCACAATGATCCATGACCCCTGTCATCTCAATGCTCCATGACCTTTGTATTCACAATGTTCCATGGCCCCTGTAATTGCGGTGCTCCACGACCCCTGTCATCAACATGCTCCCTGGTATATTTCATCACACTTTTAGATGACAACTCTCATCACAGTACTCCACGGCCCCTGTCATCAGAGTCCTCCATGATACCTTTCAACACAATTCTATATGACCACTGTCATCACAATGCCCCATGACACCTGTCATCACAATTCGCCATGGCACTTGCCATCACAATGCTCTATAAACCATGTCATCACAAGGTTCATGGACAATTGTCATCACAATGCTCCATGACAACTTACACCACAATGCTCCTTGACTCCTGTCATTTCATTGCTCCATGGCCTATGCATTCACAATGTGCCATGGCCCCTGTAATCACATCGCTCCATGATCCCTTTCATCACAATGCTCTATGACCACTCTCATCACAATACCCCATGACGCCTATCATCATAATGCTCCAAGGCCCCTCTCATCACAATGCTCCATGATCCCTGTCATCACAATGTTCCATGACACTTGTCATCACAGTGCTCCATGACCCATGTCATCACAATATTCACTGCCCATGTAATCACAATGCTCCTGGTCCCCTGTAATCACAATGCTCCATACTCTTGTCATCACAATGCTCCATAACTCTTGTCATCATAATGCTCCATGCCCGTGTCCTCAAAATGCTCCATGACCACTTTCATCACAATGCTCCTTGACCCCTGTCATCACAATCCTCCATGGCCTATGCATTCACAATTTGCCATGGCCCCTGTAATCACATCGCTCCATGATCCCTTTCATCACAATGCTCTATGACCACTCTCATCACAATACCCCATGAAGCCTATCATCATAATGCTCCAAGGCCCCTCTCATCACAATGCTCCATGATCCCTGTCTTCACAATGTTCCATGACACTTGGCATCACAGTGCTCCATGACCCATGTCATCACAATATTCACTGCCCATGTAATCACAATGCTCCTGGTCCCCTGTAATCACAATGCTCCATACTCTTGTCATCACAATGCTCCATAACTCTTGTCATCATAATGCTCCATGCCCGTGTCCTCACAATGCTCCATGACCACTTTCATCACAATGCTCCTTGACCCCTGTCATCACAATCCTCCATGGCCTATGTATTCACAATGCTCCATGGCCCCTGTAATCACATTGCTCCATGATCCTTTTCATCACAACGTTCTATGACCACTGTCATCACAAGGCCACATGACACCTGTCATCACAATGCTCTATGGCCCCTGTCAGCACAATGTTCCATGACAAATATCATCATATTGACCCATGACCGCTGTCATCACAATGTTCCCTGCCCTTGTCATCTCAATGCTCCCTGGCCCCTGTAATCACAATACTCCATACCCTTGTCATCGCAATGCTCCAGATCATTCCTCATCATAATGCTCCATCCCCGTCTCATCACATTGCTCCATGGCCCCTGTCATCACAGTGCTCCGTGATACCTTTCATCATAATGATAGATGACCACTGTCATCAAAATGCTCCATGACACCTGTCATCATAATTGACCATGGCCCTTGTCATCACAATGCTCCAGGACACTTGTCTTCACAATGTTCCATGGCACATTTCATCACAATGCTCCATGACAACTTTCATCAAATTGCTCCATGATGCCTGTCATCACAATGCTCCATGGCCTTTGTCATCAAAATTCTACATGGCCCCTGTAATAACAGTGCTTCATGACAACTTTTATCACAATGCTCCATGACCACCCTCATCACAATGCCAGATAAGACCTATCATGACAATGCTCCATGGCCCTTGTCATCACAATGCTCCATGGTCCCTATAATCACAATGCTCCATGCGCTTGTCATCACAGTGCTCCAGAATTCTTGTCATCAAAATGTTCCATGGCCTTTGTCATCACAATGCTCCATGACCCCTGTCATCACAATGCTTGATGAACCTTGTCATCACAATGCTCCCTGAACCGTGTCATCACAAGTTTCCAGGACCCTTTTCATCACAATGATCCATGACCTCTGTCATCTCAATGCTCCATGACCTTTGTATTCACAATGCTCCATGGCCCCTGTAATTGCGGTGCTCCACGACCCCTGTCATCAACATGCTCCCTGGTATATTTCATCACACTTTTAGATGACCACTCTCATCATAGTGCTCCACGGCCCCTGTCATCAGAGTCCTCCATGATACCTTTCAACACAATTCTATATGACCACTGTCATCACAATGCCCCATGACACCTGTCATCACAATTCGCCATGGCACTTGCCATCACAATGCTCTATAAACCATGTCATCACAAGGTTCATGGACAATTGTCATCACAATGCTCCATGACAACTTACACCTCAATGCTCCTTGACTCCTGTCATTTCATTGCTCCATGGCCTATGCATTCACAATGTGCCATGGCCCCTGTAATCACATCGCTCCATGATCCCTTTCATCACAGTGCTCTATGACCACTCTCATCACAATACCCCATGACGCCTATCATCATAATGCTCCAAGGCCCCTCTCATCACAATGCTCCATGATCCCTGTCATCACAATGTTCCATGACACTTGTCATCACAGTGCTCCATGACCCATGTCATCACAACATTCACTGCCCATGTAATCACAATGCTCCTGGTCCCCTGTAATCACAATGCTCTATACTCTTGTCATCACAATGCTCCATAACTCTTGTCATCATAATGCTCCATGCCCGTGTCCTCACAATGCTCCATGACCACTTTCATCACAATGCTCCTTGACCCCTGTCATCACAATCCTCCATGGCCTATGTATTCACAATGCTCCATGGCCCCTGTAATCACATTGCTCCATGATCCTTTTCATCACAAGGTTCTATGACCACTGTCATCACAAGGCCACATGACACCTGTCATCACAATGCTCTATGGCCCCTGCCAGCACAATGTTCCATGACAAATATCATCATATTGACCTATGACCGCTGTCATCACAATGTTCCCTGCCCTTGTCATCTCAATGCTCCCTGGCCCCTGTAATCACAATGCTCCATACCCTTGTCATCGCAATGCTCCAGATCATTCCTCATCATAATGCTCCATCCCCGTGTCATCACATTGCTCCATGGCCCCTGTCATCACAGTGCTCCGTGATACCTTTCATCATAATGATAGATGACCACTGTCATCAAAATGCTCCATGACACCTGTCATCATAATTGGCCATGGCCCTTGTCATCACAATGCTCCAGGACACTTGTCTTCACAATGTTCCATGGCACATTTCATCACAATGCTCCATGACAACTTTCATCAAATTGCTCCATGATGCCTGTCATCACAGTGCTCCATGGCCTTTGTCATCAAAATTCTACATGGCCCCTGTAATAACAGTGCTTCATGACAACTTTTATCACAATGCTCCATGACCACCCTCATCACAATGCCAGATAAGACCTATCATGACAATGCTCCATGACCCTTGTCATCACAATGCTCCATCGTCCCTATAATCACAATGCTCCATGCGCTTGTCATCACAGTGCTCCAGAATTCTTGTCATCAAAATATTCCATGGCCTTTGTCATCACAATGCTCCATGACCCCTGTCATCACAATGCTTGATGAACCTTGTCATCACAATGCTCCCTGAACCGTGTCATCACAAGTTTTCAAGACCCTTGTCATCACAATGATCCATGACTTCTGTCATCTCAATGCTCCATGACATTGTATTCACAATGCTCCATGGCCCCTGTAATTTCGGTGCTCCACGACCCCTGTCATCAAAATGCTCCGTTGTATATTTCATCACAATTCTAGATGACCACTCTCATCACTGTGCTCCACGGCCCCTGTCATCAGAGTCCTCCATGATATCTTTCAACACAATTCTATATGACCACAGTCATCACAATGCCCCATGACACCTGTCATCACAATTCGCCATGGCACGTGTCATCACAATGCTCCATAAACCATGTCATCACAATGTTCATGGACACTTGTCATCACAATGCTCCATGACAACTTACATCACAATGATCCTTGACCCCTGTCATTTCATTGCTCCATGGCCTATGCATTCACAATGTGCCATGGCCGCTGTAATCACATTGTTCCATGATCCCTTTCATCACAATGCTCTATGACCACTCTCATCACAATGCCCCATGACGCCTATCATCATAATGCTCCAAGGCCCCTCTCATCACAATGCTCCATGATCCCTGTCATCACAATGTTCCATGACTCTTGTCATCAAAATGACTCATGATCCATTTAATCACAATGCTCCATGACTCCTTTCATCACATGCTCCATGATACTTGTCATTACACTGCCCAATGACCTTCTTCATAACAATGCTCCATGATACCAGTCATCACAATGCTCCATGACCATTGTCGTTCACAATGCTCCATGCCCCTTTCAACACAACGCTCCATGACAAGTGTCATCACAATGCTCCATGGCCTTTGTCATCACAATTATACATGGCCCCTGTAATCACAGTGTTCCATGACCCCTTTCATCACAATGCTCCATGACCACTGTCATCACAATGCCCCATTGCCCCTGTCATTACAAGGCTCCATGACCACTGTCATCACAATGTTCCATGATCGCTCTAATCACAATGACCCATGACACCTTTTTCACAAGGCTCCAGTTCGCCTTTCATCACAATGCCCCATGCCCCTTGTCATCACAATGCTGAATGCAGTTGTCATCATAATGCACCATGGCCCCTGTAATCACAATTCTCCATGCCCTTGTCATCAAAATGCTCCAGAAGTCATGTCATCACAATGCTCCATTCCTTTGTCTTCACAATGCTCCATGATCCGAGTAATCACAATGATCCATGATCCGAGTAATCACAATGATCCATGACCCCTTTCCTCACAATGCTCCAATACCTCTTTCATCACAATGCTCATGTCACTTGTTATCACAATGCTCCATGCCTTATAATCACAATGCTCCATGGCACGTTTCCTCAAAATGCTCCAGTACCCCATTCATCACAAGTCTCTATGCCACTTGTCATCAAAATTATACATGCTCTTATCATCACAATGGCCCAGGATCCATTTAATCACAGTGCTCCATGACCCCTTTCATAACAATGCTCCATGACACCTGTCATCACAATGATCCATGACCACTTTCATCTCAATGCTGCATGGCACCTGTCATCAGAATGCTCCAGGTCCTTTGTCATCACAATGCTCCATGGCCCCTATTATCACAGTGCTCCATGTTACCTTTCATGACAATTCTAGATGACCACTGTCATCACAATGCCCCATGACACCTGTCATCACAATTCGCCATGGCCCTTGTAATCACAATGCTCCATGATCCATGTCATCACACTGTTCCTGGACACTTATCATCACAATGAACTATGACCACACTCATCACAAGTCTCCATGACCACTGTCATCACAGTGCTCCATGGCCTATGCATTCAAAATGCTCCATGGCCCCTGTAATCATAATGCTCCATGATCCCCTTCATCACAATGCTCCATGACCCCTGTCATCACAATGCTCGAAGACCCTTGTCATCACAATGCTCCATGATCCCTATAATCACAATGCTCCATGCGCTTGTCATCACAGTGCTCCAGAATACTTGTCATCAAAATATTCCATGGCCTTTGTCATCACAAAGCTCCATGACCCCTGTCAACAAAATGCTTGATGAACTTTGTCATCACAATGTTCCATGAACCGTTTCGTCACAAGGTACCAGGACCCTTGTCATCACAATGATCCATGACCCCTGTCATCTCAATGCTCCATGACCTTTGTATTCACAATGTTCCATGGCCCCTGTAATTGCGGTGCTCCACGACCCCTGTCATCAACATGCTCCCTGGTATATTTCATCACACTTTTAGATGACAACTCTCATCACAGTACTCCACGGCCCCTGTCATCAGAGTCCTCCATGATACCTTTCAACACAATTCTATATGACCACTGTCATCACAATGCCCCATGACACCTGTCATCACAATTCGCCATGGCACTTGCCATCACAATGCTCTATAAACCATGTCATCACAAGGTTCATGGACAATTGTCATCACAATGCTCCATGACAACTTACACCACAATGCTCCTTGACTCCTGTCATTTCATTGCTCCATGGCCTATGCATTCACAATGTGCCATGGCCCCTGTAATCACATCGCTCCATGATCCCTTTCATCACAATGCTCTATGACCACTCTCATCACAATACCCCATGACGCCTATCATCATAATGCTCCAAGGCCCCTCTCATCACAATGCTCCATGATCCCTGTCATCACAATGTTCCATGACACTTGTCATCACAGTGCTCCATGACCCATGTCATCACAATATTCACTGCCCATGTAATCACAATGCTCCTGGTCCCCTGTAATCACAATGCTCCATACTCTTGTCATCACAATGCTCCATAACTCTTGTCATCATAATGCTCCATGCCCGTGTCCTCAAAATGCTCCATGACCACTTTCATCACAATGCTCCTTGACCCCTGTCATCACAATCCTCCATGGCCTATGCATTCACAATTTGCCATGGCCCCTGTAATCACATCGCTCCATGATCCCTTTCATCACAATGCTCTATGACCACTCTCATCACAATACCCCATGAAGCCTATCATCATAATGCTCCAAGGCCCCTCTCATCACAATGCTCCATGATCCCTGTCTTCACAATGTTCCATGACACTTGGCATCACAGTGCTCCATGACCCATGTCATCACAATATTCACTGCCCATGTAATCACAATGCTCCTGGTCCCCTGTAATCACAATGCTCCATACTCTTGTCATCACAATGCTCCATAACTCTTGTCATCATAATGCTCCATGCCCGTGTCCTCACAATGCTCCATGACCACTTTCATCACAATGCTCCTTGACCCCTGTCATCACAATCCTCCATGGCCTATGTATTCACAATGCTCCATGGCCCCTGTAATCACATTGCTCCATGATCCTTTTCATCACAACGTTCTATGACCACTGTCATCACAAGGCCACATGACACCTGTCATCACAATGCTCTATGGCCCCTGTCAGCACAATGTTCCATGACAAATATCATCATATTGACCCATGACCGCTGTCATCACAATGTTCCCTGCCCTTGTCATCTCAATGCTCCCTGGCCCCTGTAATCACAATACTCCATACCCTTGTCATCGCAATGCTCCAGATCATTCCTCATCATAATGCTCCATCCCCGTCTCATCACATTGCTCCATGGCCCCTGTCATCACAGTGCTCCGTGATACCTTTCATCATAATGATAGATGACCACTGTCATCAAAATGCTCCATGACACCTGTCATCATAATTGGCCATGGCCCTTGTCATCACAATGCTCCAGGACACTTGTCTTCACAATGTTCCATGGCACATTTCATCACAATGCTCCATGACAACTTTCATCAAATTGCTCCATGATGCCTGTCATCACAATGCTCCATGGCCTTTGTCATCAAAATTCTACATGGCCCCTGTAATAACAGTGCTTCATGACAACTTTTATCACAATGCTCCATGACCACCCTCATCACAATGCCAGATAAGACCTATCATGACAATGCTCCATGGCCCTTGTCATCACAATGCTCCATGGTCCCTATAATCACAATGCTCCATGCGCTTGTCATCACAGTGCTCCAGAATTCTTGTCATCAAAATGTTCCATGGCCTTTGTCATCACAATGCTCCATGACCCCTGTCATCACAATGCTTGATGAACCTTGTCATCACAATGCTCCCTGAACCGTGTCATCACAAGTTTCCAGGACCCTTTTCATCACAATGATCCATGACCTCTGTCATCTCAATGCTCCATGACCTTTGTATTCACAATGCTCCATGGCCCCTGTAATTGCGGTGCTCCACGACCCCTGTCATCAACATGCTCCCTGGTATATTTCATCACACTTTTAGATGACCACTCTCATCACAGTACTCCACGGCCCCTGTCATCAGAGTCCTCCATGATACCTTTCAACACAATTCTATATGACCACTGTCATCACAATGCCCCATGACACCTGTCATCACAATTCGCCATGGCACTTGCCATCACAATGCTCTATAAACCATGTCATCACAAGGTTCATGGACAATTGTCATCACAATGCTCCATGACAACTTACACCACAATGCTCCTTGACTCCTGTCATTTCATTGCTCCATGGCCTATGCATTCACAATGTGCCATGGCCCCTGTAATCACATCGCTCCATGATCCCTTTCATCACAGTGCTCTATGACCACTCTCATCACAATACCCCATGACGCCTATCATCATAATGCTCCAAGGCCCCTCTCATCACAATGCTCCATGATCCCAGTCATCACAATGTTCCATGACACTTGTCATCACAGTGCTCCATGACCCATGTCATCACAATATTCACTGCCCATGTAATCACAATGCTCCTGGTCCCCTGTAATCACAATGCTCCATACTCTTGTCATCACAATGCTCCATAACTCTTGTCATCATAATGCTCCATGCCCGTGTCCTCACAATGCTCCATGACCACTTTCATCACAATGCTCCTTGACCCCTGTCATCACAATCCTCCATGGCCTATGTATTCACAATGCTCCATGGCCCCTGTAATCACATTGCTCCATGATCCTTTTCATCACAACGTTCTATGACCACTGTCATCACAAGGCCACATGACACCTGTCATCACAATGCTCTATGGCCCCTGTCAGCACAATGTTCCATGACAAATATCATCATATTGACCCATGACCGCTGTCATCACAATGTTCCCTGCCCTTGTCATCTCAATGCTCCCTGGCCCCTGTAATCACAATGCTCCATACCCTTGTCATCGCAATGCTCCAGATCATTCCTCATCATAATCCTCCATCCCCGTGTCATCACATTGCTCCATGGCCCCTGTCATCACAGTGCTCCGTGATACCTTTCATCATAATGATAGATGACCACTGTCATCAAAATGCTCCATGACACCTGTCATCATAATTGGCCATGGCCCTTGTCATCACAATGCTCCAGGACACTTGTCTTCACAATGTTCCATGGCACATTTCATCACAATGCTCCATGACAACTTTCATCAAATTGCTCCATGATGCCTGTCATCACAATGCTCCATGGCCTTTGTCATCAAAATTCTACATGGCCCCTGTAATAACAGTGCTTCATGACAACTTTTATCACAATGCTCCATGACCACCCTCATCACAATGCCAGATAAGACCTATCATGACAATGCTCCATGACCCTTGTCATCACAATGCTCCATGGTCCCTATAATCACAATGCTCCATGCGCTTGTCATCACAGTGCTCCAGAATTCTTGTCATCAAAATGTTCCATGGCCTTTGTCATCACAATGCTCCATGACCCCTGTCATCACAATGCTTGATGAACCTTGTCATCACAATGCTCCCTGAACCGTGTCATCACAAGTTTCCAGGACCCTTTTCATCACAATGATCCATGACCTCTGTCATCTCAATGCTCCATGACCTTTGTATTCACAATGCTCCATGGCCCCTGTAATTGCGGTGCTCCACGACCCCTGTCATCAACATGCTCCCTGGTATATTTCATCACACTTTTAGATGACCACTCTCATCATAGTGCTCCACGGCCCCTGTCATCAGAGTCCTCCATGATACCTTTCAACACAATTCTATATGACCACTGTCATTACAATGCCCCATGACACCTGTCATCACAATTCGCCATGGCACTTGCCATCACAATGCTCTATAAACCATGTCATCACAAGGTTCATGGACAATTGTCATCACAATGCTCCATGACAACTTACACCACAATGCTCCTTGACTCCTGTCATTTCATTGCTCCATGGCCTATGCATTCACAATGTGCCATGGCCCCTGTAATCACATCGCTCCATGATCCCTTTCATCACAGTGCTCTATGACCACTCTCATCACAATACCCCATGACGCCTATCATCATAATGCTCCAAGGCCCCTCTCATCACAATGCTCCATGATCCCTGTCATCACAATGTTCCATGACACTTGTCATCACAGTGCTCCATGACCCATGTCATCACAATATTCACTGCCCATGTAATCACAATGCTCCTGGTCCCCTGTAATCACAATGCTCTATACTCTTGTCATCACAATGCTCCATAACTCTTGTCATCATAATGCTCCATGCCCGTGTCCTCACAATGCTCCATGACCACTTTCATCACAATGCTCCTTGACCCCTGTCATCACAATCCTCCATGGCCTATGTATTCACAATGCTCCATGGCCCCTGTAATCACATTGCTCCATGATCCTTTTCATCACAAGGTTCTATGACCACTGTCATCACAAGGCCACATGACACCTGTCATCACAATGCTCTATGGCCCCTGCCAGCACAATGTTCCATGACAAATATCATCATATTGACCTTTGACCGCTGTCATCACAATGTTCCCTGCCCTTGTCATCTCAATGCTCCCTGGCCCCTGTAATCACAATGCTCCATACCCTTGTCATCGCATTGCTCCAGATCATTCCTCATCATAATGCTCCATCCCCGTGTCATCACATTGCTCCATGGCCCCTGTCATCACAGTGCTCCGTGATACCTTTCATCATAATGATAGATGACCACTGTCATCAAAATGCTCCATGACACCTGTCATCATAATTGGCCATGGCCCTTGTCATCACAATGCTCCAGGACACTTGTCTTCACAATGTTCCATGGCACATTTCATCACAATGCTCCATGACAACTTTCATCAAATTGCTCCATGATGCCTGTCATCACAATGCTCCATGGCCTTTGTCATCAAAATTCTACATGGCCCCTGTAATAACAGTGCTTCATGACAACTTTTATCACAATGCTCCATGACCACCCTCATCACAATGCCAGATAAGACCTATCATGACAATGCTCCATGACCCTTGTCATCACAATGCTCCATGGTCCCTATAATCACAATGCTCCATGCGCTTGTCATCACAGTGCTCCAGAATTCTTGTCATCAAAATGTTCCATGGCCTTTGTCATCACAATGCTCCATGACCCCTGTCATCACAATGCTTGATGAACCTTGTCATCACAATGCTCCCTGAACCGTGTCATCACAAGTTTCCAGGACCCTTGTCATCACAATGCTCCATGACCTTTGTATTCACAATGCTCCATGGCCCCTGTAATTGCGGTGCTCCACGACCCCTGTCATCAACATGCTCCCTGGTATATTTCATCACACTTTTAGATGACCACTCTCATCACAGTGCTCCACGGCCCCTGTCATCAGAGTCCTCCATGATACCTTTCAACACAATTCTATATGACCACTGTCATCACAATGCCCCATGACACCTGTCATCACAATTCGCCATGGCACTTGCCATCACAATGCTCTATAAACCATGTCATCACAAGGTTCATGGACAATTGTCATCACAATGCTCCATGACAACTTACACCACAATGCTCCTTGACTCCTGTCATTTCATTGCTCCATGGCCTATGCATTCACAATGTGCCATGGCCCCTGTAATCACATCGCTCCATGATCCCTTTCATCACAATGCTCTATGACCACTCTCATCACAATACCCCATGACGCCTATCATCATAATGCTCCAAGGCCCCTCTCATCACAATGCTCCATGATCCCTGTCATCACAATGTTCCATGACACTTGTCATCACAGTGCTCCATGACCCATGTCATCACAATATTCACTGCCCATGTAATCACAATGCTCCTGGTCCCCTGTAATCACAATGCTCCATACTCTTGTCATCACAATGCTCCAGAACTCTTGTCATCATAATGCTCCATGCCCGTGTCCTCACAATGCTCCATGACCACTTTCATCACAATGCTCCTTGACCCCTGTCATCACAATCCTCCATGGCCTATGTATTCACAATGCTCCATGGCCCCTGTAATCACATTGCTCCATGATCCTTTTCATCACAACGTTCTATGACCACTGTCATCACAAGGCCACATGACACCTGTCATCACAATGCTCTATGGTCCCTGTCAGCACAATGTTCCATGACAGATATCATCAAATTGACCCATGACCGCTGTCATCACCATGTTCCCTGCCCTTGTCATCTCAATGCTCCCTGGCCCCTGTAATCACAATGCTCCATACCCTTGTCATCGCAATGCTCCAGATCATTCCTCATCATAATGCTCCATGCCCGTGTCATCACAATGCTCCATGGCCCCTGTCATCACAGTGCTCCGTGATACCTTTCATCATAATGATAGATGACCACTGTCATCAAAATGCTCCATGACACCTGTCATCATAATTGGCCATGGCCCTTGTCATCACAATGCTCCAGGACACTTGTCTTCACAATGTTCCATGGCACATTTCATCACAATGCTCCATGACAACTTTCATCAAATTGCTCCATGATGCCTGTCATCACAATGCTCCATGGCCTTTGTCATCAAAATTCTACATGGCCCCTGTAATAACAGTGCTTCATGACAACTTTTATCACAATGCTCCATGACCACCCTCATCACAATGCCAGATAAGACCTATCATGACATAGCTCCATGGCCCTTGTCATCACAATGCTCCATGGTCTCTATAATCACAATGGTCCATGCGCTTGTCATCACAGTGCTCCAGAATTCTTGTCATCAAAATGTTCCATGGCCTTTGTCATCACAATGCTCCATGACCCCTGTCATCACAATGCTTGATGAACCTTGTCATCACAATGCTCCCTGAACCGTGTCATCACAAGTTTCCAGGACCCTTTTCATCACAATGATCCATGACCTCTGTCATCTCAATGCTCCTTGACCTTTGTATTCACAATGCTCCATGGCCCCTGTAATTTCGGTGCTCCACGACACCTGTCATCAAAATGCTCCCTTGTATATTTCATCACAATTCTAGATGACCACTCTCATCACTGTGCTCCACGGCCCCTGTCATCAGAGTCCTCCATGATACCTTTCAACACAATTCTATATGACCACTGTCATAACAATGCCCCATGACATCTGTCATCACAATTGGCCATTGCACTTTTCATCACAATGCTCCATAAACCATGTCATCACAATGTTCATGGACACTTGTCATCACAATGCTCCATGACAACTTATATCACAATGCTCCTTGACCCTGTCATTTCATTGCTCCATGGCCTATGCATTCAGAATGTGCCATGGCCCCTGTAATCACATCGCTCCATGATCCCTTTCATCACAATGCTCTATGACCACTCTCATCACAATACCCCATGACGCCTATCATCATAATGCTCCAAGGCCCCTCTCATCACAATGCTCCATGATCCCTGTCATCACAATGTTCCATGACTCTTGTCATCAAATGACTCATGATCCATTTAATCACAATGCTCCATGACTCCTTTCGTCACATGCTCCATGATACTTGTCATTACACTGCCCCATGACCTTCTTCATAACAATGCTCCATGATACCAGTCATCACAATGCTCCATGACCATTTTCATTCACAATGCTCCATGCCCCTTTCAACACAATGCTCCATGACAACTGTCATCACAATGCTCCATGGCCTTTGTCAACACAATTATACATGGCCCCTGTAATCACAGGGCTCCATGACCCCTTTCATCACAATGCTCCATGACCACTGTCATCACAATGCCCCTTTGCCCCTGTCATTACAATGCCCCAAGACCACGGTCATCACAATGCTCCATGATCCGAGTAATCACAATGATCCATGACCCCTTTCCTCACATTGCTCCAATACCTCTTTCATCACAATGCTCATGTCACTTGTTATCACAATGCTCCATGCCTTATAATCACAATGCTCCATGGCACGTTTCCTCACAATGCTCCAGTACCCCATTCATCACAAGTCTCTATGCCACTTGTCATCAAAATTATACATGCTCTTATCATCACAATGGCCCAGGATCCATTTAATCACAGTGCTCCATGACCCCTTTCATACCAATGCTCCATGACACCTGTCATCACAATGATCCATGACCCGTTTCATCTCAATGCTGCATGGCACCTGTCATCAGAATGCTCCAGGGCCTTTGCCATCACAATGCTCCATGGCCCCTATTATCACAGTGCTCCATGTTACCTTTCATCACAATTCTAGATGACCACTGTCATCACAATGACCCATGACACCTGTCATCTAAATTCGCCATGGCCCTTGTCATCACAATGCTCCATGATCCATGTCATCACACTGTTCCTGGACACTTATCATCACAATGAACTATGACCACACTCATCACAAGGCTCCATGACCCTGTCATCACAGTGCTCCATGGCCTATGCATTCAAAATGCTCCATGGCCCCTGTAATCATATTGCTCCATGATCCCCTTCATCACAATGCTCCATGACACATGTCATCACAATGCTCGAAGACCCTTGTCATCACAATGCTCCATGTTCCCTATAATCACAAAGCTCCATGCGCTTGTCATCAAAGTGCTTCAGAATTCTTGTCATCAAAATATTCCATGGCCTTTGTCATCACAATGCTCCATGACCCCTGTCATCACAATGCTTGATGAACTTTGTCATCACAATGTTCCATGAACCGTTTCGTCACGAGGTTCCGGGACCCTTGTCATCACAATGATCCATGACCCCTGTCATCTCAATGCTCTATGACCTTTGTATTCACAATGCTCCTTGGCCCCTGTAATTGCGGTGCTCCACGACACCTGTCATCAAAATGCTCCCTGGTATATTTCATCACAATTCTAGATGACCACTCTCATCACAGTGCTCCAAGGCCCCTGTCATCAGAGTCCTCCATGATACCTTTCAACACAATTCTATATGACCACTGTCATCACAATGCCCCATGACAACTGTCATCACAATTCGCCATGGCACTTTTCATCACAATGCTCCATAAACCATGTCATCACAATGTTCATGGACACTTGACATCACAATGCTCCATGACAACTTATACCACAATGCTCCTTGACCCCTGTCATTTCATTGCTCCATGGCCTATGCATTCAGAATGTGCCATGGCCCCTGTAATCACATCGCTTCATGATCCCTTTCATCACAATGCTCTATGACCACTCTCATCACAATACCCCATGATGCCTATCATCATAATGCTCCAAGGCCCCTCTCATCACAATGCTCCATGATCCCTGTCATCACAATGTTCCAAGACACTTGGCATCACAGTGCTCCTTGACCCCTGTCATCACAATATTCACTGCCCATGTAATCACAATGCTCCTGGTCCCCTGTAATCACAATGCTCCATACCCTTGTCATCACAATGCTCCAGAACTCTTGTCGTCATAATGTTCCTTGCCCGTGTCCTCACAATGCTTCATGACCACTTTCATCACAAGGCTCCTTGACCCCTGTCATCACAATCCTCCATGGCCTATGTATTCACAATGCTCCATGGCCCCTGTAATCACATTGCTCCATGATCCTTTTCATCACAACGTTCTATGACCACTGTCATCACAAGGCCACATGACACCTGTCATCACAATGCTCCATGGCCCCTGTCATCACAGTGCTCCGTGATAACTTTCATAATAATGATAGATGACCACTGTCATCAAAATGCTCCATGACACCTGTCATCATAATTGGCCATGGCCCTTGTCATCACAATGCTCCATGGTCCCTATAATCACAATGCTCCATGCACTTGTCATCACAGTGCTCCAGAATTCTTGTCATCAAAATGTTCCATGGCCTTTGTCATCACAATGCTCCATGACCCCTGTCATCACAATGCTTGATGAACCCTGTCATCACAATGCTCCCTGAACCGTGTCATCACAAGTTTCCAGGACCCTTGTCATCACAATGATCCATGACCTCTGTCATCTCAATGCTCCATGACCTTTGTCATCACAATGCTCCATGGCCCCTATTATCACAGTGCTCCATGTTACCTTTCATCACATTTCTAGATGACCACTGTCATCACAATGCCCCATGACACCTGTCATCACAATACGCCATGGCCCTTGTCATCACAATGCTCCATGATCCATGTCATCACACTGTTCCTGGACACTTATCATCACAATGAACTATGACCACACTCATCACAAGGCTCCATGACCCCTGTCATCACAGTGCTCCATGGCCTATGCATTCAAAATGCTCCATGGCAACTGTAATCATATTGCTCCATGATCCCCTTCATCACAATGCTCCATGACCCCTGTCATCACAATGCTCGAAGACCCTTGTCATCATAATGCTCCATGGTCCCTATAATCACAATGCTCCATGCGCTTGTCATCACAGTGCTCCAGAATTCTTGTCATCAAAATATTCCATGGCCTTTGTCATCACAATGCTCCATGACCCCTGTCATCACAATGCTTGATGAACTTTGTCATCACAATGTTCCATGAACCGTTTCGTCACGAGGTTCCGGGACCCTTGTCATCACAATGATCCATGACACCTGTCATCTCAATGCTCCATGACTTTTGTATTCACAATGTTCCATGGCCCCTGTAATTGTGGTGCTCCACGACCCCTGTCATCAAAATGCTCCGTCATATATTTCATCACAATTCTAGATGACCACTCTCATCACAGTGCTCCAGGGCCCCTGTCATCAGAGTCCTCCATGATACCTTTCAACACAATTCTATATGACCACTGTCATCACAATGCCCCATGAAACCTGTCATCACAATTCGCCATGGCACTTGTCATCACAATGCTCCATAAACCATGTCATTACAATGTTCATGGACACTTGTCATCACAATGATCCATGACAACTTACATCACAATGCTCCTTGAACCCTGTCATTTCATTGCTCCATGGCCTATGCATTCACAATGTGCCATGGCCCCTGTAATCACATCGCTCCATGATCCCTTTCATCACAATGCTCTATGACCACTCTCATCACAATACCCCATGACATCTATCATCATAATGCTCCAAGGCCCCTCTCATCACAATGCTCCGTGATCCCTGTCATCACAATGTTCCATGACTCTTGTCATCAGAATGCCTCATGATCCATTTAATCACAATGCTCCATGACTCCTTTCATCACATGCTCCATGACACTTGTCTTTACACTGCCCCATGAACTTCTTCATAACAATGCTCCATGATACCAGTCATCACAATGCTCCATGACCATTGTCGTTCACAATGCTCCATGCCCCTTTCAACACAATGCTCTATGACCATTCTCATCACAGTACCCCATGACGCCTATCATCATTATGCTCCAAGGCCCCTCTCATCACACTGATCCATGATCCCTGTCATCACAATGTTCCATGACACTTGTCATCACAGTGCTCCATGACCCCTGTCATCACAAAATTCACTGCCCATGTAATCACAATGCTACTGGTCCCCTGTTATCACAATGCTCCATACTCTTGTCATCACAATGCTCCAGAACTCTTGTCATCATAATGCTCCATGCCCGTGTTCTCACAATGCTCCATGACCACTTTCATCACAATGCTCCTTGACCCCTGTCATCACAGTGCTCCGTGATACCTTTCATCATAATGATAGATGACCACTGTCATCAAAATGCTCCATGACACCTGTCATCATACTTGGCCATGACCCTTGTCATCACAATGCTCCAGGACAGTTGTCTTCACAATGTTCCATGGCGCAATTCATCACAATGCTCCATGACAACTTTCATCAAATTGCTCCATGATGCCTGTCATCTCAATGCTCCATGACCTTTGTATTCACAATGTTCCATGGCCCCTCTAATTGCGGTGCTCCATGACCGCTGTCATCAAAAGGCTCCCTGGTATATTTCATCACACTTCTAGATGACCACTCTCATCACAGTGCTCCAAGGCCCCTGTCATCAGAGTCCTCCATGATACCTTTCAACACAATTCTATATGACCACTGTCATTACAGTGCCCCATGACATCTGTCATCACAATTCGCCATGGCACTTGTCATCACAATGCTCCATAAACCATGTTATCACAATGTTCATGGACACTTGTCATCACAATGCTCCATGACAACTTACATCACAATGCTCCTTGACCCCTGTCATTTCATTGCTCCATGGCCTATGCATTCACAATGTGCCATGGCCCCTGTAATCACATTGCTCCATGATCCCTTTGATCACAATGCTCTATGACCACTCTCATCACAATACCCCATGACGCCTATCATCATTATGCTCCAAGGCCCCTCTCATCACACTGATCCATGATCCCTGTCATCACAATGTTCCATGACACTTGTCATCACAGTGCTCCATGACCCCTGTCATCACAAAATTCACTGCCCATGTAATCACAATGCTACTGGTCCCCTGTAATCACAATGCTCCATACTCTTGTCATCAAAATGCTCCAGAACTCTTGTCATCATAATGCTCCATGCCCGTCTCCTCACAATGCTCCATGACCACTTTCATCACAATGCTCCTTGACCCCTGTCATCACAATCCTCCATGGCCTATGTATTCACAATGCTCCATGGCCCCTGTAATCACATTGCTCCATGATCCTATTCATCACAACGTTCTATGACCACTGTCATCACAAGGCCACATGACACCTGTCATCACAATGCTCTATGGCCCCTGTCAGCACAATGTTCCATGACAGATATCATCAAATTGACCCATGACCGCTGTCATCACAATGTTGCTGCCCTTGTCATCTCAATGCTCCCTGGCCCCTGTAATCACAATGCTCCATACCCTTGTCATCGCAATGCTCCAGATCATTTCTCATCATAATGCTCCATGCCCGTGTCATCACAATGCTCCATGGCCCCTGTCATCACAGTGCTCCGTGATACCTTTCATCATAATGATAGATGACCACAGTCATCACAGTGCTCCATGACACATGTCATCAGAATTGGCCATGGCCCTTGTCATCACAATGCTCCAGGACACTTGTCTTCAGAATGTTCCATGGCGCATTTCATCACAATGCTCCATGACCACTTTCATCAAATTGCTCCATGATGCCTGTCATCACAATGCTCCATGGCCTTTGCCATCAAAATTCTACATGGCCCCTGTAATAACAGTGCTCCATGATCCCTTTCATCACAATGCTCCATTACCACTTTCATCACAATCCCCCATGACTCCTCTCATCACAATGCTTCATTGCCCCTTTCAGCACAGTGCTCCATGGCCCCTGTCATCACTGTGCTCTATGATACCTTTTATCACAATGCCACATGACGCCTGTTATCACAATGCACCAAGGGCCCTCTCATCACAATGCTCCATGATCATTGTCAGCACAATATTCCATGACACTTCTCATCAAAATGATCCATGACACCTTTCTTCACATTACTCCATGACCCCTGTCATCACAATGAAACATGACACTTTCCCTCACAATGCTCCAGTACCTCTTTCATCACAATGCTCAATGCCAATTGTCATCACAATGCACCATGCCTTCTCAGCACAATGCTCCTTGGGCCTATAATCAAAATGTTCCATGCCCTTGTCATGACAATGCTCCATGCCCATGTAAACACAATGCTCCAGGACCACTGTCATTACAATGTTCGATGACCCATGTCATCACAATTCTCCATGCCTTTGTCATCACAATGCTTCATGGAACTTGTCATCACAATGTTCCATGATCCCTGTCATCACAATGCTCCATGACCCTTGTCATCAAAATGCTGCATGATCCCTGTAATCGCAAGTCTCTGTGACCGCTATCATCACAATGCTCTAGGACGATTTTTCTCACAATGCTGCAAGCTTGCTGTAATCACAATTCCCCTTGACACCTGTCATCACAATGTTCCATGGCCTTTGTCAACACAATGCTCCATGGCCCCTGTCATCAGAGTGCTCCATGATACCTTTCATCACAATGCTAGATGTCCACTGTCATCACAATGCACCAGGACACCTGTCATCACAATTCGCCATGGCCCTTTTCATCACAATGCTCCATGAAACGTGTCATCACAAGGTTCCAGAACACTGTCATCAAGATGGTCCATTACCATTTTCATCACAATGCTCCATGAAACCTGTCATCAAAATGCTCCATGGCCCCTATAATCACAGTGCTCCATGACAAATTTCATCAAAATGCTCCATGACCACTGTCATCACAATGTCCTATGAGGCCTGTCATCACAATGTTCCAAGGCCCCTCTCATCACAGTGCTCCATGATCACTGTCAGCACAATGTTCCATGACACTTGTCATCACAATGCTCCAGAATTTTTGTCATCACAGTGTTCAATGACCGTGTCATCACAATGCTCCATGACCCATGTCATCACAATGCTCCATGATACCGTTCGTCACAATTCTAGATGACCACCGTCATCACAATGTCCCATGACACCTGTCTTCACAATTGGCCATGGCCCTTGTCATCACAATGCTCCATGAACCATGTCATCACAATGTTCCAGGACACTTGTCATCACAATGCTCCATAGCCTTTGTCATCACATTATTCCATGGCCCCTGTCATCACAGTGGTCCATGATATATTTCATCACAATAATAGATGACCACTGTCATCACAATGACCCATGACACCTGTCCTCACAATTTGCCATGCCCCTTGTCATCAAAATGCTCCACGAACCGTGTGATCACAAGGTTCTAGGACACTTCTCATCACAATGCTCCATGACCGCTTTCATCACAATGCTCCATGCCCACTGTCATCACAATGCCCCATGACGCCTGTCATCACAATGCTCCATGGCCCCTTTCTTTACAATGCTCCATGACACCTTTCATCACAATGTTCCATGACAGTTGTCATCATAATGATGCATGACCCCTGTCATCACAATGTTCCCTGCCCTTTTCATCACAATGCTTTTGTCCCCTGTAATCAGAATGCTCCACGCCCATGTCCTCACAATGCTCCCTGGTGCTTTTCATCACAATGCTCCATGACCACTTTCATCACAATGCTCCATGACCACTTTCATCACAATGCCCCAAGAACCCTGTAATCACAATGCTCCATGGCCCTTGTCATCACAATGCTCTATGACCCTTGTCATCAGAACGCTCCATGGTGCTTCTCATCACAATGATCCAGAGCCTTATTGCCTGAGTTGGGAATAGTATCATTGTCTCAGTTAGGGACACTGTCAGTGCCTGAGTTGGGAGTAGTGACAGGGTCATAGTTAGCGACAGTGTCAGAGCCTGAGTTGGGGCCTTAATGAGGGACAGTGTCAGGGCCAAAGGAAGGAGTAGTCTCAGGACCTTAGTTAGGGACAGTGTCAGTGCCTGAATTAGGAATAGTGTCAGTGCCTAAGTTATGGACAGTGTCAGGGCATGAGTTAGGAGTAGTCTCTGGGCCTTAGGTAGGGATAGTGTCAGTGCCTGTGTTGGCAGTAGTTTCAGGGCATTATTAAGGGACAGTGTCAGTGCCTGAGGTGGGAGTAGTGTCAGGGTCTTAGTTAGGGATAGTGTCAGTGACTGAGTTGGGTGTAGTGTCAGGGCCTTAGTTAGGGATAGTGTCAGTGGCTGAGATGGGATTAATGTCTGAGTCTTTATTAGGGACAATGTCAGGGCCTGAGTTAAGAGTAGTGTCAAGGTCGTTGTTAGGGAGAGTGTCAGTGCCTGAGTTGGGAGTAGTGCCAGGGCCTTGTTAGGGACAGTGTCAGTGCCTATGTTGGGAGTAGTGTCAGGGCCTTAGTTAGGAACAACGTCACTGCCGGAGTTGGGAGTAGTGTCAGGGTCTTTGTTAGGGACAGTGTCAAGGCCTTAGGTAAGAGTAGTGTTAAGGCCTTAGTTAGGGAGTGTGTCAGTGCAGGAGTTGTGAACAATGTCAGAGCCTTAGTTAGGGACAGTTTCCGGGCCTGAGGTTGGAGTAGTCTCAGGGCCTTAGTTAGAGAGTGTGTCAGTGCCTGAGTTGGGAGTAGTGTCAGGGCCTTAGTCAGGGACTATTTCAGGGCGTGAGTTAGGAGTAGTTTCAGGGCTTTAGTTAGGGACAGTGTCAGTGCCTGAGTTGGGAGTACTGTCTGGGTGTATTTAGGGGCAGTCTCAGTGCCTATGTTGGGAGTAGTGTCAGGGCCTTTGTTCGGAACAATGTCAGTGCATGAGTTACGAGTAGTGTCAGGACCTTAGTAAGAGACAGTGTCAGTGCCTGAGCTGGGAGTAGTGTCAGGGCCGTAGTTAGGGACAGTGTCAGTGGCTTAGTTGGGAGTAGTTTCAGGGTATTTGTTAGGGACAGTGTCAGTGCCTGAGTTTAGAGTAGTTTCAGAGCCTTAGTTAGGGACAGCGTCAGTGCCTGAGTTGGGAAGAGACTCAGGGCTTTAGTTAAGGACAGCATCAGTGCCTGACTTGGGATTAGTGTCAGGGCCTTAGTTAGGGACAGCGCCATTGCCTGTGTTGTGAGTAGTGACAGGTCTTTAGTTAGGAACAGTGTCAGTGCCTGAGGTGGGATTATTTTCAGGGTCTTTATTATGGACAGTGTCATTGCCTGAGTTGTGAGTAGTGTCAAGGCCTTAGTTATGGACAGCATCACTGCCGGAGTTGGGAGTAGTGTCAGAACCTTATTTAGGGACAACTTCAGTGTCTGAGTTGGGAGTAGTGTCAGGGCCTCAGTTAGGGAGAGTGTCAGTGCCTGAGTTGGGAGTAGTGTCTGGGTCTTAGTTAGGGAAAATGTCAGTGGCTGAGTTGGCATTAGTTTCATTGCCTTATTTAGGGACAGTTTCAGGGCCTGAGTTAGGAGTATTGTCAAGGCACTAGTTAGGGACAGTGTCAGTTCCTGAGTTGGGAGTAGTGTCAGGGCCTTAGCTAGGGACAGTGTCAGTGCCTGATTTGAGAGTAGGGTCAGGGTCTAATTAGCGACTGTGTCAATGCCTATGTTTGGTGCAGTTTCACTGCAATATTTAGGGACAGTGTCAGTGCCTATGTTCGGAGTTCTGTCAGGGTGTTAGTTAGGAACATTGTCAGTGCCTTTGTCGGGAGTAGTGTCAGGGCCTTAGTTAGGGACAGTGTCAGTTCCTGAGTTGGGAGTATTGTCAGGGCCTTAGTTAGGGACAGTGTCAGGGACTGAGTTAGGAGTAGTGTCAGGGCTCTAGTTAGGGTCACTGTCAGTACCTGAGTTAGGACGACTGTCAGGGCCTTATTTAGGAAGAGTGTCAGGGCCTTAGTTAGGAGGAGCACCAGTGCCTACATTAGGTATTGGATCGGCACCTGAGTTAGGAATAATGTCAGGGCTTTAGATAGGGACAGTGTCAGTGCCTGATTTAGGAGTAGTGTCAGCGCTCTAGTTAGGGTCACTGTCAGTGCCTGAGTTAGGACGACTGTCAGGGCCTTATTTAGGAAGAGTGTCAGGGCCTTAGTTAGGAGGAGCACCAGTGCCTACGTTAGGTATTGGATTGGCACCTGAGTTAGGAATAATGTCAGGGCTTTAGATAGGGACAGTGTCAGTGCCTGATTTAGGAGTAGTGTCAGGGCCTTAGTTAGGGACAGTGTGACTGCCTTAGTTAATAGTACTGTCAGGGTCTTAGTTAGGGAGAGTGTCAGTTCCTGAGTTAAGAGTAATGTAAGGGCCGTATTTTGGGACAGTGTCAGTGCCTCCATTAGGAATTGTATCAGCGCCTCATTTAGGATTACTGTCAGGGCTTTAGTTAGGGACATTGTCAGGGCATGAGCTTGGAGTAGTGTAAGGGCCTATGTTTGGAGCAGTGTCAGGACCTATGTTAAGGACAGTGTCAGGGCTTGTGTTAGGAGAAGTGTCAGGGTCTTAGTTAGGGACCATGTCAGGGCTTGAGTTAGGAATAGAGTCAGGGTCTTAGTTTGGGCCAGTGTCAGTGCCTGATTTAGGAGTAGCATTGTTGCCTTTCTTAGGTATTGTATCAGTGCCTGAGTTAGGAGTAATGCCAGGGCCTTAGTTAGGGAGAGGGTCAGTACCTGATTTAGGAATAGTGTCAGGGCCTTATTTAGGGACAGTGTCAGGGCCTGAGTTAGGAGTAGAGTCAGGACCTAAGTTAGGGACAGTGTCAGTGGTTGAGTTAAGAGTACTGTCAGGGCCTTAGTTAGGGACAGTGTCAGGGCCTGGGGTAGTAGTAGTGTCAGGGCCTTAGTTAGCAGTAGCATCAGTGCCTTCATTAGGTATTGCATCAGCGCCTCAGTTAGGAATATTTTCAGGGTCTTATTTAGGGACAGTGTTAGTGCCTGAGTTACGAGTTGTGTCGGCCTTAGTTAGGGACCTTTTCAGGGCCTGAGTTAGGAGTAATGTCAGGGCCTTCCTTAGGTATTGTATTAGCGCCTGAGTTAGGAGTAGTGTCAGGGCCTTAGTTAGCGACATTGCCAGGGCATGATTTAGGAGTAGTGTTAGGGCGTGAGTTATGAACAGTGTCAGGGCCTTAGTTAGTGACAGTGTCAGTTCCTGAGTTAGGAGTAGAGTCAGTGCCTATGTTAGGGACAGTGTCAGTGCTGAGTTCGGAGTAGTATCAGGGCCTTAGTTAGGGACAGTGTCAGGGCCTGAGTTAGGAATATTGTCAGGGCCTTATTCAGGGACAGTGTCAGTGCCTGAGTTAAGAGAAGTGTCAGAGGCTTTTATAGGGACAGTGTCAAAGCCTGACTTAACAGTAGTGTCACAGCTTTAGTTAGGGCCAGTGTCAGGGCCTTAGTTAAGACCTCCATCAGGGCCTATGATAGGAATCAGATCAGAGCCTGTGTTACGAATAGTGTCAGGGCCTTAGTTAAGGACAGTTTCAGGGCCTGAATCATGAATTACTCCTTACTCTCCTCACTAAGGACTTTTGACACTACTGTTAATTCAGGCCCTGATAATGTCCTTAACTAAGGCCCTGACATTTTCCCTGGCTAAGGCCCTGAACTTCTCCTAAGTCACGCCCTGATACTATCCCTAACAATGACCTTGAAACTACACCTAACATAGACCCTGACATGATACCTAACAAAGGCTCTGTTGCTAGTCCAAACTAAGGCCCTGAAATTGGTCCTAAACAAGGCCTTGACACTAATCTTAACTCAGGCCCTAGCACTGTCCCTAACTAGGTCCCTGACAGTAAACCAAACTCAGAACCTGACACTGTCCCTAAGCAAGGCCCTGACACTACTCCTAACTCAGTACCTTACACTGTACCTAACAATGTCTCTGATGCTAGGCTTAACTCAGGCCCTGAAACTGTCTGTAACTAAGGACCTACTGCCATCAGTATCCAAAGTCCTGACATTGTCCTGAGCTAATATCCTGACCTATGTCTTTCCAAGGTCCTGAAACTGTCCCAAATTAAGCCCTGACACTGTCCCTAAGTGAAGACCTGAGGCTGTCCCTAACTCAGGCCCTGAAGTTAACCGAAGCCTTGAAGCTGAGACTAACTCAGGCCCTGGTCATATGTCTAATGAAGATCTTAATGCTGATCCAGCAAAGAAATTGATGCTACTCCGAAGTCATGCCCTGACAGTGTGCCCAGCTAAGGGCCTGAGGCTAGGCCTCACTCAAGCCATGTCCCTTTCCCTAAGTCAGGCCCTGACACTGTCACTAACTAAGGCCATGACTCTACTCCCAAATCAGTCCCGCACATTGTACCTAACGAAGGTTCTGATGCTAGTCGTAACTCAGGGCCTGACACTGTCTCTAACTAAGGGCTGCTGCCATCAACATCTAAAGACCTGACATTATCCGGAGACAATAACCTGACCCATGTCTTAGCAAGGTCCTGAAAGTTTCCCAAAATAAGCCCTGACGCTGTCCTTAAGTGAGGCCCTGAAGCTTTCCCTAACTAACTCAGGCCTTGATGCTCTGACTAACACTGACCCTGATCAAGTCTTTAACTAAGACCCTAAGGCTGATCCAGCAGAGGCCCTAATGCTGCTCCTAAGTCATGCCCTGACAGTGTCCCCCACTAAGTGTCTGATGCTAGGCCTCACGCAGACCCTATCGCTCTCCCTAAGTCAGGTTCTGATGCTGTCCCTACCTGAAGCCCTAACACTGGTTCTGAATAAGGCCCTGAGAGTCTCAGTAACAAAGGTCTTCACACTATCCTTAGGTCATTTCCTGACACTATCCCTAGATGTTAAACTGACACGGTCACTAGCTAATGTCCTGCCTCTTATGCTAACTGAAGCCCTTAGGCTGTGCCTACCTCAGGCACTGAATTTAGTCCCAAGACCATGAAACTGTCCCGAACTAAGGCCTAGATGCTCGCCCTACATCCGGCCCTGACACTGTCCCTAACTAAGGCCCTAACACGATTGTCAACTGTGGACCTGACAGTGGAACTATCAGAGGCCCGCTACTCCTAACTAACGCCTTCACACTGTCCCTAACTTAGGCCCTGCTACGATCAATATCTAAAGTCCTGACATTATCCTGAGCTAATATCCTGACCCATGTCTTACCAAGGTCCTGAAACTCTCCCAAAGTTAGCCCTGACACTGTCCCTAAGTGAGGCCCTGAGGCTGTCCCTCACAGAGGTCCTGATAATGTCTTAAACTAAGACCCTAATGCTGACCCTACAGAGAACCTTATGCTGATCCTATGTCATGCCCTGACGCTGTCCGTAGCTAAGGCCCTGACTCTAGGCATCACTCAGGCCCTGTTGCTCTCCCTAAGTCAGGCTAAGATTCTATCCCTGGGCCTAAATTAGGGACTGATGCTCTAATTAGTTATGGTCTTGACAGAATCCCTAGGTCATTTCCTGACACTATCCCTAGATCTTAACCTACACTTGTCTTTAGCTATTGTCGAACCTCTTATGCTAACTAAATCCCTGACATTGTCTCTAACTAAGAGCCTGAAATTAGTCCTGAGGCCGTCAACCTGTCCGTAACTGGAGTTTGGAGGATCATCCTAACTGAGGCGCTGACACTGTCCCTAACTAAAGCCCTGACACTACACCTAACTCAGTCCCTGACACTGTACTTTACAAGGGCTGTGATGCTAGTCCTAACTCAGGCCCTGACACTGTCTCTAAGTAAGGCTCAGAATTTGCCCCTAATATAGGCCCTGCTGTCAGCAACAACTAAAAACTGGACACTAGCCTGAGTTAATATCCTGACATATTTCTAACCAAGGTCCTGACACTGTCCCTAAGAAAGCCCTATCACTGTCCCTAAGTTAAGAACTGAGGCTGTCCCTAACTCAGGCCCTGAAGCTTTCCCTAACTGAGGCCTTCACGCTGTGACTAACTGAGGACCTGATGATGTCTGTATCTAAGACGCTAAAGTCGATCCAACAGAGGAGCTGATGCTGTTCCTAAGTCATGCCCTGACATTGTCCTCATCTAAGGGCCTGACGTTAGGCCTCACTCAGGCCCTGTCGCTCTCCCTAAGTCAGGCTCTGATGCTGTCCCTACCTGAAGCCCTGACACTGGTTCTAAATAAGGATCTGATACTCTCAGTAACTAAGGTTTTGACACTATGCTTAGGTCCTTTCCTGACAATATCCCTAGACCGTAACCTGACCCTGTCCCTAGCAAATGTCGTGCCTCTTATGCTAACTACAGCCCTGCTGCTGTCCTTAACTAAGGGCCTAAAATTACTCTCGAGGCTGTGACCCTGTCCGTACCTAAGGCCTCGATGTTCGTCCTAATTCAGGGCCTGACACTGTCCCTAACTAAGGCCCTGCTGCCATCAATATCTAACGTCCTGACACTATCCTGAGCTAATATCTTGACCCATCTCTTACCAAGGTCCTGAAACTGTCCCTAAGGAAGCCCTGATGCTGTCTCCAAGTGAGGCCTTGAGGCTGTCCCTAACAGAGGCCCTGATAATATCTGTAACATAGCCCCTGAGGCTGATCCTACCGTGGCTCTTATGCTGCTCCTAAGTCATGCCCTGACACTGTCTCTAGCTAAGGCCCTGACGCTAGGCCTCACTCAGGCCCTGTCCCACTCCCTAAGTCAGGCTCTGACGCTGTTCCTACCCGAAGCCCTGACACTCACTGCTCCTAAATTAGGTCCTGATGTGCTAAGTAACTAAGGTCTTGACACTATCCCTAGGTCATTTCCTGACACTCTCCCTAGACCTTAACCCAACCTTCTCTTTAGCTAATGTCGAGATGAGCTAAAGAGATTCTTTAGAACGAGATTCTTTCATCTTCTGAATATAGTTTTCTTCAAAACATAATTTTTATAGTGTTACTAACTTTAAACAAAATGTACTCAACTGCTGTGGAATATTCCTTCATAGGAGCGTGCATGGTTCACTTGTGCATCTGCTTGTGGTGGTGCTCAGGTTGCTTTCAGCTGTAGATCCCCTTATGCTAGCTAAATCCCTGATTCTGTCCCTAAATGAGGCCCTGAATTTAGGTCCGAGGCCATGAACCTGTCCCTAACTGAGGCCTGGAGGCTCGTCCTAATGCAGGCCCTGACACTGTCCCTAACTAAGGCTCTGACACTACACCTAACTCAGTCACTGACACTGTACCTAACAAAGGCTCTGATGCTAGTCCTAACTTAGGCGCTGACACTGCCTCTAACTAAGGCCCTGCTGCCGTCAATATCTGAACACCTGATATTATCCTGAGCTAATAGCCTGACCCATGTCTTACCAAGGTCCTGAAACTTTCCCAAAGTAAGCCCTGATGCTGTCCCTAAGTGAGGCCTTGAGGCTATCCCTAACGGAGGCCCTGATAATAGCTTTAACCAAGACCCTAATGCTGATCCTACAGAGGCCTTTATGCTGCTCCTAAGTCATGCCCTGATACTGTCCCTTACTCAGGCCCTAAAGATAGGCCTCACTTAGGCCCTGTTGCTGTACCTTAGTTAGGCTCTGATGCTGTCCATACATCAAGCCCTGGCACTGGTCCTGATTAAGGTGCTCACGCTGCTGCTAACTAAGGCCCTGATGCTCTCAATAACTAAGGTCTTCTCGTTATCCCTTGGTCATTTCCTTTCACTGTCTCTGGCCTGGAACCTGACTCTGTCCCGAGATAATCTCCTGCACCTTATGCTAACTGAAACCCTAATGCTCTCCCTAACTAAGGCCCTGACTACTCCTAACTAAGGCCATGACACTGAATCTAACAAAGGCCTGGAATCTGTCCTTAATATAGGCCCTACTGCCAGCAATGACTAAAATCCTGACACTCTCCTGAGCTAATATCCTGACTCATTTCTAACCAAGGTCCTGACACTGTCCCTAAGAAAGCCCTGTCGCTGTCTTTAAGTGAAGACATGAGGCTGTCTGTAACTCAGACCCTGAAGCTTTCCCTAACTGAGGCCTTGACGCTGTGACTAACTAGGGCTCCGGTCATGTCTTTAACTAAGAACCTAAAGCTGATCCAACAAAGGCATTGATGCTGCTCCTAAGTCATTCCCTGACAGTGTCCCCAGCTAAGGGCCTGACATTAGGCCTCACTCAGGCCCTGTCGCTCTCCCTAAGTCAGGCCCTGATGCTGTCCCGACCTGAAGCCCTAACACTGCTTCTGAATAAGTCCCTGAGAGTCTCAGTAACAAAGGTCTTCACACTATCCTTAGGTCATTTCCTGACACGATTCCAAGCCTTTACCCTAACCCTGTCCCGAGCTAATGTCCTACCTCTTATGCTAACTAAAGACCTTATGCTGTGCCTAATTCAGGCACTGAATTTAGTCCCAAGGCCGCTAGACTGTCCCTAACTTGGCTCGATGCCCTTATCGTCACAATGTTCCATGACCACTGTCATCACAATGCTCCACGCCCTTGTCATCACAATGCTCCATAACCCCTGTCATCACAATGCTCCATGACTTTGTCATCGCAATGCTCCATGCCATTGTCATCACAATGCTCCATGCCCTTATCATCCCAATGCTCCATGAGCCTTGTCTAAAATGCTACATGCCTGTGAAATCACAAAGCTCCATGCCCCCTGTCATCACAAGTCTCCATGACTCTTGTCATCACAATGCTTCATGGCCCCTGTCATTCAAAATGCCATATGACCACTATCATCAAAATGTTCCATGGCCCTTGTCATCACAATGCCCCGTGACCCCTGTCATCACAATGTTCCAGGCCCCCAGTCATCACAATGAGCCATGACCCCTTTCATCACAATGCTCCAGGTCCGTTTTCAGCACAATGCTCCATGACCCCTGTCATCACAATGTTCCCTGGCCTTTGTCATCACAATTCTCCATGGCCCCTGTAATCACAGTGCTCTATGACAACGTTCATCACATTGCTCCATGACCACTGTTATCATAATGCCACATGAGCCCTGTCATCACAATGCTCCATGGCCCTTGTCATCACAATGCTCCATGATCCTTGTAATCAAAATGCTCCTTGACCCTTTCATCAAAATGTTACAGTACCCCTTTCTTCACAATGCTCCATGCCGCTGGTCACCACAATGCTCCATGACCTCTGTCATCACAACGCTCCATGTCCCTTGTCATTAAAATGCTCCATGGCCCCTGTCATCACAATGCTGCATCATCCTTATAATCTCAATGCTCCATGGTCCTCGTCATCACAAATCTCCACGCATTTGTCATCACAATGCTCCATGACCCCTGTCATCCCAATGCTCCATAGCACTTTTCATCACAATGCTACGTGACCACTTTTATCACAACGTTCCATGACCACTTTAATCACAATGCTCCATGACCACTTTTATCACAACGTTCCATGACCACTTTAATCACAATGCTCCATGACCACTTTCATCACAATGCCCCATGACCCCTGTCATCAAAATGCTCCATGGCCCTTGTCACCACAATGCTCCAGGACCCGTCATCACAATTCTCCATGGCCCTTGTCATCACAATGCTCCATGGCGCTTGTCATCACAATGATCTAGAGCCTTAGTGCTTGAGTTGGGAGTAGTATCATTGCCTCAGTTAGGGACACTGTCATTGCCTGAAATGGGAGTAGTGTCAGAGCTTTAGTTAGGGACAGAGCCAGGGCGAGTTGGGAGTAGTGCCAGTGCCTTAGTTAGGGACAGCGCCAGTGCTTGCATTGGGAGTAGTGTCAGGGCCATAGTTAGGGACAGTGTCAGTGGCTCAGATGGGAATAGTGTCAGGGCCTTGGTTACGGACATTGTCAGTGCCTAAGTTGGGATTTTTGTCAGGGTCTTTATTATGGACAGTGTCAGGGCCTGAGTTAAGAGTAGTGTCAAGGCCTTAATTTGGAAGTGTGTCAGTGTCTCAGTTTGGAGTAGTGTCAGACCCTTAGTTAGGAACAGCATCAGTGCC
The DNA here is from genome assembly GCF_965194825.1 of Balaenoptera physalus. Lineage (NCBI taxonomy): Eukaryota > Metazoa > Chordata > Mammalia > Artiodactyla > Balaenopteridae > Balaenoptera > Balaenoptera physalus. Next base: position 102,362 of record NW_028125930.1, read on the forward strand.
TGAGTTGGGAGTAGTGACATGGCCTAAGTTATGAACAGTGTCAGGGTCTGACTTAGGAATCGTGTCAGGACCTTAGTTAGGGACAGTGTCAGTGATTGTGTTAGGAATAGTGTCAGGGCCTAAGTTAGGAGTAGTCTGAGACTGGTAGTTAGGAACAGTGTCAGGGCCTGAGTTGTGAGTAGTTACAGGGCCTTAGAGAAAGTGTCAGTGCCAGAGTTGGGAGTTATGTCAGGACCTTAATTAGGGACAGTGTCAGTGCCTGAGTTGGGAGTAGTGTCAGGTCCTAGTTAGGGACAGGGTCAGTGCCTGAGTTGTGAGTAGTTTCAGGGCCGTAGTTAGAGAAAGTGTCAGTGCCAGAGTTGGGAGTTATGTCAGGGCCTTAGTTAGGGACAGTGTCAGTGCCTGAGTTGGGAGTAGTGTCAGGGCCTAGTTAGGGACAGTGTCAGTGCCTGAGTTGGAAGTAGTGTCAGGGCATTAGGGACAGTGTCAGTGGCTGAGATGGGAGTGGTGTCAGGGTCTTAGTTAGGGAGAGTGTCAGTGCCTGAGTTGGGAATAGTCTCAGGGTCTTTTTTGGGGACAGCATCAGGGCATGAGTTAAAAGTAGTGTCAAGGCCTTAGTTAGGGAAAGTGTCAGTGCCTGTGTTGGGAGTAGTATCAGGCCCTTCGTTAGGGACAGTGTCAGGGTCTGAGGTAGAAGTAGTCTCAGGGCCTTAGTTAGGTAGCGTGTCAGTGCCTAAGTAAGTAGTAGTGTGAGGGCCTTAGTTAGGGACAGTGTCAATGCCTGTGTTGGGAGTAGTGTCAGAGCCTTAGTTAGGGACAGCGTCAGTGCCTGAGTTAGGAGTAGTGTGATGGCCGTAGTTAGGGACACTCTCAGTGCCAGAGTTGGGGGTAGTGGCAGGCCTTTGTTAGGGACTGTGCCAGGGCCTGAGTTAAGAGTAGTGTCAAGTCCTTAGTTAGGGACAGTGTTAGTGCCTGAGTTGAGAGTAACGTCAAGGCCTTAGTTAGGGACAATGTCAGTGCCTAGTTTGGGAGTAGTGTCAGGGCCTTAGTTAGGGACAGTGTCAGTGCCTGAGTTGGGAGTACTGTCAGGGCGTATTTCGGGACAGTCTCAGTGCCTATGTTGGGATTAGTGTCACGGCCTTTGTTAGGAACAAAGTCAGTGCCTGAGTTGGGAGTTGTGTCAGGATATTAGTAAGGGACAGTGTCAGTGCCTGAGTTAGGAGAAGTGTCAGGGCTGTAGTTAGGGATAGTGTCAGTGCCTGAGTTGGAGGTAGTGTCAGGGCCTTAGGGACAATGTCAGTGGCTGAGATGGGAGTAGTGTCACGGTCTTAGTTACGGAGAGTGACAGCGCCTGAGGTGGGAATAGTGTCAGGGTCTTTGTTAGGGACAGTGTCAGGGTATTAGTTAAGAGTAGTGTCAAGGCCTTTGTTAGGGAGAGTGTCAGTGTCTGAGTTGGGAGGAGTGTCAGACCCTTAGTTAAGGGACAGCGTCAGTGTCTGAGTTAGGAATAGTGCCAGAGCCTAAGTTATGGACAGTGCCAGGGCCTGAGTTAGGAGTAGTCTGAGACCGGTAGTTAGTAACAGTGTAAGGGCCTGAGTTGTTAGTAGTTTCAGGGCCTTAGTTAGCGAAAGTGTCAATGCCGGAATTGGGAGTAATGTCAGGGCTTACTTAGGGAGAGTGTCAGTGCCTGAGGTGGAAGTAGTATCAGGGCCTTAGTTAAGGACAGTGTCAGTGCCTGAGTTCAGAGTACTGTCAGGGCATATTTAGGGACAGTCTCAGTGCCTGTTTTGGGAGTAGTGTCACGGCCTTAGTTAGTGACATTGTCAGTGCCTGAGTAAGGAGTAGTGTCCGGGCCTTAGTTAGGGACAGTGTCAGTTGCTTAGTTAGGAGTAGTGTCAGGGCCTAAGTTAGGGCCAGTGTCAGTGCCTGAGTCAGGAGTAGAGTCGGGGCCTAAGTTAGGGACAGTGTCATTGCTTGAGATAGGAGTAGTGTCAGGGCCTTAGTTAGGAGGAGCATCAGTGCCTTCGTTAGGTATTGTATCAGCGCCTCAGTTAGGAATAGTTTCAGGGCCTTATTTAGGGACAGTGTTAGTGCCTGAGTTAGGAGTTGTGTCGGCCTTAGTTAGGGACCTTTTCAGGGCCTGAGTTAGGAGTAATGTCACGGCCTTCCTTAAGTATTGTGTCAGCGCCTGAGTTAGGAATAGTGTCAGGGCCTTAGTTAGGGACATTGTCAGGGCATGACTTAGGAGTTGTGTTAGGGCGTGAGCTATGAATAGTGTCAGGGCCTTAGTTAGTGACAGTGTCAGTGCTGAGTTTGTAGTAGTATCAGGGCCTTAGTTAGAGACAGTGTCAGGGCCTGAGTTAGGTGTATGTCAGGGCCTAGTTAGGGACAGTGTCAGTGCCTGATTTAGGAGTAGTGTCACAGGCTTTGTTAGGGACAGTGTCAGGGCCTGAGTTAGGAGTAGTGTCACAGCTTTAGTTAGGACCAGTGTCAGGGCCTTAGTTAAGTCCAACATCAGCGCCTATGATAGGAATGAGATCAGGACCTGTGTTACAGGTGATGTCAGGGCCTTGTTTAAGAACAGTGTCAGGTCCTGAGTCCTGACTGACTCCTTAATGTCCTCACTAAGGACTTTTGACACTACTGATAATTCAGGCCCTGATAATGTCCCTAACTAAGGCCCTGACACTTTCCCTGGCTAAGGCCCTGAACTTCTCCTAAGTCAGGCCCTGATACTGTCCCTAACAATGGCCCTGACACTACACCTAACTGAGGCCCCGACATGATACCTAACAAAGGCTTTGTTGCTAGTCCAAACTAAAGCCCTAAAATTGGTCCTAAATAAGGCCTTGACACTAATCCTAACTCAGGCCCTAAAACTGTCCCTAACTAAGGCCCTGATAGTATGCCTAACTCAGGGCCTCATACGATTCCTAACAATGACTCTGATGCTAGTCCAAACTAAGGCCCTGAAATTGGTCCTAAATAAGGCCTTGACACTAATCCTAACTCAGGCCCTAGCACTGTCCCTAACTAGGTCTCAGACAGTACACCTAAATCAGACCCTGACACAGTCCCTAAGCAAGGCCCTGACACTACTGCTAACTCAGTCCCTCACACTGTACCTAACAAAGTCTCTGATGCTAGGCCTAACTCAGGCCCTAAACCGTCTGTAACTAAGGCCCTGCTGCCATCACTATCAAAAGTCCTGACATTATCCTGAGCTAATATCCTGACCTATGGCTTTCCAAGGTCCTGAAACTGTCCCAAAGTAAGCCCTGACGCTGTCCCTAAGTGAAGACCTGAGGCTGTCCCTAACTCAGGCCCTGAAGCTTTCCTTAACTGAAACCTTGAAGCTGTGACTAATTCAGGCCCTGATCATGTACCTAACGAAGACCTTAATGCTGATCCAGCAAAAACGCTGATGCTGCTCCAAAGTCATGCCCTGACAGTGTGCCCAGCTAAGGGCCTGATGCTAAGCCTCAGTCAGGCCCTGTCGCTCTCCCTAAGTCAGGCCCTGACACTGTCACTAACGAAGGCCCTGACTCTACTCCTAATTCAGTCCCGTACATTGTATCTAACAAAGGCTCTGATGCTAGTCGTAACTCAGGGCTTGACACTGTCTCTAACTAAGGGCTGCTGCCATCAACATCTAAAGTCCTGACATTATCCGGAGCTAATAACCTGACCCATGTCTTACCAAGGTCCTGAAACTGTCCCACAGTAAACCCTGACGCTGTCCCTAAGTGAGGCCCTGAAGCTTTCCCTAACTAACTCAGGCCTTGATGCTGTGACTAACTCAGACCCTGATCATGTCTTTAACTAAGACCCTAATGTTGACCCTACAGAGAACCTTATGCTGATCCTATGTCATGCCCTGACTCTGTCCGTAGCTAAGACCCTGACTCTAGGCATCACTCAGGCCCTGTCGCTCTCCCTAAGTCAGGCTAAGATTCTATCCCTACCTGAAGCCCTGACACTGGGCCTAAATTAGGCACTGATGCTCTAATTAGCTATGGTCTTGACACTATCCCTAGGTCATTTCCTGACACTCTCCCTAGATCTTAACCTAAACTTGTCTTTAGCTATTGTCGAACCTCTTATGCTAACTAAATCCCTGACGTTGTCTCTAACTAAGAGCCTGAAATTAGTCCTGAGGCCGTGAACCTGTCCCTAACTGAAGTTTGGAGGATCATCCTAACTGAGGCGCTGACACTGTCCCTAACTAAAGCCCTGACACTACACCTAACTCAGTCCCTGACACTGTACTTTACAAGGGCTGTGATGCTAGTCCTAACTCAGGCCCTGACACTGTCTCTAAGTAAGGCTCAGAATTTGCCCCTAATATAGGCCCTGCTGTCAGCAACAGCTAAAAACTGGACACTAGCCTGAGTTAATATCCTGACATATTTCTAACCAAGGTCCTGACACTGTCCCTAAGAAAGCCCTATCACTGTCCCTAAGTTAAGAACTGAGGCTGTCCCTAACTCAGGCCCTGAAGCTTTCCCTAACTGAGGCCTTCACGCTGTGACTAACTGAGGACCTGATGATGTCTGTATCTAAGACGCTAAAGTCGATCCAACAGAGGAGCTGATGCTGTTCCTAAGTCATGCCCTGACATTGTCCTCATCTAAGGGCCTGACGCTAGGCCTCACTCAGGCCCTAACGCTCTCCCTAAGTCAGGCTCTGATGCTGTCCCTACCTGAAGCCCTGACACTGGTTCTAAATAAGGATCTGATACTCTCAGTAACTAAGGTTTTGACACTATGCTTAGGTCCTTTCCTGACACTATCTCTAGACCGTAACCTGACCCTGGCCCTAGCAAATGTCGTGCCTCTTATACTAACTACAGCCCTGCTGCTGTCCTTAACTAAGGGCCTAAAATTACTCTCGAGGCTGTGACCCTGTCCGTACCTAAGGCCTCGATGTTCGTCCTAATTCAGGGCCTGACACTGTCCCTAACTAAGGCCCTGCTGCCGTCAATATCTAACGTCCTGACACTATCCTGAGCTAATTTCTTGACCCATCTCTTACCAAGGTCCTGAAACTGTCCCTAAGGAAGCCCTGATGCTGTCTCTAAGTGAGGCCTTGAGGCTGTCCCTAACAGAGGCCCTGATAATATCTGTAACATAGCCCCTGAGGCTGATCCTACCGTGGCTCTTATGCTGCTCCTAAGTCATGCCCTGACACTGTCTCTAGCTAAGGCCCTGACGCTAGGCCTCACTCAGGCCCTGTCCCACTCCCTAAGTCAGGCTCTGACGCTGTTCCTACCCGAAGCCCTGACACTCACTGCTCCTAAATTAGGTCCTGATGTGCTAAGTAACTAAGGTCTTGACACTATCCCTAGGTCATTTCCTGACACTCTCCCTAGACCTTAACCCAACCTTCTCTTTAGCTAATGTCGAGATGAGCTAAAGAGATTCTTTAGAACGAGATTCTTTCATCTTCTGAATATAGTTTTCTTCAAAACATAATTTTTATAGTGTTACTAACTTTAAACAAAATGTACTCAACTGCTGTGGAATATTCCTTCATAGGAGCGTGCATGGTTCACTTGTGCATCTGCTTGTGGTGGTGCTCAGGTTGCTTTCAGCTGTAGATCCCCTTATGCTAGCTAAATCCCTGATTCTGTCCCTAAATGAGGCCCTGAATTTAGGTCCGAGGCCGTGAACCTGTCCCTAAATGAGGCCTGGAGGCTCGTCCTAATGCAGGCCCTGACACTGTCCCTAACTAAGGCTCTGACACTACACCTAACTCAGTCACTGACACTGTACCTAACGAAGGCTCTGATGCTAGTCCTAACTTAGGCGCTGACACTGCCTCTAACTAAGGCCCTGCTGCCGTCAATATCTGAACACCTGATATTATCCTGAGCTAATAGCCTGACCCATGTCTTACCAAGGTCCTGAAACTTTCCCAAAGTAAGCCCTGATGCTGTCCCTAAGTGAGGCCTTGAGGCTATCCCTAACGGAGGCCCTGATAATAGCTTTAACCAAGACCCTAATGCTGATCCTACAGAGGCCTTTATGCTGCTCCTAAGTCATGCCCTGATACTGTCCCTTACTCAGGCCCTAAAGATAGGCCTCACTTAGGCCCTGTTGCTGTACCTTAGTTAGGCTCTGATGCTGTCCATACATCAAGCCCTGGCACTGGTCCTGATTAAGGTGCTCACGCTGCTGCTAACTAAGGCCCTGATGCTCTCAATAACTAAGGTCTTCTCGTTATCCCTTGGTCATTTCCTTTCACTGTCTCTGGCCTGGAACCTGACTCTGTCCCGAGATAATCTCCTGCACCTTATGCTAACTGAAACCCTAATGCTCTCCCTAACTAAGGCCCTGACTACTCCTAACTAAGGCCATGACACTGAATCTAACAAAGGCCTGGAATCTGTCCTTAATATAGGCCCTACTGCCAGCAATGACTAAAATCCTGACACTCTCCTGAGCTAATATCCTGACTCATTTCTAACCAAGGTCCTGACACTGTCCCTAAGAAAGCCCTGTCGCTGTCTTTAAGTGAAGACATGAGGCTGTCTGTAACTCAGACCCTGAAGCTTTCCCTAACTGAGGCCTTGACGCTGTGACTAACTAGGGCTCCGGTCATGTCTTTAACTAAGAACCTAAAGCTGATCCAACAAAGGCACTGATGCTGCTCCTAAGTCATTCCCTGACAGTGTCCCCAGCTAAGGGCCTGACATTAGGCCTCACTCAGGCCCTGTCGCTCTCCCTAAGTCAGGCCCTGATGCTGTCCCGACCTGAAGCCCTAACACTGCTTCTGAATAAGTCCCTGAGAGTCTCAGTAACAAAGGTCTTCACACTATCCTTAGGTCATTTCCTGACACGATTCCAAGCCTTTACCCTAACCCTGTCCCGAGCTAATGTCCTACCTCTTATGCTAACTAAAGACCTTATGCTGTGCCTAATTCAGGCACTGAATTTAGTCCCAAGGCCGCTAGACTGTCCCTAACTCGGCTCGATGCCCTTATCGTCACAATGTTCCATGACCACTGTCATCACAATGCTCCACGCCCTTGTCATCACAATGCTCCATAACCCCTGTCATCACAATGCTCCATGACTTTGTCATCGCAATGCTCCATGCCATTGTCATCACAATGCTCCATGCCCTTATCATCACAATGCCCCGTGACCCCTGTCATCACAATGTTCCAGGCCCCCAGTCATCACAATGAGCCATGACGCCTTTCATCAAAATGCTCCAGGTCCGTTTTCAGCACAATGCTCCATGACCCCTGTCATCACAATGTTCCCTGGCCTTTGTCATCACAATTCTCCATGGCCCCTGTAATCACAGTGCTCCATGACAACGTTCATCACATTGCTCCATGACCACTGTCATCATAATGCCACATGAGCCCTGTCATCACAATGCTCCATGGCCCTTGTCATCACAATGCTGCGTCATCCTTATAATCTCAATGCCCCATGGTCCTCGTCATCACAAATCTCCACGCATTTGTCATCACAATGCTCCATGACCCCTGTCATCCCAATGCTCCATAGCAATTTTCATCACAATGCTACATGACCACTTTTATCACAATGTTCCATGACCACTTTAATCACAATGCTCCATGACCACTTTCATCACAATGCCCCATGACCCCTGTCATCAAAATGCTCCATGGCCCTTGTCACCACAATGCTCCAGGACCCGTCATCACAATTCTCCATGTCCCTTGTCATCACAATGCTCCATGGCGCTTGTCATCACAATGATCCAGAGCCTTAGTGCTTGAGTTGGGAGTAGTATCATTGCCTCAGTTACGGACACTGTCATTGCATGAAATGGGAGTAGTGTCAGAGCCTTAGGTAGGGACAGAGCCAGGGCGAGTTGGGAGTAGTGCCAGTGCCTTAGTTAGGGACAGCGCCAGTGCTTGCATTGGGAGTAGTGTCAGGGCCATAGTTAGAGACAGTGTCAGTGGCTGAGATGGGAATAGTGTCAGGGCCTTAGTTACGGACATTGTCAGTGCCTAAGTTGGGATTTTTGTCAGCTTTCAGAATCAAACCTCAGTCATATTCCCAGGCCACATGGTTCCAGAATCAAACCTCAGTCGTGTTCCCAGGACCCAGGGTTCCAGAATAAAACCTCAGTCATGTTCCCTGGACACAGATTTCAAAAATAAAATCCCAGTCATGTTCCCAGGCCAAAGGGTTCCACAATTAAACCTCAGTCATATTCCCAGGACAGAGGGTTCCACAATCAAACCTCAGTCCTATTGCCAGGCCACGGTTCCACCATCAAGCCTCAGTCATGTTCCCAGGCCAGAGTGTTCCTCAATCAAACTTAAGTCATCTTTCCAGGCAAAAGGGTTCCACCCTCAAACCTCAGTCATGTTGCCAGGCCACAGTGTTCAACCATCAAACCTCAGTCATGTTCACAGGAAACAGGGTTCAAGAATCAAACCAATGGCATGTTCCCACGCCACGAGGTTCCAGTATCAGGCCTCAGTCATGTTCCCAGTGCACAGGGTTCAACCATCAAACCTCAGTCAAGTTCCCAGGCCACAGGGTTCCAGAATCAAGCCTCAGTCATGTTGCCAGGCCACAGGGTACCACCTTCAAACCTCAGTCATGTTCCCAGGCCACAGGGTTCCTCCATCAAACCTCAATCATGTTCCCTAGACACAGGGTTCCAGAATCAAACCAATGTCAAGTTCCCAGGCCATGGGTTTCCAGTACCAGGCCACAGTCATGTTTCCAGGGCACAGGGTTCCACAATCAAACCTCAGTCATGTTGCCAGTCCACAGGTTTCTGCCATCAAACCTCAGGCAAGTGCCCAGGACACAGGGTTCCAGAATTAAGCCTCAGTCATTTTGCCAGGCCAGAGTGTTCCACCATCAAACCTCAGTCATGATCCCAGGCCACATGTTTCCACGATGAAACCTCAGACATTTTCACAGGGCACAGGTTTCCAGCATCAAACCTCAGTCATGTTCCCAGGACACATGGTTCCAGAATGAAACCTCAGTCATGTTCGCAGGCCACAGCTTTCAACAATCAAACCTCAGTCATGTTCCCAGGACACAGGTGTCCAGAATCAAACCTCAGTAATGTTCCCAGGGAATAGGCTTCCAGAAAGAAACCTCAGTCATGTTCCCAGGACACAGGGTTCCAGATTCAAACCGTTCTCATGTTCCCAGGGCAAAGGGTTCCAGAATCCACCGATGTCATGTTCCCAGGCCACAGGGTTCCAGAATCAATCCTCCGTTATGTTCCCAGGCTACAGGGTTGCAGAATAAAACCTCAGTCATGTTCCCAGTCCACAGGATTCCACAACCACGGCTCAGTCAGATTCCCGTTGCACAGTATTCCACAATCTAAACAGATGTCATGTTCCCAGGCCACAGGTTTCCAGAATCACGCCTCAGTCATGTTCCCAGGCCACAGGGATCCAGAATCAAACCTCAGTCATATTCCCAGGCCACAGGTTTCCAGAATCAAACCGATTTCATGTTCCCAGGCAACAGGTTACCATAATCCAAACCGATATTATTTTCCAAGGCCACAGGATGCCACAATCTAACATCAGTCATGTTCCCAGGCCAATGGTTTCCAGAATCAAACCTCAGTCATATTCCCAGGCCACATGGTTCCAGAATCAAACCTCAGTTGTGTTCCCAGAACCCAGGATCCCAGAATAAAACCTCAGTCATGTTCCCTGGACACAGGTTTCAAAAATAAAATTCCAGTCATTTTCCCAGGCAACAGGGTTCCACAATTAAACCTCAGTCATATTCCCAGGCCAGAGGGTTCCACAATAAAACCTCAGTCCTATTGCCAGGCCACGGTTCCACCATCAAGCCTCAGTCATGTTCCCAGGCCAGAGGGTTCCACAATTAAACCTAAGTCATCTTGCCAGGCCACAGGTTTCCACCATCAAACCTCATTCATGTTGCCAGGCCACAAGGTTCAACAATCAAACCTCAGTCATGTTCCCAGGAAACAGGATTCAAGAATCAAACCAATGAAATGTTCCCACGCCACGGGGTTCCAGTATCAGGCCTCAGTCATGTTCCCAGGGAACAGGGTTCCACCATCAAACCTCAGTCATGTTGCCAGTCCGCAGCTTTCTGCTATCAAACCACACTCAAGTTCCCAGGCCACAGGTTTCCAGAATCAAGCCTCAGTCATGTTGCCAGGCCACAGGGTACCACGATCAAACCTCAGTCATGTTCCCAGGCCACAGGGTTCTTCCATCAAAGCTCAATCATGTTCCCAAACACAGGGTTCTAGAATCAAACCAATGTCAAGTTCCCAGGCCAAGGGTTTCCAGTACCAGGCCACAGTCATGTTTCCAGGGCACAGGGTTCCACAATCAAACCTCAGTCATGTGGGCAGTCCACAGATTTCTGCCATCAAACCTCAGGCAAGTGCCCAGGCCACAGGCTTCCAGAATTAAGCCTCAGTCATGTTGGCAGGCAACAGGTTTCCACCATCAAACCTCATACATGTCCCCAGGCCACAGGGTTCCAGAATCAACCCGTTCTCATATTCCAAGGCCACAGGGATCCAGAATCCACCGATGTCATGTTCCCAGGCCACAGGGTTCCTGAAGTAAACCTCAGTCTTTTTCCCAGGAGACAGGTTTCCAGAATCAACCCGATATCATGTTGCCTGGCTACAGTCTTCTAGAATCAAACCTCAGAGATGTTGCCAGGCCCCAGGTTTGCAGCATCAAACCTCAGACATGTTCCCAGGCCACAGGTTTCCATAATCCACCGATGTAATGTTCTCAGGCCACAGGGTTCCAGAACCATGCCTCAGTCATGTTCCCAGGCCACAGGGTTCCAGAATCAAGCCTCAGTCATGTTGAAAGGCCACAGGGTACAACCATCAAACCTCAGTCATGTTCCCAGGCCACAGGTTTCCTCCATCAAAACTCAATCATGTTCCCAGGACACAGGGTTCCAGAATCAAGCCTCAGTTATTTTGCCAGGCTAGAGTGTTCCACCATCAAACCTCAGTCATGATCCTAGGCCACATGTTTCCACAATGAAACCTCAGACATTTTCACAGGACACAGGTTTCCAGAATCAAACCTCAGTCATATTCCCAGGACACATGGTTCCAGAATCAAACCTCAGTCATGTTTGCAGCCCACAAGTTTCAACAGTCCAATCTCAGTCATGTTCCCAGGCCACAAGCTTCCAAATTCAAACCACAGTCATATTCCCAGGCCAGAGGTTTCCACAATCAAACCTCAGTCATGTTCCCAGGCCACAGAGTTCCAGAAACAAGGCTCAGTCAGGTTCCCATTGCACAGTATTCCACAATCTCAACAGATGTCATATTCCCAGGCCACAGGTTTCCAGAATCACGACTCAGTCATGTTCCCAGGCCACAGGGATCCAGAATCAAACCTCAGTCATGTTGCCAGGCCATAGGGTACCACCAGCAAACCTCAGTCATGTTCCCAGGCCCCAGGGATCCAGAATCAAACCTCAGTCATGTTGCCAGGCCATAGGGTACCACCAGCAAACCTCAGTCATATTCCCAGGCCACAGATTTCCGGAATCAAACCGATTTCATATTCCCAGGCAATAGGGTACCATAATACAAACCGATGTCATGTTCCAAGGCTACAGGATGCCTCAATCTAACATCAGTCATGTTCCCAGGACAATGGTTTCCAAAATCAATCCTCAGTCATATTCCTAGGCCACATCGTTCCAGAATCAAACCTCAGTCATGTTCCCTGGAAACAGGTTTCAAAAATAAAATCCCAGTCATGTTCCCAGGCCACAGGGTTAAACCATTAAACCTCAGTCATGTTCCCAGGAAACAGGGTTCAAGAATCAAACCAATGGCATGTTCCCACGCCACGAGGTTCCAGTATCAGGCCTCAGTCATGTTCCCAGGGCACAGGGTTCCAAAATCAAGCCTCAGTCATGTTGCCAGGCCACAGGGAACCACCATCAAACCTCAGTCATGTTCCCAGGCCACAGGGTTCCTCCATCAAACCTCAATCATGTTCCCAGGACAGAGGGTTCCAGAATCAAACCAATGTCAAGTTCCCAGGCCATGGGTTTCCAGTACCAGGCCACAGTCATGTTTCCAGGGCACAGGGTTCCACAATCAAACCTCAGTCATGTTGCCAGTCCACAGGTTTCTGCCATCAAACCTCAGGCAAGTGCCCAGGCCACAGGGTTCCAGAATTAAGCCTCAGTCATTTTGCCAGGCCAGAGTGTTCCACCATCAAACCTCAGTCATGATCCCAGGCCACATGTTTCCACAATGAAACCTCAGACATTTTCCCAGACCACAGGTTTCCAGAATCAAATCTCAGTCATATTCCCAGGACACACGGTTCCAGAATCAAACCTCAGTCATGTTCACAGGAGACAGGTTTCAACAATCAAACCTCAGTCATGTTCCCAGCACACAGGTGTCCATAATCAAACCTCAGTAATGTTCCCAGGGAACAGGCTTCCAGAAAGAAATCTCAGTCATGTTCCCAGGCCACAGGGTTCCAGATTTAAACCACAGTCATGTTCCCAGGCCAGAGAGTTTCACAATCAAACCTCAGCCATGTTCCCAGGCCACAGGTTCCCAGAATACAACGTATGTCATGTTCCCAGGCCACAGCGTTCCAGAATCAAACCACAGTCATTTTCCCAGTTCAGAGGGTCCTACAATCCAACCTCAGTCATGTTCCCAGGCAACAGGGTCCCAGAATACAACCGATGTCAAGTTCACAGGCCACAGGGTTCCAGAAGCAAACCTCAGTCTTGTTCCCAGGACACAGGTTTCCAGAATCAACATGATATCATGTTCCCTGGCCACAGTCTTCCAGAATCAAACCTCAGACATGTTCCCAGGCCACAGGGTTCCAGAATGAAACCGTTCTCAGGTTCCCATTCCAAAGGGTTCCAGAATCCACTGATGTCATGTTCCCAGGCCACAGGGTTCCGGAATCAAACCTCAGTCATATTCCCAGGACCCAGGGTCCCAGAATCAAACCTCAGTCATATTCCCTGGACACAGGTTTCAAAAATAAAATTCCAGTCATGTCCCTAGGCCACAGGGTTCCACAATTAAACCTCAGTCATATTCTCAGGCCAGAGGGTTCCACAATAAATCCTCAGTCCTATTGCCATGCTACGGTTCCACCATCAAACCTCAGTCATGTTCCCAGGCCAGAGTGTTCCCCAATTAAACCTAAGTCATCTTGCCAGGCCACAGGGTTCCACCATCAAACCTCAGTCATGTTGATAGGCCACAAGTTTCAACCACCAAACCTCAGTCATATTCCCAGGCCACAGGGTTCCACAATGAAACCTCAGTCATATTCCCCGGCCAGAGGGTTCCACAATCAAGCCTCAGTCCTATTGCCAGGTCACGGTTCCACCATCAAGCCTCAGTCATGTTCCCAGGCCAGAGTGTTCCAGAATCAAACTTAAGTCATCTTGCCAGGCCACAGGGTTCCACCATCAAACCTCAGTCATGTTGCCAGGCAACAGGGTTCAACCATCAAACCTCAATCATGTTCCCAGGAAACAGGCTTCAAGAATCAAACCTCAGTCATGTTAGCAGGCCCAGGTTTCTACAATCAAACCGCAGTCATATTCCCAGGACACAGGTATCCAGAATCAAACCTAAGTCATTTTCTCAGGGAACAGGCTTTAAGAAACAAACCTCAGTCATGTTGCCAGGCCACAGGGTTCAACCATCAAACCTCAGTCATGTTCCCAGGAAACGGGGTTCAAGAATCAGACCAATGGCATGTTCCCACGCCACGAGGGTCCAGTATCAGGCCTCAGTCACGTTCCCAGTGCACAGGGTTCCACCATCAAACCGCAGTCATTTTGCCAGCCACAGGTTTCTGCGATCAAACCAGACTCAAGTTCCCAGGGCACAGGGATCCAGAATCAAGCCTCAGTCATGTTGCCAGGCCACAGGGTACCACCATCAAACCTCAGTCATGTTCCCAGGCCACAGGGTACCACCATCAAACCTCAGTCATGTTCCCAGGCCACAGGGTTCCTCCATCAAACCTCAATCATGGTCCCAGGACACAGGGTTCCAGAATCAAACCAATGTCAAGTTCCCAGGCCATGGGTTTCCAGTACCAGGCCACAGTCATGTTTCCAGGGCACAGGGTTCCACAATCAAACCTCAGTCATGTTGCCAGTCCACAGGTTTCTGCCATCAAACCTCAGGCAAGTGCCCAGGACACAGGTTTCCAGAATCAAAGCTCAGTCATATTCCCAGGACACACGGTTCCAGAATCAAAGCTCAGTCATGTTAGCAGGCCACAGGTTTCAACAATCAAACCTCAGTCATGTTCCCAGGACACAGGTGTCCAGAATCAAACCTCAGTAATGTTCCCAGGGAACAGGCTTCCAGAAAGAAACCTCAGTCATGTTCCCAGGCCACAGGGTTCCAGATTCAAACCACAGTCATATTCCCAGGCCAGAAGGTTCCACAATCAATCCTCAGCCATGTTCCCAGGCCACAGGGTCCCAGAATACAACCGATGTCATTTTCCCAGGCCACAGGGTTCCAGATTCAAACCACAGTCATGTTCCCAGTTCAGAGGTTCCCACATTCCAAACTCAGTCATGTTCCCAGGCCAAATGGTCCCAGAATACAACCAATGTCATGTTCGCAGGCCACAGGGTTCTAGAAGCAAACCTCAGTCTTGTTCCCAGGAAACAGGTTTCCAGAATCAACCTGATATCATGTTCCCTGGCCACAGTCTTCCAGAATCAAACCTCAGACAGGTTCCCAGGCCACAGGGTTCCAGAATGAAACCGTTTTCATGTTCCCAGGCCAAAGGGTTCCAGAATCCACTGATGTCATGTTCCCAGGCCACAGGGTTCCAGAAGCAAACCTCAGTCATTTTCCCAGGACACAGGTTGCCAGAATCAACCTGATATCATATTCCCTGGCCACAGTCTTCTACAATCCAACCTCAGACTTGTTCCCACGCCACAGGGTTCCAGAATCAAACCGTTCTCATGTTCCCAGGCCAAAGGGTTCCAGAAGCCACCGATGTCATGTTCCCAAGCCACAGGATTCCTGAATCAATCCTCAGTTATGTTCCCAGGCTACAGGGTTGCAGAATAAAACCTCAGTCATGTTCCCAGGCCACAGGGATCCTGAATCAAACCTCACTCATGTTGCCAGGCCATAGGGTACCACCATCAAACCTCATTCATATTCCCAGGCCAAAGGTTTCCAGAATCAAACCAATTTCATGTTCCCAGGCAATAGGGTACCAGAATCCAAACCGATGTCATTTTCCAAGGCCACAGGATTCCACAATCAAACATCAGTCATGTTCCCAGGCCAATGGTTTCCAGAATCAAACCTCAGTCATATTCCCAGGACACATGGTTCCAGAATCAAACCTCAGTCATGTTCCCAGGGAACAGGCTTCCAGAATCAAACCTCAGTCATGTTTGCAGCCCACAAGTTTCAACAGTCCAATCTCAGTCATGTTCCCAGGCCACAAGGTTCCAAATTCAAACCACAGTCATATTCCCAGGCCAGAGGTTTCCACAATCAAACCTCAGTCATTTTCCCAGGCCACAGAGTTCCAGAAACAAGGCTCAGTCAGGTTCCCATTGCACAGTATTCCACAATCTCAACAGATGTCATATTCCCAGGCCACAGGTTTCCAGAATCACGACTCAGTCATGTTCCCAGGCCACAGGGATCCAGAATCAAACCTCAGTCATGTTGCCAGGCCATAGGGTACCACCAGCAAACCTCAGTCATATTCCCAGGCCACAGATTTCCGGAATCAAACCGATTTCATGTTCCCAGGCAATAGGGTACCAGAATACAAACCGATGTCATGTTCCAAGGCTACAGGATGCCTCAATCTAACATCAGTCATGTTCCCAGGACAATGGTTTCCAAAATCAATCCTCAGTCATATTCCTAGGCCACATCGTTCCAGAATCAAACCTCAGTCGTGTTCCTAGGACCCAGTGTCCCAGAATAAAACCTCAGTCATGTTCCCTGGAAACAGGTTTCAAAAATAAAATCCCAGTCATGTTCCCAGGCCACAGGGTTAAACCATTAAACCTCAGTCATGTTCCCAGGAAACAGGGTTCAAGAATCAAACCAATGGCATGTTCCCACGCCACGAGGTTCCAGTATCAGGCCTCAGTCATGTTCCCAGTGAACAGGGTTCCACCATCAAACCTCAGTCATTTTGCCAGGCACAGGGTTCTGCGATCAAACCAGAGTCAAGTTCCCAGGGCACAGGGTTCCAAAATCAAGCCTCAGTCATGTTGCCAGGCCACAGGGTTCCTCCATCAAACCTCAATCATGTTCCCAGGACAGAGGGTTCCAGAATCAAACCAATGTCATGTTCCCAGGCCATGGGTTTCCAGTACCAGGCCACAGTCATGTTTCCAGGGCACAGGGTTCCACAATCAAACCTCAGTCATGTTGCCAGTCCACAGGTTTCTGCCATCAAACCTCAGGAAAGTGCCCAGGCCACAGGGTTCCAGAATTAAGCCTCAGTCATTTTGCCAGGCCAGAGTGTTCCACCATCAAACCTCAGTCATGATCCCAGGCCACATGTTTCCACAATGAAACCTCAGACATTTTCCCAGACCACAGGTTTCCAGAATCAAATCTCAGTCATATTCCCAGGACACACGGTTCCAGAATCAAACCTCAGTCATGTTCACAGGAGACAGGTTTCAACAATCAAACCTCAGTCATGTTCCCAGCACACAGGTGTCCATAATCAAACCTCAGTAATGTTCCCAGGGAACAGGCTTCCAGAAAGAAATCTCAGTCATGTTCCCAGGCCAGAGAGTTTCACAATCAAACCTCAGCCATGTTCCCAGGCCACAGGTTCCCAGAATACAACGTATGTCATGTTCCCAGGCCACAGCGTTCCAGATTCAAACCACAGTCATGTTCCCAGTTCAGAGGGTCCTACAATCCAACCTCAGTCATGTTCCCAGGCAACAGGGTCCCAGAATACAACCGATGTCAAGTTCCCAAGCCACAGGGTTCCAGAAGCAAACCTCAGTCTTGTTCCCAGGACACAGGTTTCCAGAATCAACATGATATCATGTTCCCTGGCCACAGTCTTCCAGAATCAAACCTCAGACATGTTCCCAGGCCACAGGGTTCCAGAATGAAACCGTTCTCAGGTTCCCATTCCAAAGGGTTCCAGAATCCACTGATGTCATGTTCCCAGGCCACAGGGTTCCGGAATCAAACCTCAGTCATATTCCCAGGACCCAGGGTCCCAGAATCAAACCTCAGTCATATTCCCTGGACACAGGTTTCAAAAATAAAATTCCAGTCATGTCCCTAGGCCACAGGGTTCCACAATTAAACCTCAGTCATATTCCCAGGCCAGAGGGTTCCACAATAAAACCTCAGTCCTATTGCCATGCTACGGTTCCACCATCAAACCTCAGTCATGTTCCCAGGCCAGAGTGTTCCCCAATTAAACCTAAGTCATCTTGCCAGGCCACAGGGTTCCACCATCAAACCTCAGTCATGTTGATAGGCCACAAGTTTCAACCACCAAACCTCAGTCATATTCCCAGGCCACAGGGTTCCACAATGAAACCTCAGTCATATTCCCCGGCCAGAGGGTTCCACAATCAAGCCTCAGTCCTATTGCCAGGTCACGGTTCCACCATCAAGCCTCAGTCATGTTCCCAGGCCAGAGTGTTCCAGAATCAAACTTAAGTCATCTTGCCAGGCCACAGGGTTCCACCATCAAACCTCAGTCATGTTGCCAGGCAACAGGGTTCAACCATCAAACCTCAATCATGTTCCCAGGAAACAGGCTTCAAGAATCAAACCTCAGTCATGTTAGCAGGCCCAGGTTTCTACAATCAAACCTCAGTCATATTCCCAGGACACAGGTATCCAGAATCAAACCTAAGTCATTTTCTCAGGGAACAGGCTTTAAGAAACAAACCTCAGTCATGTTGCCAGGCCACAGGGTTCAACCATCAAACCTCAGTCACGTTCCCAGGAAACGGGGTTCAAGAATCAGACCAATGGCATGTTCCCACGCCACGAGGGTCCAGTATCAGGCCTCAGTCACGTTCCCAGTGCACAGGGTTCCACCATCAAACCGCAGTCATTTTGCCAGCCACAGGTTTCTGCGATCAAACCAGACTCAAGTTCCCAGGGCACGGGGATCCAGAATCAAGCCTCAGTCATGTTGCCAGGCCACAGGGTACCACCATCAAACCTCAGTCATGTTCCCAGGCCACAGGGTACCACCATCAAACCTCAGTCATGTTCCCAGGCCACAGGGTTCCTCCATCAAACCTCAATCATGGTCCCAGGACACAGGGTTCCAGAATCAAACCAATGTCAAGTTCCCAGGCCATGGGTTTCCAGTACCAGGCCACAGTCATGTTTCCAGGGCACAGGGTTCCACAATCAAACCTCAGTCATGTTGCCAGTCCACAGGTTTCTGCCATCAAACCTCAGGCAAGTGCCCAGGACACAGGTTTCCAGAATCAAAGCTCAGTCATATTCCCAGGACACACGGTTCCAGAATCAAAGCTCAGTCATGTTAGCAGGCCACAGGTTTCAACAATCAAACCTCAGTCATGTTCCCAGGACACAGGTGTCCAGAATCAAACCTCAGTAATGTTCCCAGGGAACAGGCTTCCAGAAAGAAACCTCAGTCATGTTCCCAGGCCACAGGGTTCCAGATTCAAACCACAGTCATATTCCCAGGCCAGAAGGTTCCACAATCAATCCTCAGCCATGTTCCCAGGCCACAGGGTCCCAGAATACAACCGATGTCATTTTCCCAGGCCACAGGGTTCCAGATTCAAACCACAGTCATGTTCCCAGTTCAGAGGTTCCCACATTCCAAACTCAGTCATGTTCCCAGGCCAAATGGTCCCAGAATACAACCAATGTCATGTTCGCAGGCCACAGGGTTCTAGAAGCAAACCTCAGTCTTGTTCCCAGGAAACAGGTTTCCAGAATCAACCTGATATCATGTTCCCTGGCCACAGTCTTCCAGAATCAAACCTCAGACAGGTTCCCAGGCCACAGGGTTCCAGAATGAAACCGTTTTCATGTTCCCAGGCCAAAGGGTTCCAGAATCCACTGATGTCATGTTCCCAGGCCACAGGGTTCCAGAAGCAAACCTCAGTCATTTTCCCAGGACACAGGTTGCCAGAATCAACCTGATATCATATTCCCTGGCCACAGTCTTCTACAATCCAACCTCAGACTTGTTCCCACGCCACAGGGTTCCAGAATCAAACCGTTCTCATGTTCCCAGGCCAAAGGGTTCCAGAAGCCACCGATGTCATGTTCCCAAGCCACAGGATTCCTGAATCAATCCTCAGTTATGTTCCCAGGCTACAGGGTTGCAGAATAAAACCTCAGTCATGTTCCCAGGCCACAGGGATCCTGAATCAAACCTCACTCATGTTGCCAGGCCATAGGGTACCACCATCAAACCTCATTCATATTCCCAGGCCAAAGGTTTCCAGAATCAAACCAATTTCATGTTCCCAGGCAATAGGGTACCAGAATCCAAACCGATGTCATCTTCCAAGGCCACAGGATTCCACAATCAAACATCAGTCATGTTCCCAGGCCAATGGTTTCCAGAATCAAACCTCAGTCATATTCCCAGGACACATGGTTCCAGAATCAAACCTCAGTCATGTTCCCAGGGAACAGGCTTCCAGAATCAAACCTCAGTCATGTTTGCAGCCCACAAGTTTCAACAGTCCAATCTCAGTCATGTTCCCAGGCCACAAGGTTCCAAATTCAAACCACAGTCATATTCCCAGGCCAGAGGTTTCCACAATCAAACCTCAGTCATTTTCCCAGGCCACAGAGTTCCAGAAACAAGGCTCAGTCAGGTTCCCATTGCACAGTATTCCACAATCTCAACAGATGTCATATTCCCAGGCCACAGGTTTCCAGAATCACGACTCAGTCATGTTCCCAGGCCACAGGGATCCAGAATCAAACCTCAGTCATGTTGCCAGGCCATAGGGTACCACCAGCAAACCTCAGTCATATTCCCAGGCCACAGATTTCCGGAATCAAACTGATTTCATGTTCCCAGGCAATAGGGTACCAGAATACAAACCGATGTCATGTTCCAAGGCTACAGGATGCCTCAATCTAACATCAGTCATGTTCCCAGGACAATGGTTTCCAAAATCAATCCTCAGTCATTTTCCTAGGCCACATCGTTCCAGAATCAAACCTCAGTCGTGTTCCTAGGACCCAGTGTCCCAGAATAAAACCTCAGTCATGTTCCCTGGAAACAGGTTTCAAAAATAAAATCCCAGTCATGTTCCCAGGCCACAGGGTTAAACCATTAAACCTCAGTCATGTTCCCAGGAAACAGGGTTCAAGAATCAAACCAATGGCATGTTCCCACGCCACGAGGTTCCAGTATCAGGCCTCAGTCATGTTCCCAGTGAACAGGGTTCCACCATCAAACCTCAGTCATTTTGCCAGGCACAGGTTTCTGCGATCAAACCAGAGTCAAGTTCCCAGGGCACAGGGTTCCAAAATCAAGCCTCAGTCATGTTGCCAGGCCACAGGGAACCACCATCAAACCTCAGTCATGTTGCCAGGCCACAGGGTTCCTCCATCAAACCTCAATCATGTTCCCAGGACAGAGGGTTCCAGAATCAAACCAATGTCATGTTCCCAGGCCATGGGTTTCCAGTACCAGGCCACAGTCATGTTTCCAGGGCACAGGGTTCCACAATCAAACCTCAGTCATGTTGCCAGTCCACAGGTTTCTGCCATCAAACCTCAGGCAAGTGCCCAGGCCACAGGGTTCCAGAATTAAGCCTCAGTCATTTTGCCAGGCCAGAGTGTTCCACCATCAAACCTCAGTCATGATCCCAGGCCACATGTTTCCACAATGAAACCTCAGACATTTTCCCAGACCACAGGTTTCCAGAATCAAATCTCAGTCATATTCCCAGGACACACGGTTCCAGAATCAAACCTCAGTCATGTTCACAGGAGACAGGTTTCAACAATCAAACCTCAGTCATGTTCCCAGCACACAGGTGTCCATAATCAAACCTCAGTAATGTTCCCAGGGAACAGGCTTCCAGAAAGAAATCTCAGTCATGTTCCCAGGCCAGAGAGTTTCACAATCAAACCTCAGCCATGTTCCCAGGCCACAGGTTCCCAGAATACAACGTATGTCATGTTCCCAGGCCACAGCGTTCCAGATTCAAACCACAGTCATGTTCCCAGTTCAGAGGGTCCTACAATCCAACCTCAGTCATGTTCCCAGGCAACAGGGTCCCAGAATACAACCGATGTCAAGTTCCCAGGCCACAGGGTTCCAGAAGCAAACCTCAGTCTTGTTCCCAGGACACAGGTTTCCAGAATCAACATGATATCATGTTCCCTGGCCACAGTCTTCCAGAATCAAACCTCAGACATGTTCCCAGGCCACAGGGTTCCAGAATGAAACCGTTCTCAGGTTCCCATTCCAAAGGGTTCCAGAATCCACTGATGTCATGTTCCCAGGCCACAGGGTTCCGGAATCAAACCTCAGTCATATTCCCAGGACCCAGGGTCCCAGAATCAAACCTCAGTCATATTCCCTGGACACAGGTTTCAAAAATAAAATTCCAGTCATGTCCCTAGGCCACAGGGTTCCACAATTAAACCTCAGTCATATTCCCAGGCCAGAGGGTTCCACAATAAAACCTCAGTCCTATTGCCATGCTACGGTTCCACCATCAAACCTCAGTCATGTTCCCAGGCCAGAGTGTTCCCCAATTAAACCTAAGTCATCTTGCCAGGCCACAGGGTTCCACCATCAAACCTCAGTCATGTTGATAGGCCACAAGTTTCAACCACCAAACCTCAGTCATATTCCCAGGCCACAGGGTTCCACAATGAAACCTCAGTCATATTCCCCGGCCAGAGGGTTCCACAATCAAGCCTCAGTCCTATTGCCAGGTCACGGTTCCACCATCAAGCCTCAGTCATGTTCCCAGGCCAGAGTGTTCCAGAATCAAACTTAAGTCATCTTGCCAGGCCACAGGGTTCCACCATCAAACCTCAGTCATGTTGCCAGGCCACAGGGTTCAACCATCAAACCTCAATCATGTTCCCAGGAAACAGGCTTCAAGAATCAAACCTCAGTCATGTTAGCAGGCCCAGGTTTCTACAATCAAACCTCAGTCATATTCCCAGG
Organism: Balaenoptera physalus; assembly: GCF_965194825.1. Lineage (NCBI taxonomy): Eukaryota > Metazoa > Chordata > Mammalia > Artiodactyla > Balaenopteridae > Balaenoptera > Balaenoptera physalus. The sequence goes on from NW_028125930.1 coordinate 124,545, forward strand.
ACACAGGTATCCAGAATCAAACCTAAGTCATTTTCTCAGGGAACAGGCTTTAAGAAACAAACCTCAGTCATGTTGCCAGGCCACAGGGTTCAACCATCAAACCTCAGTCACGTTCCCAGGAAACGGGGTTCAAGAATCAGACCAATGGCATGTTCCCACGCCACGAGGGTCCAGTATCAGGCCTCAGTCACGTTCCCAGTGCACAGGGTTCCACCATCAAACCGCAGTCATTTTGCCAGGCACAGGTTTCTGCGATCAAACCAGACTCAAGTTCCCAGGGCACGGGGATCCAGAATCAAGCCTCAGTCATGTTGCCAGGCCACAGGGTACCACCATCAAACCTCAGTCATGTTCCCAGGCCACAGGGTACCACCATCAAACCTCAGTCATGTTCCCAGGCCACAGGGTTCCTCCATCAAACCTCAATCATGGTCCCAGGACACAGGGTTCCAGAATCAAACCAATGTCAAGTTCCCAGGCCATGGGTTTCCAGTACCAGGCCACAGTCATGTTTCCAGGGCACAGGGTTCCACAATCAAACCTCAGTCATGTTGCCAGTCCACAGGTTTCTGCCATCAAACCTCAGGCAAGTGCCCAGGACACAGGTTTCCAGAATCAAAGCTCAGTCATATTCCCAGGACACACGGTTCCAGAATCAAAGCTCAGTCATGTTAGCAGGCCACAGGTTTCAACAATCAAACCTCAGTCATGTTCCCAGGACACAGGTGTCCAGAATCAAACCTCAGTAATGTTCCCAGGGAACAGGCTTCCAGAAAGAAACCTCAGTCATGTTCCCAGGCCACAGGGTTCCAGATTCAAACCACAGTCATATTCCCAGGCCAGAAGGTTCCACAATCAATCCTCAGCCATGTTCCCAGGCCACAGGGTCCCAGAATACAACCGATGTCATTTTCCCAGGCCACAGGGTTCCAGATTCAAACCACAGTCATGTTCCCAGTTCAGAGGTTCCCACATTCCAAACTCAGTCATGTTCCCAGGCCAAATGGTCCCAGAATACAACCAATGTCATGTTCGCAGGCCACAGGGTTCTAGAAGCAAACCTCAGTCTTGTTCCCAGGAAACAGGTTTCCAGAATCAACCTGATATCATGTTCCCTGGCCACAGTCTTCCAGAATCAAACCTCAGACAGGTTCCCAGGCCACAGGGTTCCAGAATGAAACCGTTTTCATGTTCCCAGGCCAAAGGGTTCCAGAATCCACTGATGTCATGTTCCCAGGCCACAGGGTTCCAGAAGCAAACCTCAGTCATTTTCCCAGGACACAGGTTGCCAGAATCAACCTGATATCATATTCCCTGGCCACAGTCTTCTACAATCCAACCTCAGACTTGTTCCCACGCCACAGGGTTCCAGAATCAAACCGTTCTCATGTTCCCAGGCCAAAGGGTTCCAGAAGCCACCGATGTCATGTTCCCAAGCCACAGGATTCCTGAATCAATCCTCAGTTATGTTCCCAGGCTACAGGGTTGCAGAATAAAACCTCAGTCATGTTCCCAGGCCACAGGGATCCTGAATCAAACCTCACTCATGTTGCCAGGCCATAGGGTACCACCATCAAACCTCATTCATATTCCCAGGCCAAAGGTTTCCAGAATCAAACCAATTTCATGTTCCCAGGCAATAGGGTACCAGAATCCAAACCGATGTCATCTTCCAAGGCCACAGGATTCCACAATCAAACATCAGTCATGTTCCCAGGCCAATGGTTTCCAGAATCAAACCTCAGTCATATTCCCAGGACACATGGTTCCAGAATCAAACCTCAGTCATGTTCCCAGGGAACAGGCTTCCAGAATCAAACCTCAGTCATGTTTGCAGCCCACAAGTTTCAACAGTCCAATCTCAGTCATGTTCCCAGGCCACAAGGTTCCAAATTCAAACCACAGTCATATTCCCAGGCCAGAGGTTTCCACAATCAAACCTCAGTCATTTTCCCAGGCCACAGAGTTCCAGAAACAAGGCTCAGTCAGGTTCCCATTGCACAGTATTCCACAATCTCAACAGATGTCATATTCCCAGGCCACAGGTTTCCAGAATCACGACTCAGTCATGTTCCCAGGCCACAGGGATCCAGAATCAAACCTCAGTCATGTTGCCAGGCCATAGGGTACCACCAGCAAACCTCAGTCATATTCCCAGGCCACAGATTTCCGGAATCAAACTGATTTCATGTTCCCAGGCAATAGGGTACCAGAATACAAACCGATGTCATGTTCCAAGGCTACAGGATGCCTCAATCTAACATCAGTCATGTTCCCAGGACAATGGTTTCCAAAATCAATCCTCAGTCATTTTCCTAGGCCACATCGTTCCAGAATCAAACCTCAGTCGTGTTCCTAGGACCCAGTGTCCCAGAATAAAACCTCAGTCATGTTCCCTGGAAACAGGTTTCAAAAATAAAATCCCAGTCATGTTCCCAGGCCACAGGGTTAAACCATTAAACCTCAGTCATGTTCCCAGGAAACAGGGTTCAAGAATCAAACCAATGGCATGTTCCCACGCCACGAGGTTCCAGTATCAGGCCTCAGTCATGTTCCCAGTGAACAGGGTTCCACCATCAAACCTCAGTCATTTTGCCAGGCACAGGTTTCTGCGATCAAACCAGAGTCAAGTTCCCAGGGCACAGGGTTCCAAAATCAAGCCTCAGTCATGTTGCCAGGCCACAGGGAACCACCATCAAACCTCAGTCATGTTGCCAGGCCACAGGGTTCCTCCATCAAACCTCAATCATGTTCCCAGGACAGAGGGTTCCAGAATCAAACCAATGTCATGTTCCCAGGCCATGGGTTTCCAGTACCAGGCCACAGTCATGTTTCCAGGGCACAGGGTTCCACAATCAAACCTCAGTCATGTTGCCAGTCCACAGGTTTCTGCCATCAAACCTCAGGCAAGTGCCCAGGCCACAGGGTTCCAGAATTAAGCCTCAGTCATTTTGCCAGGCCAGAGTGTTCCACCATCAAACCTCAGTCATGATCCCAGGCCACATGTTTCCACAATGAAACCTCAGACATTTTCCCAGACCACAGGTTTCCAGAATCAAATCTCAGTCATATTCCCAGGACACACGGTTCCAGAATCAAACCTCAGTCATGTTCACAGGAGACAGGTTTCAACAATCAAACCTCAGTCATGTTCCCAGCACACAGGTGTCCATAATCAAACCTCAGTAATGTTCCCAGGGAACAGGCTTCCAGAAAGAAATCTCAGTCATGTTCCCAGGCCAGAGAGTTTCACAATCAAACCTCAGCCATGTTCCCAGGCCACAGGTTCCCAGAATACAACGTATGTCATGTTCCCAGGCCACAGCGTTCCAGATTCAAACCACAGTCATGTTCCCAGTTCAGAGGGTCCTACAATCCAACCTCAGTCATGTTCCCAGGCAACAGGGTCCCAGAATACAACGGATGTCAAGTTCCCAGGCCACAGGGTTCCAGAAGCAAACCTCAGTCTTGTTCCCAGGACACAGGTTTCCAGAATCAACATGATATCATGTTCCCTGGCCACAGTCTTCCAGAATCAAACCTCAGACATGTTCCCAGGCCACAGGGTTCCAGAATGAAACCGTTCTCAGGTTCCCATTCCAAAGGGTTCCAGAATCCACTGATGTCATGTTCCCAGGCCACAGGGTTCCGGAATCAAACCTCAGTCATATTCCCAGGACCCAGGGTCCCAGAATCAAACCTCAGTCATATTCCCTGGACACAGGTTTCAAAAATAAAATTCCAGTCATGTCCCTAGGCCACAGGGTTCCACAATTAAACCTCAGTCATATTCCCAGGCCAGAGGGTTCCACAATAAAACCTCAGTCCTATTGCCATGCTACGGTTCCACCATCAAACCTCAGTCATGTTCCCAGGCCAGAGTGTTCCCCAATTAAACCTAAGTCATCTTGCCAGGCCACAGGGTTCCACCATCAAACCTCAGTCATGTTGATAGGCCACAAGTTTCAACCACCAAACCTCAGTCATATTCCCAGGCCACAGGGTTCCACAATGAAACCTCAGTCATATTCCCCGGCCAGAGGGTTCCACAATCAAGCCTCAGTCCTATTGCCAGGTCACGGTTCCACCATCAAGCCTCAGTCATGTTCCCAGGCCAGAGTGTTCCAGAATCAAACTTAAGTCATCTTGCCAGGCCACAGGGTTCCACCATCAAACCTCAGTCATGTTGCCAGGCCACAGGGTTCAACCATCAAACCTCAATCATGTTCCCAGGAAACAGGCTTCAAGAATCAAACCTCAGTCATGTTAGCAGGCCCAGGTTTCTACAATCAAACCTCAGTCATATTCCCAGGACACAGGTATCCAGAATCAAACCTAAGTCATTTTCTCAGGGAACAGGCTTTAAGAAACAAACCTCAGTCATGTTGCCAGGCCACAGGGTTCAACCATCAAACCTCAGTCACGTTCCCAGGAAACGGGGTTCAAGAATCAGACCAATGGCATGTTCCCACGCCACGAGGGTCCAGTATCAGGCCTCAGTCACGTTCCCAGTGCACAGGGTTCCACCATCAAACCGCAGTCATTTTGCCAGGCACAGGTTTCTGCGATCAAACCAGACTCAAGTTCCCAGGGCACGGGGATCCAGAATCAAGCCTCAGTCATGTTGCCAGGCCACAGGGTACCACCATCAAACCTCAGTCATGTTCCCAGGCCACAGGGTACCACCATCAAACCTCAGTCATGTTCCCAGGCCACAGGGTTCCTCCATCAAACCTCAATCATGGTCCCAGGACACAGGGTTCCAGAATCAAACCAATGTCAAGTTCCCAGGCCATGGGTTTCCAGTACCAGGCCACAGTCATGTTTCCAGGGCACAGGGTTCCACAATCAAACCTCAGTCATGTTGCCAGTCCACAGGTTTCTGCCATCAAACCTCAGGCAAGTGCCCAGGACACAGGTTTCCAGAATCAAAGCTCAGTCATATTCCCAGGACACACGGTTCCAGAATCAAAGCTCAGTCATGTTAGCAGGCCACAGGTTTCAACAATCAAACCTCAGTCATGTTCCCAGGACACAGGTGTCCAGAATCAAACCTCAGTAATGTTCCCAGGGAACAGGCTTCCAGAAAGAAACCTCAGTCATGTTCCCAGGCCACAGGGTTCCAGATTCAAACCACAGTCATATTCCCAGGCCAGAAGGTTCCACAATCAATCCTCAGCCATGTTCCCAGGCCACAGGGTCCCAGAATACAACCGATGTCATTTTCCCAGGCCACAGGGTTCCAGATTCAAACCACAGTCATGTTCCCAGTTCAGAGGTTCCCACATTCCAAACTCAGTCATGTTCCCAGGCCAAATGGTCCCAGAATACAACCAATGTCATGTTCGCAGGCCACAGGGTTCTAGAAGCAAACCTCAGTCTTGTTCCCAGGAAACAGGTTTCCAGAATCAACCTGATATCATGTTCCCTGGCCACAGTCTTCCAGAATCAAACCTCAGACAGGTTCCCAGGCCACAGGGTTCCAGAATGAAACCGTTTTCATGTTCCCAGGCCAAAGGGTTCCAGAATCCACTGATGTCATGTTCCCAGGCCACAGGGTTCCAGAAGCAAACCTCAGTCATTTTCCCAGGACACAGGTTGCCAGAATCAACCTGATATCATATTCCCTGGCCACAGTCTTCTACAATCCAACCTCAGACTTGTTCCCACGCCACAGGGTTCCAGAATCAAACCGTTCTCATGTTCCCAGGCCAAAGGGTTCCAGAAGCCACCGATGTCATGTTCCCAAGCCACAGGATTCCTGAATCAATCCTCAGTTATGTTCCCAGGCTACAGGGTTGCAGAATAAAACCTCAGTCATGTTCCCAGGCCACAGGGATCCTGAATCAAACCTCACTCATGTTGCCAGGCCATAGGGTACCACCATCAAACCTCATTCATATTCCCAGGCCAAAGGTTTCCAGAATCAAACCAATTTCATGTTCCCAGGCAATAGGGTACCAGAATCCAAACCGATGTCATCTTCCAAGGCCACAGGATTCCACAATCAAACATCAGTCATGTTCCCAGGCCAATGGTTTCCAGAATCAAACCTCAGTCATATTCCCAGGACACATGGTTCCAGAATCAAACCTCAGTCATGTTCCCAGGGAACAGGCTTCCAGAATCAAACCTCAGTCATGTTTGCAGCCCACAAGTTTCAACAGTCCAATCTCAGTCATGTTCCCAGGCCACAAGGTTCCAAATTCAAACCACAGTCATATTCCCAGGCCAGAGGTTTCCACAATCAAACCTCAGTCATTTTCCCAGGCCACAGAGTTCCAGAAACAAGGCTCAGTCAGGTTCCCATTGCACAGTATTCCACAATCTCAACAGATGTCATATTCCCAGGCCACAGGTTTCCAGAATCACGACTCAGTCATGTTCCCAGGCCACAGGGATCCAGAATCAAACCTCAGTCATGTTGCCAGGCCATAGGGTACCACCAGCAAACCTCAGTCATATTCCCAGGCCACAGATTTCCGGAATCAAACTGATTTCATGTTCCCAGGCAATAGGGTACCAGAATACAAACCGATGTCATGTTCCAAGGCTACAGGATGCCTCAATCTAACATCAGTCATGTTCCCAGGACAATGGTTTCCAAAATCAATCCTCAGTCATTTTCCTAGGCCACATCGTTCCAGAATCAAACCTCAGTCGTGTTCCTAGGACCCAGTGTCCCAGAATAAAACCTCAGTCATGTTCCCTGGAAACAGGTTTCAAAAATAAAATCCCAGTCATGTTCCCAGGCCACAGGGTTAAACCATTAAACCTCAGTCATGTTCCCAGGAAACAGGGTTCAAGAATCAAACCAATGGCATGTTCCCACGCCACGAGGTTCCAGTATCAGGCCTCAGTCATGTTCCCAGTGAACAGGGTTCCACCATCAAACCTCAGTCATTTTGCCAGGCACAGGTTTCTGCGATCAAACCAGAGTCAAGTTCCCAGGGCACAGGGTTCCAAAATCAAGCCTCAGTCATGTTGCCAGGCCACAGGGAACCACCATCAAACCTCAGTCATGTTCCCAGGCCACAGGGTTCCTCCATCAAACCTCAATCATGTTCCCAGGACAGAGGGTTCCAGAATCAAACCAATGTCAAGTTCCCAGGCCATGGGTTTCCAGTACCAGGCCACAGTCATGTTTCCAGGGCACAGGGTTCCACAATCAAACCTCAGTCATGTTGCCAGTCCACAGGTTTCTGCCATCAAACCTCAGGCAAGTGCCCAGGCCACAGGGTTCCAGAATTAAGCCTCAGTCATTTTGCCAGGCCAGAGTGTTCCACCATCAAACCTCAGTCATGATCCCAGGCCACATGTTTCCACAATGAAACCTCAGACATTTTCCCAGACCACAGGTTTCCAGAATCAAATCTCAGTCATATTCCCAGGACACACGGTTCCAGAATCAAACCTCAGTCATGTTCACAGGAGACAGGTTTCAACAATCAAACCTCAGTCATGTTCCCAGCACACAGGTGTCCATAATCAAACCTCAGTAATGTTCCCAGGGAACAGGCTTCCAGAAAGAAATCTCAGTCATGTTCCCAGGCCAGAGAGTTTCACAATCAAACCTCAGCCATGTTCCCAGGCCACAGGTTCCCAGAATACAACGTATGTCATGTTCCCAGGCCACAGCGTTCCAGATTCAAACCACAGTCATGTTCCCAGTTCAGAGGGTCCTACAATCCAACCTCAGTCATGTTCCCAGGCAACAGGGTCCCAGAATACAACCGATGTCAAGTTCCCAGGCCACAGGGTTCCAGAAGCAAACCTCAGTCTTGTTCCCAGGACACAGGTTTCCAGAATCAACATGATATCATGTTCCCTGGCCACAGTCTTCCAGAATCAAACCTCAGACATGTTCCCAGGCCACAGGGTTCCAGAATGAAACCGTTCTCAGGTTCCCATTCCAAAGGGTTCCAGAATCCACTGATGTCATGTTCCCAGGCCACAGGGTTCCGGAATCAAACCTCAGTCATATTCCCAGGACCCAGGGTCCCAGAATCAAACCTCAGTCATATTCCCTGGACACAGGTTTCAAAAATAAAATTCCAGTCATGTCCCTAGGCCACAGGGTTCCACAATTAAACCTCAGTCATATTCCCAGGCCAGAGGGTTCCACAATAAAACCTCAGTCCTATTGCCATGCTACGGTTCCACCATCAAACCTCAGTCATGTTCCCAGGCCAGAGTGTTCCCCAATTAAACCTAAGTCATCTTGCCAGGCCACAGGGTTCCACCATCAAACCTCAGTCATGTTGATAGGCCACAAGTTTCAACCACCAAACCTCAGTCATATTCCCAGGCCACAGGGTTCCACAATGAAACCTCAGTCATATTCCCCGGCCAGAGGGTTCCACAATCAAGCCTCAGTCCTATTGCCAGGTCACGGTTCCACCATCAAGCCTCAGTCATGTTCCCAGGCCAGAGTGTTCCAGAATCAAACTTAAGTCATCTTGCCAGGCCACAGGGTTCCACCATCAAACCTCAGTCATGTTGCCAGGCCACAGGGTTCAACCATCAAACCTCAATCATGTTCCCAGGAAACAGGCTTCAAGAATCAAACCTCAGTCATGTTAGCAGGCCCAGGTTTCTACAATCAAACCTCAGTCATATTCCCAGGACACAGGTATCCAGAATCAAACCTAAGTCATTTTCTCAGGGAACAGGCTTTAAGAAACAAACCTCAGTCATGTTGCCAGGCCACAGGGTTCAACCATCAAACCTCAGTCACGTTCCCAGGAAACGGGGTTCAAGAATCAGACCAATGGCATGTTCCCACGCCACGAGGGTCCAGTATCAGGCCTCAGTCACGTTCCCAGTGCACAGGGTTCCACCATCAAACCGCAGTCATTTTGCCAGGCACAGGTTTCTGCGATCAAACCAGACTCAAGTTCCCAGGGCACGGGGATCCAGAATCAAGCCTCAGTCATGTTGCCAGGCCACAGGGTACCACCATCAAACCTCAGTCATGTTCCCAGGCCACAGGGTACCACCATCAAACCTCAGTCATGTTCCCAGGCCACAGGGTTCCTCCATCAAACCTCAATCATGGTCCCAGGACACAGGGTTCCAGAATCAAACCAATGTCAAGTTCCCAGGCCATGGGTTTCCAGTACCAGGCCACAGTCATGTTTCCAGGGCACAGGGTTCCACAATCAAACCTCAGTCATGTTGCCAGTCCACAGGTTTCTGCCATCAAACCTCAGGCAAGTGCCCAGGACACAGGTTTCCAGAATCAAAGCTCAGTCATATTCCCAGGACACACGGTTCCAGAATCAAAGCTCAGTCATGTTAGCAGGCCACAGGTTTCAACAATCAAACCTCAGTCATGTTCCCAGGACACAGGTGTCCAGAATCAAACCTCAGTAATGTTCCCAGGGAACAGGCTTCCAGAAAGAAACCTCAGTCATGTTCCCAGGCCACAGGGTTCCAGATTCAAACCACAGTCATATTCCCAGGCCAGAAGGTTCCACAATCAATCCTCAGCCATGTTCCCAGGCCACAGGGTCCCAGAATACAACCGATGTCATTTTCCCAGGCCACAGGGTTCCAGATTCAAACCACAGTCATGTTCCCAGTTCAGAGGTTCCCACATTCCAAACTCAGTCATGTTCCCAGGCCAAATGGTCCCAGAATACAACCAATGTCATGTTCGCAGGCCACAGGGTTCTAGAAGCAAACCTCAGTCTTGTTCCCAGGAAACAGGTTTCCAGAATCAACCTGATATCATGTTCCCTGGCCACAGTCTTCCAGAATCAAACCTCAGACAGGTTCCCAGGCCACAGGGTTCCAGAATGAAACCGTTTTCATGTTCCCAGGCCAAAGGGTTCCAGAATCCACTGATGTCATGTTCCCAGGCCACAGGGTTCCAGAAGCAAACCTCAGTCATTTTCCCAGGACACAGGTTGCCAGAATCAACCTGATATCATATTCCCTGGCCACAGTCTTCTACAATCCAACCTCAGACTTGTTCCCACGCCACAGGGTTCCAGAATCAAACCGTTCTCATGTTCCCAGGCCAAAGGGTTCCAGAAGCCACCGATGTCATGTTCCCAAGCCACAGGATTCCTGAATCAATCCTCAGTTATGTTCCCAGGCTACAGGGTTGCAGAATAAAACCTCAGTCATGTTCCCAGGCCACAGGGATCCTGAATCAAACCTCACTCATGTTGCCAGGCCATAGGGTACCACCATCAAACCTCATTCATATTCCCAGGCCAAAGGTTTCCAGAATCAAACCAATTTCATGTTCCCAGGCAATAGGGTACCAGAATCCAAACCGATGTCATCTTCCAAGGCCACAGGATTCCACAATCAAACATCAGTCATGTTCCCAGGCCAATGGTTTCCAGAATCAAACCTCAGTCATATTCCCAGGACACATGGTTCCAGAATCAAACCTCAGTCATGTTCCCAGGGAACAGGCTTCCAGAATCAAACCTCAGTCATGTTTGCAGCCCACAAGTTTCAACAGTCCAATCTCAGTCATGTTCCCAGGCCACAAGGTTCCAAATTCAAACCACAGTCATATTCCCAGGCCAGAGGTTTCCACAATCAAACCTCAGTCATTTTCCCAGGCCACAGAGTTCCAGAAACAAGGCTCAGTCAGGTTCCCATTGCACAGTATTCCACAATCTCAACAGATGTCATATTCCCAGGCCACAGGTTTCCAGAATCACGACTCAGTCATGTTCCCAGGCCACAGGGATCCAGAATCAAACCTCAGTCATGTTGCCAGGCCATAGGGTACCACCAGCAAACCTCAGTCATATTCCCAGGCCACAGATTTCCGGAATCAAACCGATTTCATGTTCCCAGGCAATAGGGTACCAGAATACAAACCGATGTCATGTTCCAAGGCTACAGGATGCCTCAATCTAACATCAGTCATGTTCCCAGGACAATGGTTTCCAAAATCAATCCTCAGTCATATTCCTAGGCCACATCGTTCCAGAATCAAACCTCAGTCGTGTTCCTAGGACCCAGTGTCCCAGAATAAAACCTCAGTCATGTTCCCTGGAAACAGGTTTCAAAAATAAAATCCCAGTCATGTTCCCAGGCCACAGGGTTAAACCATTAAACCTCAGTCATGTTCCCAGGAAACAGGGTTCAAGAATCAAACCAATGGCATGTTCCCACGCCACGAGGTTCCAGTATCAGGCCTCAGTCATGTTCCCAGTGAACAGGGTTCCACCATCAAACCTCAGTCATTTTGCCAGGCACAGGGTTCTGCGATCAAACCAGAGTCAAGTTCCCAGGGCACAGGGTTCCAAAATCAAGCCTCAGTCATGTTGCCAGGCCACAGGGTTCCTCCATCAAACCTCAATCATGTTCCCAGGACAGAGGGTTCCAGAATCAAACCAATGTCATGTTCCCAGGCCATGGGTTTCCAGTACCAGGCCACAGTCATGTTTCCAGGGCACAGGGTTCCACAATCAAACCTCAGTCATGTTGCCAGTCCACAGGTTTCTGCCATCAAACCTCAGGAAAGTGCCCAGGCCACAGGGTTCCAGAATTAAGCCTCAGTCATTTTGCCAGGCCAGAGTGTTCCACCATCAAACCTCAGTCATGATCCCAGGCCACATGTTTCCACAATGAAACCTCAGACATTTTCCCAGACCACAGGTTTCCAGAATCAAATCTCAGTCATATTCCCAGGACACACGGTTCCAGAATCAAACCTCAGTCATGTTCACAGGAGACAGGTTTCAACAATCAAACCTCAGTCATGTTCCCAGCACACAGGTGTCCATAATCAAACCTCAGTAATGTTCCCAGGGAACAGGCTTCCAGAAAGAAATCTCAGTCATGTTCCCAGGCCAGAGAGTTTCACAATCAAACCTCAGCCATGTTCCCAGGCCACAGGTTCCCAGAATACAACGTATGTCATGTTCCCAGGCCACAGCGTTCCAGATTCAAACCACAGTCATGTTCCCAGTTCAGAGGGTCCTACAATCCAACCTCAGTCATGTTCCCAGGCAACAGGGTCCCAGAATACAACCGATGTCAAGTTCCCAGGCCACAGGGTTCCAGAAGCAAACCTCAGTCTTGTTCCCAGGACACAGGTTTCCAGAATCAACATGATATCATGTTCCCTGGCCACAGTCTTCCAGAATCAAACCTCAGACATGTTCCCAGGCCACAGGGTTCCAGAATGAAACCGTTCTCAGGTTCCCATTCCAAAGGGTTCCAGAATCCACTGATGTCATGTTCCCAGGCCACAGGGTTCCGGAATCAAACCTCAGTCATATTCCCAGGACCCAGGGTCCCAGAATCAAACCTCAGTCATATTCCCTGGACACAGGTTTCAAAAATAAAATTCCAGTCATGTCCCTAGGCCACAGGGTTCCACAATTAAACCTCAGTCATATTCCCAGGCCAGAGGGTTCCACAATAAAACCTCAGTCCTATTGCCATGCTACGGTTCCACCATCAAACCTCAGTCATGTTCCCAGGCCAGAGTGTTCCCCAATTAAACCTAAGTCATCTTGCCAGGCCACAGGGTTCCACCATCAAACCTCAGTCATGTTGATAGGCCACAAGTTTCAACCACCAAACCTCAGTCATATTCCCAGGCCACAGGGTTCCACAATGAAACCTCAGTCATATTCCCCGGCCAGAGGGTTCCACAATCAAGCCTCAGTCCTATTGCCAGGTCACGGTTCCACCATCAAGCCTCAGTCATGTTCCCAGGCCAGAGTGTTCCAGAATCAAACTTAAGTCATCTTGCCAGGCCACAGGGTTCCACCATCAAACCTCAGTCATGTTGCCAGGCCACAGGGTTCAACCATCAAACCTCAATCATGTTCCCAGGAAACAGGCTTCAAGAATCAAACCTCAGTCATGTTAGCAGGCCCAGGTTTCTACAATCAAACCTCAGTCATATTCCCAGGACACAGGTATCCAGAATCAAACCTAAGTCATTTTCTCAGGGAACAGGCTTTAAGAAACAAACCTCAGTCATGTTGCCAGGCCACAGGGTTCAACCATCAAACCTCAGTCACGTTCCCAGGAAACGGGGTTCAAGAATCAGACCAATGGCATGTTCCCACGCCACGAGGGTCCAGTATCAGGCCTCAGTCACGTTCCCAGTGCACAGGGTTCCACCATCAAACCGCAGTCATTTTGCCAGGCACAGGTTTCTGCGATCAAACCAGACTCAAGTTCCCAGGGCACGGGGATCCAGAATCAAGCCTCAGTCATGTTGCCAGGCCACAGGGTACCACCATCAAACCTCAGTCATGTTCCCAGGCCACAGGGTACCACCATCAAACCTCAGTCATGTTCCCAGGCCACAGGGTTCCTCCATCAAACCTCAATCATGGTCCCAGGACACAGGGTTCCAGAATCAAACCAATGTCAAGTTCCCAGGCCATGGGTTTCCAGTACCAGGCCACAGTCATGTTTCCAGGGCACAGGGTTCCACAATCAAACCTCAGTCATGTTGCCAGTCCACAGGTTTCTGCCATCAAACCTCAGGCAAGTGCCCAGGACACAGGTTTCCAGAATCAAAGCTCAGTCATATTCCCAGGACACACGGTTCCAGAATCAAAGCTCAGTCATGTTAGCAGGCCACAGGTTTCAACAATCAAACCTCAGTCATGTTCCCAGGACACAGGTGTCCAGAATCAAACCTCAGTAATGTTCCCAGGGAACAGGCTTCCAGAAAGAAACCTCAGTCATGTTCCCAGGCCACAGGGTTCCAGATTCAAACCACAGTCATATTCCCAGGCCAGAAGGTTCCACAATCAATCCTCAGCCATGTTCCCAGGCCACAGGGTCCCAGAATACAACCGATGTCATTTTCCCAGGCCACAGGGTTCCAGATTCAAACCACAGTCATGTTCCCAGTTCAGAGGTTCCCACATTCCAAACTCAGTCATGTTCCCAGGCCAAATGGTCCCAGAATACAACCAATGTCATGTTCGCAGGCCACAGGGTTCTAGAAGCAAACCTCAGTCTTGTTCCCAGGAAACAGGTTTCCAGAATCAACCTGATATCATGTTCCCTGGCCACAGTCTTCCAGAATCAAACCTCAGACAGGTTCCCAGGCCACAGGGTTCCAGAATGAAACCGTTTTCATGTTCCCAGGCCAAAGGGTTCCAGAATCCACTGATGTCATGTTCCCAGGCCACAGGGTTCCAGAAGCAAACCTCAGTCATTTTCCCAGGACACAGGTTGCCAGAATCAACCTGATATCATATTCCCTGGCCACAGTCTTCTACAATCCAACCTCAGACTTGTTCCCACGCCACAGGGTTCCAGAATCAAACCGTTCTCATGTTCCCAGGCCAAAGGGTTCCAGAAGCCACCGATGTCATGTTCCCAAGCCACAGGATTCCTGAATCAATCCTCAGTTATGTTCCCAGGCTACAGGGTTGCAGAATAAAACCTCAGTCATGTTCCCAGGCCACAGGGATCCTGAATCAAACCTCACTCATGTTGCCAGGCCATAGGGTACCACCATCAAACCTCATTCATATTCCCAGGCCAAAGGTTTCCAGAATCAAACCAATTTCATGTTCCCAGGCAATAGGGTACCAGAATCCAAACCGATGTCATCTTCCAAGGCCACAGGATTCCACAATCAAACATCAGTCATGTTCCCAGGCCAATGGTTTCCAGAATCAAACCTCAGTCATATTCCCAGGACACATGGTTCCAGAATCAAACCTCAGTCATGTTCCCAGGGAACAGGCTTCCAGAATCAAACCTCAGTCATGTTTGCAGCCCACAAGTTTCAACAGTCCAATCTCAGTCATGTTCCCAGGCCACAAGGTTCCAAATTCAAACCACAGTCATATTCCCAGGCCAGAGGTTTCCACAATCAAACCTCAGTCATTTTCCCAGGCCACAGAGTTCCAGAAACAAGGCTCAGTCAGGTTCCCATTGCACAGTATTCCACAATCTCAACAGATGTCATATTCCCAGGCCACAGGTTTCCAGAATCACGACTCAGTCATGTTCCCAGGCCACAGGGATCCAGAATCAAACCTCAGTCATGTTGCCAGGCCATAGGGTACCACCAGCAAACCTCAGTCATATTCCCAGGCCACAGATTTCCGGAATCAAACCGATTTCATGTTCCCAGGCAATAGGGTACCAGAATACAAACCGATGTCATGTTCCAAGGCTACAGGATGCCTCAATCTAACATCAGTCATGTTCCCAGGACAATGGTTTCCAAAATCAATCCTCAGTCATATTCCTAGGCCACATCGTTCCAGAATCAAACCTCAGTCGTGTTCCTAGGACCCAGTGTCCCAGAATAAAACCTCAGTCATGTTCCCTGGAAACAGGTTTCAAAAATAAAATCCCAGTCATGTTCCCAGGCCACAGGGTTAAACCATTAAACCTCAGTCATGTTCCCAGGAAACAGGGTTCAAGAATCAAACCAATGGCATGTTCCCACGCCACGAGGTTCCAGTATCAGGCCTCAGTCATGTTCCCAGTGAACAGGGTTCCACCATCAAACCTCAGTCATTTTGCCAGGCACAGGGTTCTGCGATCAAACCAGAGTCAAGTTCCCAGGGCACAGGGTTCCAAAATCAAGCCTCAGTCATGTTGCCAGGCCACAGGGTTCCTCCATCAAACCTCAATCATGTTCCCAGGACAGAGGGTTCCAGAATCAAACCAATGTCATGTTCCCAGGCCATGGGTTTCCAGTACCAGGCCACAGTCATGTTTCCAGGGCACAGGGTTCCACAATCAAACCTCAGTCATGTTGCCAGTCCACAGGTTTCTGCCATCAAACCTCAGGAAAGTGCCCAGGCCACAGGGTTCCAGAATTAAGCCTCAGTCATTTTGCCAGGCCAGAGTGTTCCACCATCAAACCTCAGTCATGATCCCAGGCCACATGTTTCCACAATGAAACCTCAGACATTTTCCCAGACCACAGGTTTCCAGAATCAAATCTCAGTCATATTCCCAGGACACACGGTTCCAGAATCAAACCTCAGTCATGTTCACAGGAGACAGGTTTCAACAATCAAACCTCAGTCATGTTCCCAGCACACAGGTGTCCATAATCAAACCTCAGTAATGTTCCCAGGGAACAGGCTTCCAGAAAGAAATCTCAGTCATGTTCCCAGGCCAGAGAGTTTCACAATCAAACCTCAGCCATGTTCCCAGGCCACAGGTTCCCAGAATACAACGTATGTCATGTTCCCAGGCCACAGCGTTCCAGATTCAAACCACAGTCATGTTCCCAGTTCAGAGGGTCCTACAATCCAACCTCAGTCATGTTCCCAGGCAACAGGGTCCCAGAATACAACCGATGTCAAGTTCCCAAGCCACAGGGTTCCAGAAGCAAACCTCAGTCTTGTTCCCAGGACACAGGTTTCCAGAATCAACATGATATCATGTTCCCTGGCCACAGTCTTCCAGAATCAAACCTCAGACATGTTCCCAGGCCACAGGGTTCCAGAATGAAACCGTTCTCAGGTTCCCATTCCAAAGGGTTCCAGAATCCACTGATGTCATGTTCCCAGGCCACAGGGTTCCGGAATCAAACCTCAGTCATATTCCCAGGACCCAGGGTCCCAGAATCAAACCTCAGTCATATTCCCTGGACACAGGTTTCAAAAATAAAATTCCAGTCATGTCCCTAGGCCACAGGGTTCCACAATTAAACCTCAGTCATATTCCCAGGCCAGAGGGTTCCACAATAAAACCTCAGTCCTATTGCCATGCTACGGTTCCACCATCAAACCTCAGTCATGTTCCCAGGCCAGAGTGTTCCCCAATTAAACCTAAGTCATCTTGCCAGGCCACAGGGTTCCACCATCAAACCTCAGTCATGTTGATAGGCCACAAGTTTCAACCACCAAACCTCAGTCATATTCCCAGGCCACAGGGTTCCACAATGAAACTTCAGTCATATTCCCCGGCCAGAGGGTTCCACAATCAAGCCTCAGTCCTATTGCCAGGTCACGGTTCCACCATCAAGCCTCAGTCATGTTCCCAGGCCAGAGTGTTCCAGAATCAAACTTAAGTCATCTTGCCAGGCCACAGGGTTCCACCATCAAACCTCAGTCATGTTGCCAGGCAACAGGGTTCAACCATCAAACCTCAATCATGTTCCCAGGAAACAGGCTTCAAGAATCAAACCTCAGTCATGTTAGCAGGCCCAGGTTTCTACAATCAAACCTCAGTCATATTCCCAGGACACAGGTATCCAGAATCAAACCTAAGTCATTTTCTCAGGGAACAGGCTTTAAGAAACAAACCTCAGTCATGTTGCCAGGCCACAGGGTTCAACCATCAAACCTCAGTCACGTTCCCAGGAAACGGGGTTCAAGAATCAGACCAATGGCATGTTCCCACGCCACGAGGGTCCAGTATCAGGCCTCAGTCACGTTCCCAGTGCACAGGGTTCCACCATCAAACCGCAGTCATTTTGCCAGGCACAGGTTTCTGCGATCAAACCAGACTCAAGTTCCCAGGGCACGGGGATCCAGAATCAAGCCTCAGTCATGTTGCCAGGCCACAGGGTACCACCATCAAACCTCAGTCATGTTCCCAGGCCACAGGGTACCACCATCAAACCTCAGTCATGTTCCCAGGCCACAGGGTTCCTCCATCAAACCTCAATCATGGTCCCAGGACACAGGGTTCCAGAATCAAACCAATGTCAAGTTCCCAGGCCATGGGTTTCCAGTACCAGGCCACAGTCATGTTTCCAGGGCACAGGGTTCCACAATCAAACCTCAGTCATGTTGCCAGTCCACAGGTTTCTGCCATCAAACCTCAGGCAAGTGCCCAGGACACAGGTTTCCAGAATCAAAGCTCAGTCATATTCCCAGGACACACGGTTCCAGAATCAAAGCTCAGTCATGTTAGCAGGCCACAGGTTTCAACAATCAAACCTCAGTCATGTTCCCAGGACACAGGTGTCCAGAATCAAACCTCAGTAATGTTCCCAGGGAACAGGCTTCCAGAAAGAAACCTCAGTCATGTTCCCAGGCCACAGGGTTCCAGATTCAAACCACAGTCATATTCCCAGGCCAGAAGGTTCCACAATCAATCCTCAGCCATGTTCCCAGGCCACAGGGTCCCAGAATACAACCGATGTCATTTTCCCAGGCCACAGGGTTCCAGATTCAAACCACAGTCATGTTCCCAGTTCAGAGGTTCCCACATTCCAAACTCAGTCATGTTCCCAGGCCAAATGGTCCCAGAATACAACCAATGTCATGTTCGCAGGCCACAGGGTTCTAGAAGCAAACCTCAGTCTTGTTCCCAGGAAACAGGTTTCCAGAATCAACCTGATATCATGTTCCCTGGCCACAGTCTTCCAGAATCAAACCTCAGACAGGTTCCCAGGCCACAGGGTTCCAGAATGAAACCGTTTTCATGTTCCCAGGCCAAAGGGTTCCAGAATCCACTGATGTCATGTTCCCAGGCCACAGGGTTCCAGAAGCAAACCTCAGTCATTTTCCCAGGACACAGGTTGCCAGAATCAACCTGATATCATATTCCCTGGCCACAGTCTTCTACAATCCAACCTCAGACTTGTTCCCACGCCACAGGGTTCCAGAATCAAACCGTTCTCATGTTCCCAGGCCAAAGGGTTCCAGAAGCCACCGATGTCATGTTCCCAAGCCACAGGATTCCTGAATCAATCCTCAGTTATGTTCCCAGGCTACAGGGTTGCAGAATAAAACCTCAGTCATGTTCCCAGGCCACAGGGATCCTGAATCAAACCTCACTCATGTTGCCAGGCCATAGGGTACCACCATCAAACCTCATTCATATTCCCAGGCCAAAGGTTTCCAGAATCAAACCAATTTCATGTTCCCAGGCAATAGGGTACCAGAATCCAAACCGATGTCATCTTCCAAGGCCACAGGATTCCACAATCAAACATCAGTCATGTTCCCAGGCCAATGGTTTCCAGAATCAAACCTCAGTCATATTCCCAGGACACATGGTTCCAGAATCAAACCTCAGTCATGTTCCCAGGGAACAGGCTTCCAGAATCAAACCTCAGTCATGTTTGCAGCCCACAAGTTTCAACAGTCCAATCTCAGTCATGTTCCCAGGCCACAAGGTTCCAAATTCAAACCACAGTCATATTCCCAGGCCAGAGGTTTCCACAATCAAACCTCAGTCATTTTCCCAGGCCACAGAGTTCCAGAAACAAGGCTCAGTCAGGTTCCCATTGCACAGTATTCCACAATCTCAACAGATGTCATATTCCCAGGCCACAGGTTTCCAGAATCACGACTCAGTCATGTTCCCAGGCCACAGGGATCCAGAATCAAACCTCAGTCATGTTGCCAGGCCATAGGGTACCACCAGCAAACCTCAGTCATATTCCCAGGCCACAGATTTCCGGAATCAAACTGATTTCATGTTCCCAGGCAATAGGGTACCAGAATACAAACCGATGTCATGTTCCAAGGCTACAGGATGCCTCAATCTAACATCAGTCATGTTCCCAGGACAATGGTTTCCAAAATCAATCCTCAGTCATTTTCCTAGGCCACATCGTTCCAGAATCAAACCTCAGTCGTGTTCCTAGGACCCAGTGTCCCAGAATAAAACCTCAGTCATGTTCCCTGGAAACAGGTTTCAAAAATAAAATCCCAGTCATGTTCCCAGGCCACAGGGTTAAACCATTAAACCTCAGTCATGTTCCCAGGAAACAGGGTTCAAGAATCAAACCAATGGCATGTTCCCACGCCACGAGGTTCCAGTATCAGGCCTCAGTCATGTTCCCAGTGAACAGGGTTCCACCATCAAACCTCAGTCATTTTGCCAGGCACAGGTTTCTGCGATCAAACCAGAGTCAAGTTCCCAGGGCACAGGGTTCCAAAATCAAGCCTCAGTCATGTTGCCAGGCCACAGGGAACCACCATCAAACCTCAGTCATGTTGCCAGGCCACAGGGTTCCTCCATCAAACCTCAATCATGTTCCCAGGACAGAGGGTTCCAGAATCAAACCAATGTCATGTTCCCAGGCCATGGGTTTCCAGTACCAGGCCACAGTCATGTTTCCAGGGCACAGGGTTCCACAATCAAACCTCAGTCATGTTGCCAGTCCACAGGTTTCTGCCATCAAACCTCAGGCAAGTGCCCAGGCCACAGGGTTCCAGAATTAAGCCTCAGTCATTTTGCCAGGCCAGAGTGTTCCACCATCAAACCTCAGTCATGATCCCAGGCCACATGTTTCCACAATGAAACCTCAGACATTTTCCCAGACCACAGGTTTCCAGAATCAAATCTCAGTCATATTCCCAGGACACACGGTTCCAGAATCAAACCTCAGTCATGTTCACAGGAGACAGGTTTCAACAATCAAACCTCAGTCATGTTCCCAGCACACAGGTGTCCATAATCAAACCTCAGTAATGTTCCCAGGGAACAGGCTTCCAGAAAGAAATCTCAGTCATGTTCCCAGGCCAGAGAGTTTCACAATCAAACCTCAGCCATGTTCCCAGGCCACAGGTTCCCAGAATACAACGTATGTCATGTTCCCAGGCCACAGCGTTCCAGATTCAAACCACAGTCATGTTCCCAGTTCAGAGGGTCCTACAATCCAACCTCAGTCATGTTCCCAGGCAACAGGGTCCCAGAATACAACTGATGTCAAGTTCCCAGTCCACAGGGTTCCAGAAGCAAACCTCAGTCTTGTTCCCAGGACACAGGTTTCCAGAATCAACATGATATCATGTTCCCTGGCCACAGTCTTCCAGAATCAAACCTCAGACATGTTCCCAGGCCACAGGGTTCCAGAATGAAACCGTTCTCAGGTTCCCATTCCAAAGGGTTCCAGAATCCACTGATGTCATGTTCCCAGGCCACAGGGTTCCGGAATCAAACCTCAGTCATATTCCCAGGACCCAGGGTCCCAGAATCAAACCTCAGTCATATTCCCTGGACACAGGTTTCAAAAATAAAATTCCAGTCATGTCCCTAGGCCACAGGGTTCCACAATTAAACCTCAGTCATATTCCCAGGCCAGAGGGTTCCACAATAAAACCTCAGTCCTATTGCCATGCTACGGTTCCACCATCAAACCTCAGTCATGTTCCCAGGCCAGAGTGTTCCCCAATTAAACCTAAGTCATCTTGCCAGGCCACAGGGTTCCACCATCAAACCTCAGTCATGTTGATAGGCCACAAGTTTCAACCACCAAACCTCAGTCATATTCCCAGGCCACAGGGTTCCACAATGAAACCTCAGTCATATTCCCCGGCCAGAGGGTTCCACAATCAAGCCTCAGTCCTATTGCCAGGTCACGGTTCCACCATCAAGCCTCAGTCATGTTCCCAGGCCAGAGTGTTCCAGAATCAAACTTAAGTCATCTTGCCAGGCCACAGGGTTCCACCATCAAACCTCAGTCATGTTGCCAGGCCACAGGGTTCAACCATCAAACCTCAATCATGTTCCCAGGAAACAGGCTTCAAGAATCAAACCTCAGTCATGTTAGCAGGCCCAGGTTTCTACAATCAAACCTCAGTCATATTCCCAGGACACAGGTATCCAGAATCAAACCTAAGTCATTTTCTCAGGGAACAGGCTTTAAGAAACAAACCTCAGTCATGTTGCCAGGCCACAGGGTTCAACCATCAAACCTCAGTCACGTTCCCAGGAAACGGGGTTCAAGAATCAGACCAATGGCATGTTCCCACGCCACGAGGGTCCAGTATCAGGCCTCAGTCACGTTCCCAGTGCACAGGGTTCCACCATCAAACCGCAGTCATTTTGCCAGGCACAGGTTTCTGCGATCAAACCAGACTCAAGTTCCCAGGGCACGGGGATCCAGAATCAAGCCTCAGTCATGTTGCCAGGCCACAGGGTACCACCATCAAACCTCAGTCATGTTCCCAGGCCACAGGGTACCACCATCAAACCTCAGTCATGTTCCCAGGCCACAGGGTTCCTCCATCAAACCTCAATCATGGTCCCAGGACACAGGGTTCCAGAATCAAACCAATGTCAAGTTCCCAGGCCATGGGTTTCCAGTACCAGGCCACAGTCATGTTTCCAGGGCACAGGGTTCCACAATCAAACCTCAGTCATGTTGCCAGTCCACAGGTTTCTGCCATCAAACCTCAGGCAAGTGCCCAGGACACAGGTTTCCAGAATCAAAGCTCAGTCATATTCCCAGGACACACGGTTCCAGAATCAAAGCTCAGTCATGTTAGCAGGCCACAGGTTTCAACAATCAAACCTCAGTCATGTTCCCAGGACACAGGTGTCCAGAATCAAACCTCAGTAATGTTCCCAGGGAACAGGCTTCCAGAAAAAAACCTCAGTCATGTTCCCAGGCCACAGGGTTCCAGATTCAAACCACAGTCATATTCCCAGGCCAGAAGGTTCCACAATCAATCCTCAGCCATGTTCCCAGGCCACAGGGTCCCAGAATACAACCGATGTCATTTTCCCAGGCCACAGGGTTCCAGATTCAAACCACAGTCATGTTCCCAGTTCAGAGGTTCCCACATTCCAAACTCAGTCATGTTCCCAGGCCAAATGGTCCCAGAATACAACCAATGTCATGTTCGCAGGCCACAGGGTTCTAGAAGCAAACCTCAGTCTTGTTCCCAGGAAACAGGTTTCCAGAATCAACCTGATATCATGTTCCCTGGCCACAGTCTTCCAGAATCAAACCTCAGACAGGTTCCCAGGCCACAGGGTTCCAGAATGAAACCGTTTTCATGTTCCCAGGCCAAAGGGTTCCAGAATCCACTGATGTCATGTTCCCAGGCCACAGGGTTCCAGAAGCAAACCTCAGTCATTTCCCCAGGACACAGGTTGCCAGAATCAACCTGATATCATATTCCCTGGCCACAGTCTTCTACAATCCAACCTCAGACTTGTTCCCACGCCACAGGGTTCCAGAATCAAACCGTTCTCATGTTCCCAGGCCAAAGGGTTCCAGAAGCCACCGATGTCATGTTCCCAAGCCACAGGATTCCTGAATCAATCCTCAGTTATGTTCCCAGGCTACAGGGTTGCAGAATAAAACCTCAGTCATGTTCCCAGGCCACAGGGATCCTGAATCAAACCTCACTCATGTTGCCAGGCCATAGGGTACCACCATCAAACCTCATTCATATTCCCAGGCCAAAGGTTTCCAGAATCAAACCAATTTCATGTTCCCAGGCAATAGGGTACCAGAATCCAAACCGATGTCATCTTCCAAGGCCACAGGATTCCACAATCAAACATCAGTCATGTTCCCAGGCCAATGGTTTCCAGAATCAAACCTCAGTCATATTCCCAGGACACATGGTTCCAGAATCAAACCTCAGTCATGTTCCCAGGGAACAGGCTTCCAGAATCAAACCTCAGTCATGTTTGCAGCCCACAAGTTTCAACAGTCCAATCTCAGTCATGTTCCCAGGCCACAAGGTTCCAAATTCAAACCACAGTCATATTCCCAGGCCAGAGGTTTCCACAATCAAACCTCAGTCATTTTCCCAGGCCACAGAGTTCCAGAAACAAGGCTCAGTCAGGTTCCCATTGCACAGTATTCCACAATCTCAACAGATGTCATATTCCCAGGCCACAGGTTTCCAGAATCACGACTCAGTCATGTTCCCAGGCCACAGGGATCCAGAATCAAACCTCAGTCATGTTGCCAGGCCATAGGGTACCACCAGCAAACCTCAGTCATATTCCCAGGCCACAGATTTCCGGAATCAAACTGATTTCATGTTCCCAGGCAATAGGGTACCAGAATACAAACCGATGTCATGTTCCAAGGCTACAGGATGCCTCAATCTAACATCAGTCATGTTCCCAGGACAATGGTTTCCAAAATCAATCCTCAGTCATTTTCCTAGGCCACATCGTTCCAGAATCAAACCTCAGTCGTGTTCCTAGGACCCAGTGTCCCAGAATAAAACCTCAGTCATGTTCCCTGGAAACAGGTTTCAAAAATAAAATCCCAGTCATGTTCCCAGGCCACAGGGTTAAACCATTAAACCTCAGTCATGTTCCCAGGAAACAGGGTTCAAGAATCAAACCAATGGCATGTTCCCACGCCACGAGGTTCCAGTATCAGGCCTCAGTCATGTTCCCAGTGAACAGGGTTCCACCATCAAACCTCAGTCATTTTGCCAGGCACAGGTTTCTGCGATCAAACCAGAGTCAAGTTCCCAGGGCACAGGGTTCCAAAATCAAGCCTCAGTCATGTTGCCAGGCCACAGGGAACCACCATCAAACCTCAGTCATGTTCCCAGGCCACAGGGTTCCTCCATCAAACCTCAATCATGTTCCCAGGACAGAGGGTTCCAGAATCAAACCAATGTCAAGTTCCCAGGCCATGGGTTTCCAGTACCAGGCCACAGTCATGTTTCCAGGGCACAGGGTTCCACAATCAAACCTCAGTCATGTTGCCAGTCCACAGGTTTCTGCCATCAAACCTCAGGCAAGTGCCCAGGCCACAGGGTTCCAGAATTAAGCCTCAGTCATTTTGCCAGGCCAGAGTGTTCCACCATCAAACCTCAGTCATGATCCCAGGCCACATGTTTCCACAATGAAACCTCAGACATTTTCCCAGACCACAGGTTTCCAGAATCAAATCTCAGTCATATTCCCAGGACACACGGTTCCAGAATCAAACCTCAGTCATGTTCACAGGAGACAGGTTTCAACAATCAAACCTCAGTCATGTTCCCAGCACACAGGTGTCCATAATCAAACCTCAGTAATGTTCCCAGGGAACAGGCTTCCAGAAAGAAATCTCAGTCATGTTCCCAGGCCAGAGAGTTTCACAATCAAACCTCAGCCATGTTCCCAGGCCACAGGTTCCCAGAATACAACGTATGTGATGTTCCCAGGCCACAGCGTTCCAGATTCAAACCACAGTCATGTTCCCAGTTCAGAGGGTCCTACAATCCAACCTCAGTCATGTTCCCAGGCAACAGGGTCCCAGAATACAACCGATGTCAAGTTCCCAGGCCACAGGGTTCCAGAAGCAAACCTCAGTCTTGTTCCCAGGACACAGGTTTCCAGAATCAACATGATATCATGTTCCCTGGCCACAGTCTTCCAGAATCAAACCTCAGACATGTTCCCAGGCCACAGGGTTCCAGAATGAAACCGTTCTCAGGTTCCCATTCCAAAGGGTTCCAGAATCCACTGATGTCATGTTCCCAGGCCACAGGGTTCCGGAATCAAACCTCAGTCATATTCCCAGGACCCAGGGTCCCAGAATCAAACCTCAGTCATATTCCCTGGACACAGGTTTCAAAAATAAAATTCCAGTCATGTCCCTAGGCCACAGGGTTCCACAATTAAACCTCAGTCATATTCCCAGGCCAGAGGGTTCCACAATAAAACCTCAGTCCTATTGCCATGCTACGGTTCCACCATCAAACCTCAGTCATGTTCCCAGGCCAGAGTGTTCCCCAATTAAACCTAAGTCATCTTGCCAGGCCACAGGGTTCCACCATCAAACCTCAGTCATGTTGATAGGCCACAAGTTTCAACCACCAAACCTCAGTCATATTCCCAGGCCACAGGGTTCCACAATGAAACCTCAGTCATATTCCCCGGCCAGAGGGTTCCACAATCAAGCCTCAGTCCTATTGCCAGGTCACGGTTCCACCATCAAGCCTCAGTCATGTTCCCAGGCCAGAGTGTTCCAGAATCAAACTTAAGTCATCTTGCCAGGCCACAGGGTTCCACCATCAAACCTCAGTCATGTTGCCAGGCCACAGGGTTCAACCATCAAACCTCAATCATGTTCCCAGGAAACAGGCTTCAAGAATCAAACCTCAGTCATGTTAGCAGGCCCAGGTTTCTACAATCAAACCTCAGTCATATTCCCAGGACACAGGTATCCAGAATCAAACCTAAGTCATTTTCTCAGGGAACAGGCTTTAAGAAACAAACCTCAGTCATGTTGCCAGGCCACAGGGTTCAACCATCAAACCTCAGTCACGTTCCCAGGAAACGGGGTTCAAGAATCAGACCAATGGCATGTTCCCACGCCACGAGGGTCCAGTATCAGGCCTCAGTCACGTTCCCAGTGCACAGGGTTCCACCATCAAACCGCAGTCATTTTGCCAGGCACAGGTTTCTGCGATCAAACCAGACTCAAGTTCCCAGGGCACAGGGATCCAGAATCAAGCCTCAGTCATGTTGCCAGGCCACAGGGTACCACCATCAAACCTCAGTCATGTTCCCAGGCCACAGGGTACCACCATCAAACCTCAGTCATGTTCCCAGGCCACAGGGTTCCTCCATCAAACCTCAATCATGGTCCCAGGACACAGGGTTCCAGAATCAAACCAATGTCAAGTTCCCAGGCCATGGGTTTCCAGTACCAGGCCACAGTCATGTTTCCAGGGCACAGGGTTCCACAATCAAACCTCAGTCATGTTGCCAGTCCACAGGTTTCTGCCATCAAACCTCAGGCAAGTGCCCAGGACACAGGTTTCCAGAATCAAAGCTCAGTCATATTCCCAGGACACACGGTTCCAGAATCAAAGCTCAGTCATGTTAGCAGGCCACAGGTTTCAACAATCAAACCTCAGTCATGTTCCCAGGACACAGGTGTCCAGAATCAAACCTCAGTAATGTTCCCAGGGAACAGGCTTCCAGAAAGAAACCTCAGTCATGTTCCCAGGCCACAGGGTTCCAGATTCAAACCACAGTCATATTCCCAGGCCAGAAGGTTCCACAATCAATCCTCAGCCATGTTCCCAGGCCACAGGGTCCCAGAATACAACCGATGTCATTTTCCCAGGCCACAGGGTTCCAGATTCAAACCACAGTCATGTTCCCAGTTCAGAGGTTCCCACATTCCAAACTCAGTCATGTTCCCAGGCCAAATGGTCCCAGAATACAACCAATGTCATGTTCGCAGGCCACAGGGTTCTAGAAGCAAACCTCAGTCTTGTTCCCAGGAAACAGGTTTCCAGAATCAACCTGATATCATGTTCCCTGGCCACAGTCTTCCAGAATCAAACCTCAGACAGGTTCCCAGGCCACAGGGTTCCAGAATGAAACCGTTTTCATGTTCCCAGGCCAAAGGGTTCCAGAATCCACTGATGTCATGTTCCCAGGCCACAGGGTTCCAGAAGCAAACCTCAGTCATTTTCCCAGGACACAGGTTGCCAGAATCAACCTGATATCATATTCCCTGGCCACAGTCTTCTACAATCCAACCTCAGACTTGTTCCCACGCCACAGGGTTCCAGAATCAAACCGTTCTCATGTTCCCAGGCCAAAGGGTTCCAGAAGCCACCGATGTCATGTTCCCAAGCCACAGGATTCCTGAATCAATCCTCAGTTATGTTCCCAGGCTACAGGGTTGCAGAATAAAACCTCAGTCATGTTCCCAGGCCACAGGGATCCTGAATCAAACCTCACTCATGTTGCCAGGCCATAGGGTACCACCATCAAACCTCATTCATATTCCCAGGCCAAAGGTTTCCAGAATCAAACCAATTTCATGTTCCCAGGCAATAGGGTACCAGAATCCAAACCGATGTCATCTTCCAAGGCCACAGGATTCCACAATCAAACATCAGTCATGTTCCCAGGCCAATGGTTTCCAGAATCAAACCTCAGTCATATTCCCAGGACACATGGTTCCAGAATCAAACCTCAGTCATGTTCCCAGGGAACAGGCTTCCAGAATCAAACCTCAGTCATGTTTGCAGCCCACAAGTTTCAACAGTCCAATCTCAGTCATGTTCCCAGGCCACAAGGTTCCAAATTCAAACCACAGTCATATTCCCAGGCCAGAGGTTTCCACAATCAAACCTCAGTCATTTTCCCAGGCCACAGAGTTCCAGAAACAAGGCTCAGTCAGGTTCCCATTGCACAGTATTCCACAATCTCAACAGATGTCATATTCCCAGGCCACAGGTTTCCAGAATCACGACTCAGTCATGTTCCCAGGCCACAGGGATCCAGAATCAAACCTCAGTCATGTTGCCAGGCCATAGGGTACCACCAGCAAACCTCAGTCATATTCCCAGGCCACAGATTTCCGGAATCAAACTGATTTCATGTTCCCAGGCAATAGGGTACCAGAATACAAACCGATGTCATGTTCCAAGGCTACAGGATGCCTCAATCTAACATCAGTCATGTTCCCAGGACAATGGTTTCCAAAATCAATCCTCAGTCATTTTCCTAGGCCACATCGTTCCAGAATCAAACCTCAGTCGTGTTCCTAGGACCCAGTGTCCCAGAATAAAACCTCAGTCATGTTCCCTGGAAACAGGTTTCAAAAATAAAATCCCAGTCATGTTCCCAGGCCACAGGGTTAAACCATTAAACCTCAGTCATGTTCCCAGGAAACAGGGTTCAAGAATCAAACCAATGGCATGTTCCCACGCCACGAGGTTCCAGTATCAGGCCTCAGTCATGTTCCCAGTGAACAGGGTTCCACCATCAAACCTCAGTCATTTTGCCAGGCACAGGTTTCTGCGATCAAACCAGAGTCAAGTTCCCAGGGCACAGGGTTCCAAAATCAAGCCTCAGTCATGTTGCCAGGCCACAGGGAACCACCATCAAACCTCAGTCATGTTCCCAGGCCACAGGGTTCCTCCATCAAACCTCAATCATGTTCCCAGGACAGAGGGTTCCAGAATCAAACCAATGTCAAGTTCCCAGGCCATGGGTTTCCAGTACCAGGCCACAGTCATGTTTCCAGGGCACAGGGTTCCACAATCAAACCTCAGTCATGTTGCCAGTCCACAGGTTTCTGCCATCAAACCTCAGGCAAGTGCCCAGGCCACAGGGTTCCAGAATTAAGCCTCAGTCATTTTGCCAGGCCAGAGTGTTCCACCATCAAACCTCAGTCATGATCCCAGGCCACATGTTTCCACAATGAAACCTCAGACATTTTCCCAGACCACAGGTTTCCAGAATCAAATCTCAGTCATATTCCCAGGACACACGGTTCCAGAATCAAACCTCAGTCATGTTCACAGGAGACAGGTTTCAACAATCAAACCTCAGTCATGTTCCCAGCACACAGGTGTCCATAATCAAACCTCAGTAATGTTCCCAGGGAACAGGCTTCCAGAAAGAAATCTCAGTCATGTTCCCAGGCCAGAGAGTTTCACAATCAAACCTCAGCCATGTTCCCAGGCCACAGGTTCCCAGAATACAACGTATGTGATGTTCCCAGGCCACAGCGTTCCAGATTCAAACCACAGTCATGTTCCCAGTTCAGAGGGTCCTACAATCCAACCTCAGTCATGTTCCCAGGCAACAGGGTCCCAGAATACAACCGATGTCAAGTTCCCAGGCCACAGGGTTCCAGAAGCAAACCTCAGTCTTGTTCCCAGGACACAGGTTTCCAGAATCAACATGATATCATGTTCCCTGGCCACAGTCTTCCAGAATCAAACCTCAGATATGTTCCCAGGCCACAGGGTTCCAGAATGAAACCGTTCTCAGGTTCCCATTCCAAAGGGTTCCAGAATCCACTGATGTCATGTTCCCAGGCCACAGGGTTCCGGAATCAAACCTCAGTCATATTCCCAGGACCCAGGGTCCCAGAATCAAACCTCAGTCATATTCCCTGGACACAGGTTTCAAAAATAAAATTCCAGTCATGTCCCTAGGCCACAGGGTTCCACAATTAAACCTCAGTCATATTCCCAGGCCAGAGGGTTCCACAATAAAACCTCAGTCCTATTGCCATGCTACGGTTCCACCATCAAACCTCAGTCATGTTCCCAGGCCAGAGTGTTCCCCAATTAAACCTAAGTCATCTTGCCAGGCCACAGGGTTCCACCATCAAACCTCAGTCATGTTGATAGGCCACAAGTTTCAACCACCAAACCTCAGTCATATTCCCAGGCCACAGGGTTCCACAATGAAACCTCAGTCATATTCCCCGGCCAGAGGGTTCCACAATCAAGCCTCAGTCCTATTGCCAGGTCACGGTTCCACCATCAAGCCTCAGTCATGTTCCCAGGCCAGAGTGTTCCAGAATCAAACTTAAGTCATCTTGCCAGGCCACAGGGTTCCACCATCAAACCTCAGTCATGTTGCCAGGCCACAGGGTTCAACCATCAAACCTCAATCATGTTCCCAGGAAACAGGCTTCAAGAATCAAACCTCAGTCATGTTAGCAGGCCCAGGTTTCTACAATCAAACCTCAGTCATATTCCCAGGACACAGGTATCCAGAATCAAACCTAAGTCATTTTCTCAGGGAACAGGCTTTAAGAAACAAACCTCAGTCATGTTGCCAGGCCACAGGGTTCAACCATCAAACCTCAGTCACGTTCCCAGGAAACGGGGTTCAAGAATCAGACCAATGGCATGTTCCCACGCCACGAGGGTCCAGTATCAGGCCTCAGTCACGTTCCCAGTGCACAGGGTTCCACCATCAAACCGCAGTCATTTTGCCAGGCACAGGTTTCTGCGATCAAACCAGACTCAAGTTCCCAGGGCACGGGGATCCAGAATCAAGCCTCAGTCATGTTGCCAGGCCACAGGGTACCACCATCAAACCTCAGTCATGTTCCCAGGCCACAGGGTACCACCATCAAACCTCAGTCATGTTCCCAGGCCACAGGGTTCCTCCATCAAACCTCAATCATGGTCCCAGGACACAGGGTTCCAGAATCAAACCAATGTCAAGTTCCCAGGCCATGGGTTTCCAGTACCAGGCCACAGTCATGTTTCCAGGGCACAGGGTTCCACAATCAAACCTCAGTCATGTTGCCAGTCCACAGGTTTCTGCCATCAAACCTCAGGCAAGTGCCCAGGACACAGGTTTCCAGAATCAAAGCTCAGTCATATTCCCAGGACACACGGTTCCAGAATCAAAGCTCAGTCATGTTAGCAGGCCACAGGTTTCAACAATCAAACCTCAGTCATGTTCCCAGGACACAGGTGTCCAGAATCAAACCTCAGTAATGTTCCCAGGGAACAGGCTTCCAGAAAGAAACCTCAGTCATGTTCCCAGGCCACAGGGTTCCAGATTCAAACCACAGTCATATTCCCAGGCCAGAAGGTTCCACAATCAATCCTCAGCCATGTTCCCAGGCCACAGGGTCCCAGAATACAACCGATGTCATTTTCCCAGGCCACAGGGTTCCAGATTCAAACCACAGTCATGTTCCCAGTTCAGAGGTTCCCACATTCCAAACTCAGTCATGTTCCCAGGCCAAATGGTCCCAGAATACAACCAATGTCATGTTCGCAGGCCACAGGGTTCTAGAAGCAAACCTCAGTCTTGTTCCCAGGAAACAGGTTTCCAGAATCAACCTGATATCATGTTCCCTGGCCACAGTCTTCCAGAATCAAACCTCAGACAGGTTCCCAGGCCACAGGGTTCCAGAATGAAACCGTTTTCATGTTCCCAGGCCAAAGGGTTCCAGAATCCACTGATGTCATGTTCCCAGGCCACAGGGTTCCAGAAGCAAACCTCAGTCATTTTCCCAGGACACAGGTTGCCAGAATCAACCTGATATCATATTCCCTGGCCACAGTCTTCTACAATCCAACCTCAGACTTGTTCCCACGCCACAGGGTTCCAGAATCAAACCGTTCTCATGTTCCCAGGCCAAAGGGTTCCAGAAGCCACCGATGTCATGTTCCCAAGCCACAGGATTCCTGAATCAATCCTCAGTTATGTTCCCAGGCTACAGGGTTGCAGAATAAAACCTCAGTCATGTTCCCAGGCCACAGGGATCCTGAATCAAACCTCACTCATGTTGCCAGGCCATAGGGTACCACCATCAAACCTCATTCATATTCCCAGGCCAAAGGTTTCCAGAATCAAACCAATTTCATGTTCCCAGGCAATAGGGTACCAGAATCCAAACCGATGTCATCTTCCAAGGCCACAGGATTCCACAATCAAACATCAGTCATGTTCCCAGGCCAATGGTTTCCAGAATCAAACCTCAGTCATATTCCCAGGACACATGGTTCCAGAATCAAACCTCAGTCATGTTCCCAGGGAACAGGCTTCCAGAATCAAACCTCAGTCATGTTTGCAGCCCACAAGTTTCAACAGTCCAATCTCAGTCATGTTCCCAGGCCACAAGGTTCCAAATTCAAACCACAGTCATATTCCCAGGCCAGAGGTTTCCACAATCAAACCTCAGTCATTTTCCCAGGCCACAGAGTTCCAGAAACAAGGCTCAGTCAGGTTCCCATTGCACAGTATTCCACAATCTCAACAGATGTCATATTCCCAGGCCACAGGTTTCCAGAATCACGACTCAGTCATGTTCCCAGGCCACAGGGATCCAGAATCAAACCTCAGTCATGTTGCCAGGCCATAGGGTACCACCAGCAAACCTCAGTCATATTCCCAGGCCACAGATTTCCGGAATCAAACTGATTTCATGTTCCCAGGCAATAGGGTACCAGAATACAAACCGATGTCATGTTCCAAGGCTACAGGATGCCTCAATCTAACATCAGTCATGTTCCCAGGACAATGGTTTCCAAAATCAATCCTCAGTCATTTTCCTAGGCCACATCGTTCCAGAATCAAACCTCAGTCGTGTTCCTAGGACCCAGTGTCCCAGAATAAAACCTCAGTCATGTTCCCTGGAAACAGGTTTCAAAAATAAAATCCCAGTCATGTTCCCAGGCCACAGGGTTAAACCATTAAACCTCAGTCATGTTCCCAGGAAACAGGGTTCAAGAATCAAACCAATGGCATGTTCCCACGCCACGAGGTTCCAGTATCAGGCCTCAGTCATGTTCCCAGTGAACAGGGTTCCACCATCAAACCTCAGTCATTTTGCCAGGCACAGGTTTCTGCGATCAAACCAGAGTCAAGTTCCCAGGGCACAGGGTTCCAAAATCAAGCCTCAGTCATGTTGCCAGGCCACAGGGAACCACCATCAAACCTCAGTCATGTTCCCAGGCCACAGGGTTCCTCCATCAAACCTCAATCATGTTCCCAGGACAGAGGGTTCCAGAATCAAACCAATGTCAAGTTCCCAGGCCATGGGTTTCCAGTACCAGGCCACAGTCATGTTTCCAGGGCACAGGGTTCCACAATCAAACCTCAGTCATGTTGCCAGTCCACAGGTTTCTGCCATCAAACCTCAGGCAAGTGCCCAGGCCACAGGGTTCCAGAATTAAGCCTCAGTCATTTTGCCAGGCCAGAGTGTTCCACCATCAAACCTCAGTCATGATCCCAGGCCACATGTTTCCACAATGAAACCTCAGACATTTTCCCAGACCACAGGTTTCCAGAATCAAATCTCAGTCATATTCCCAGGACACACGGTTCCAGAATCAAACCTCAGTCATGTTCACAGGAGACAGGTTTCAACAATCAAACCTCAGTCATGTTCCCAGCACACAGGTGTCCATAATCAAACCTCAGTAATGTTCCCAGGGAACAGGCTTCCAGAAAGAAATCTCAGTCATGTTCCCAGGCCAGAGAGTTTCACAATCAAACCTCAGCCATGTTCCCAGGCCACAGGTTCCCAGAATACAACGTATGTCATGTTCCCAGGCCACAGCGTTCCAGATTCAAACCACAGTCATGTTCCCAGTTCAGAGGGTCCTACAATCCAACCTCAGTCATGTTCCCAGGCAACAGGGTCCCAGAATACAACCGATGTCAAGTTCCCAGGCCACAGGGTTCCAGAAGCAAACCTCAGTCTTGTTCCCAGGACACAGGTTTCCAGAATCAACATGATATCATGTTCCCTGGCCACAGTCTTCCAGAATCAAACCTCAGACATGTTCCCAGGCCACAGGGTTCCAGAATGAAACCGTTCTCAGGTTCCCATTCCAAAGGGTTCCAGAATCCACTGATGTCATGTTCCCAGGCCACAGGGTTCCGGAATCAAACCTCAGTCATATTCCCAGGACCCAGGGTCCCAGAATCAAACCTCAGTCATATTCCCTGGACACAGGTTTCAAAAATAAAATTCCAGTCATGTCCCTAGGCCACAGGGTTCCACAATTAAACCTCAGTCATATTCCCAGGCCAGAGGGTTCCACAATAAAACCTCAGTCCTATTGCCATGCTACGGTTCCACCATCAAACCTCAGTCATGTTCCCAGGCCAGAGTGTTCCCCAATTAAACCTAAGTCATCTTGCCAGGCCACAGGGTTCCACCATCAAACCTCAGTCATGTTGATAGGCCACAAGTTTCAACCACCAAACCTCAGTCATATTCCCAGGCCACAGGGTTCCACAATGAAACCTCAGTCATATTCCCCGGCCAGAGGGTTCCACAATCAAGCCTCAGTCCTATTGCCAGGTCACGGTTCCACCATCAAGCCTCAGTCATGTTCCCAGGCCAGAGTGTTCCAGAATCAAACTTAAGTCATCTTGCCAGGCCACAGGGTTCCACCATCAAACCTCAGTCATGTTGCCAGGCCACAGGGTTCAACCATCAAACCTCAATCATGTTCCCAGGAAACAGGCTTCAAGAATCAAACCTCAGTCATGTTAGCAGGCCCAGGTTTCTACAATCAAACCTCAGTCATATTCCCAGGACACAGGTATCCAGAATCAAACCTAAGTCATTTTCTCAGGGAACAGGCTTTAAGAAACAAACCTCAGTCATGTTGCCAGGCCACAGGGTTCAACCATCAAACCTCAGTCACGTTCCCAGGAAACGGGGTTCAAGAATCAGACCAATGGCATGTTCCCACGCCACGAGGGTCCAGTATCAGGCCTCAGTCACGTTCCCAGTGCACAGGGTTCCACCATCAAACCGCAGTCATTTTGCCAGGCACAGGTTTCTGCGATCAAACCAGACTCAAGTTCCCAGGGCACGGGGATCCAGAATCAAGCCTCAGTCATGTTGCCAGGCCACAGGGTACCACCATCAAACCTCAGTCATGTTCCCAGGCCACAGGGTACCACCATCAAACCTCAGTCATGTTCCCAGGCCACAGGGTTCCTCCATCAAACCTCAATCATGGTCCCAGGACACAGGGTTCCAGAATCAAACCAATGTCAAGTTCCCAGGCCATGGGTTTCCAGTACCAGGCCACAGTCATGTTTCCAGGGCACAGGGTTCCACAATCAAACCTCAGTCATGTTGCCAGTCCACAGGTTTCTGCCATCAAACCTCAGGCAAGTGCCCAGGACACAGGTTTCCAGAATCAAAGCTCAGTCATATTCCCAGGACACACGGTTCCAGAATCAAAGCTCAGTCATGTTAGCAGGCCACAGGTTTCAACAATCAAACCTCAGTCATGTTCCCAGGACACAGGTGTCCAGAATCAAACCTCAGTAATGTTCCCAGGGAACAGGCTTCCAGAAAGAAACCTCAGTCATGTTCCCAGGCCACAGGGTTCCAGATT
Organism: Balaenoptera physalus; assembly: GCF_965194825.1. Taxonomy (NCBI): domain Eukaryota; kingdom Metazoa; phylum Chordata; class Mammalia; order Artiodactyla; family Balaenopteridae; genus Balaenoptera; species Balaenoptera physalus. The sequence continues at coordinate 159,785 of NW_028125930.1, forward strand.
CAAACCACAGTCATATTCCCAGGCCAGAAGGTTCCACAATCAATCCTCAGCCATGTTCCCAGGCCACAGGGTCCCAGAATACAACCGATGTCATTTTCCCAGGCCACAGGGTTCCAGATTCAAACCACAGTCATGTTCCCAGTTCAGAGGTTCCCACATTCCAAACTCAGTCATGTTCCCAGGCCAAATGGTCCCAGAATACAACCAATGTCATGTTCGCAGGCCACAGGGTTCTAGAAGCAAACCTCAGTCTTGTTCCCAGGAAACAGGTTTCCAGAATCAACCTGATATCATGTTCCCTGGCCACAGTCTTCCAGAATCAAACCTCAGACAGGTTCCCAGGCCACAGGGTTCCAGAATGAAACCGTTTTCATGTTCCCAGGCCAAAGGGTTCCAGAATCCACTGATGTCATGTTCCCAGGCCACAGGGTTCCAGAAGCAAACCTCAGTCATTTTCCCAGGACACAGGTTGCCAGAATCAACCTGATATCATATTCCCTGGCCACAGTCTTCTACAATCCAACCTCAGACTTGTTCCCACGCCACAGGGTTCCAGAATCAAACCGTTCTCATGTTCCCAGGCCAAAGGGTTCCAGAAGCCACCGATGTCATGTTCCCAAGCCACAGGATTCCTGAATCAATCCTCAGTTATGTTCCCAGGCTACAGGGTTGCAGAATAAAACCTCAGTCATGTTCCCAGGCCACAGGGATCCTGAATCAAACCTCACTCATGTTGCCAGGCCATAGGGTACCACCATCAAACCTCATTCATATTCCCAGGCCAAAGGTTTCCAGAATCAAACCAATTTCATGTTCCCAGGCAATAGGGTACCAGAATCCAAACCGATGTCATCTTCCAAGGCCACAGGATTCCACAATCAAACATCAGTCATGTTCCCAGGCCAATGGTTTCCAGAATCAAACCTCAGTCATATTCCCAGGACACATGGTTCCAGAATCAAACCTCAGTCATGTTCCCAGGGAACAGGCTTCCAGAATCAAACCTCAGTCATGTTTGCAGCCCACAAGTTTCAACAGTCCAATCTCAGTCATGTTCCCAGGCCACAAGGTTCCAAATTCAAACCACAGTCATATTCCCAGGCCAGAGGTTTCCACAATCAAACCTCAGTCATTTTCCCAGGCCACAGAGTTCCAGAAACAAGGCTCAGTCAGGTTCCCATTGCACAGTATTCCACAATCTCAACAGATGTCATATTCCCAGGCCACAGGTTTCCAGAATCACGACTCAGTCATGTTCCCAGGCCACAGGGATCCAGAATCAAACCTCAGTCATGTTGCCAGGCCATAGGGTACCACCAGCAAACCTCAGTCATATTCCCAGGCCACAGATTTCCGGAATCAAACTGATTTCATGTTCCCAGGCAATAGGGTACCAGAATACAAACCGATGTCATGTTCCAAGGCTACAGGATGCCTCAATCTAACATCAGTCATGTTCCCAGGACAATGGTTTCCAAAATCAATCCTCAGTCATTTTCCTAGGCCACATCGTTCCAGAATCAAACCTCAGTCGTGTTCCTAGGACCCAGTGTCCCAGAATAAAACCTCAGTCATGTTCCCTGGAAACAGGTTTCAAAAATAAAATCCCAGTCATGTTCCCAGGCCACAGGGTTAAACCATTAAACCTCAGTCATGTTCCCAGGAAACAGGGTTCAAGAATCAAACCAATGGCATGTTCCCACGCCACGAGGTTCCAGTATCAGGCCTCAGTCATGTTCCCAGTGAACAGGGTTCCACCATCAAACCTCAGTCATTTTGCCAGGCACAGGTTTCTGCGATCAAACCAGAGTCAAGTTCCCAGGGCACAGGGTTCCAAAATCAAGCCTCAGTCATGTTGCCAGGCCACAGGGAACCACCATCAAACCTCAGTCATGTTGCCAGGCCACAGGGTTCCTCCATCAAACCTCAATCATGTTCCCAGGACAGAGGGTTCCAGAATCAAACCAATGTCATGTTCCCAGGCCATGGGTTTCCAGTACCAGGCCACAGTCATGTTTCCAGGGCACAGGGTTCCACAATCAAACCTCAGTCATGTTGCCAGTCCACAGGTTTCTGCCATCAAACCTCAGGCAAGTGCCCAGGCCACAGGGTTCCAGAATTAAGCCTCAGTCATTTTGCCAGGCCAGAGTGTTCCACCATCAAACCTCAGTCATGATCCCAGGCCACATGTTTCCACAATGAAACCTCAGACATTTTCCCAGACCACAGGTTTCCAGAATCAAATCTCAGTCATATTCCCAGGACACACGGTTCCAGAATCAAACCTCAGTCATGTTCACAGGAGACAGGTTTCAACAATCAAACCTCAGTCATGTTCCCAGCACACAGGTGTCCATAATCAAACCTCAGTAATGTTCCCAGGGAACAGGCTTCCAGAAAGAAATCTCAGTCATGTTCCCAGGCCAGAGAGTTTCACAATCAAACCTCAGCCATGTTCCCAGGCCACAGGTTCCCAGAATACAACGTATGTGATGTTCCCAGGCCACAGCGTTCCAGATTCAAACCACAGTCATGTTCCCAGTTCAGAGGGTCCTACAATCCAACCTCAGTCATGTTCCCAGGCAACAGGGTCCCAGAATACAACTGATGTCAAGTTCCCAGGCCACAGGGTTCCAGAAGCAAACCTCAGTCTTGTTCCCAGGACACAGGTTTCCAGAATCAACATGATATCATGTTCCCTGGCCACAGTCTTCCAGAATCAAACCTCAGACATGTTCCCAGGCCACAGGGTTCCAGAATGAAACCGTTCTCAGGTTCCCATTCCAAAGGGTTCCAGAATCCACTGATGTCATGTTCCCAGGCCACAGGGTTCCGGAATCAAACCTCAGTCATATTCCCAGGACCCAGGGTCCCAGAATCAAACCTCAGTCATATTCCCTGGACACAGGTTTCAAAAATAAAATTCCAGTCATGTCCCTAGGCCACAGGGTTCCACAATTAAACCTCAGTCATATTCCCAGGCCAGAGGGTTCCACAATAAAACCTCAGTCCTATTGCCATGCTACGGTTCCACCATCAAACCTCAGTCATGTTCCCAGGCCAGAGTGTTCCCCAATTAAACCTAAGTCATCTTGCCAGGCCACAGGGTTCCACCATCAAACCTCAGTCATGTTGATAGGCCACAAGTTTCAACCACCAAACCTCAGTCATATTCCCAGGCCACAGGGTTCCACAATGAAACCTCAGTCATATTCCCCGGCCAGAGGGTTCCACAATCAAGCCTCAGTCCTATTGCCAGGTCACGGTTCCACCATCAAGCCTCAGTCATGTTCCCAGGCCAGAGTGTTCCAGAATCAAACTTAAGTCATCTTGCCAGGCCACAGGGTTCCACCATCAAACCTCAGTCATGTTGCCAGGCCACAGGGTTCAACCATCAAACCTCAATCATGTTCCCAGGAAACAGGCTTCAAGAATCAAACCTCAGTCATGTTAGCAGGCCCAGGTTTCTACAATCAAACCTCAGTCATATTCCCAGGACACAGGTATCCAGAATCAAACCTAAGTCATTTTCTCAGGGAACAGGCTTTAAGAAACAAACCTCAGTCATGTTGCCAGGCCACAGGGTTCAACCATCAAACCTCAGTCACGTTCCCAGGAAACGGGGTTCAAGAATCAGACCAATGGCATGTTCCCACGCCACGAGGGTCCAGTATCAGGCCTCAGTCACGTTCCCAGTGCACAGGGTTCCACCATCAAACCGCAGTCATTTTGCCAGGCACAGGTTTCTGCGATCAAACCAGACTCAAGTTCCCAGGGCACGGGGATCCAGAATCAAGCCTCAGTCATGTTGCCAGGCCACAGGGTACCACCATCAAACCTCAGTCATGTTCCCAGGCCACAGGGTACCACCATCAAACCTCAGTCATGTTCCCAGGCCACAGGGTTCCTCCATCAAACCTCAATCATGGTCCCAGGACACAGGGTTCCAGAATCAAACCAATGTCAAGTTCCCAGGCCATGGGTTTCCAGTACCAGGCCACAGTCATGTTTCCAGGGCACAGGGTTCCACAATCAAACCTCAGTCATGTTGCCAGTCCACAGGTTTCTGCCATCAAACCTCAGGCAAGTGCCCAGGACACAGGTTTCCAGAATCAAAGCTCAGTCATATTCCCAGGACACACGGTTCCAGAATCAAAGCTCAGTCATGTTAGCAGGCCACAGGTTTCAACAATCAAACCTCAGTCATGTTCCCAGGACACAGGTGTCCAGAATCAAACCTCAGTAATGTTCCCAGGGAACAGGCTTCCAGAAAGAAACCTCAGTCATGTTCCCAGGCCACAGGGTTCCAGATTCAAACCACAGTCATATTCCCAGGCCAGAAGGTTCCACAATCAATCCTCAGCCATGTTCCCAGGCCACAGGGTCCCAGAATACAACCGATGTCATTTTCCCAGGCCACAGGGTTCCAGATTCAAACCACAGTCATGTTCCCAGTTCAGAGGTTCCCACATTCCAAACTCAGTCATGTTCCCAGGCCAAATGGTCCCAGAATACAACCAATGTCATGTTCGCAGGCCACAGGGTTCTAGAAGCAAACCTCAGTCTTGTTCCCAGGAAACAGGTTTCCAGAATCAACCTGATATCATGTTCCCTGGCCACAGTCTTCCAGAATCAAACCTCAGACAGGTTCCCAGGCCACAGGGTTCCAGAATGAAACCGTTTTCATGTTCCCAGGCCAAAGGGTTCCAGAATCCACTGATGTCATGTTCCCAGGCCACAGGGTTCCAGAAGCAAACCTCAGTCATTTCCCCAGGACACAGGTTGCCAGAATCAACCTGATATCATATTCCCTGGCCACAGTCTTCTACAATCCAACCTCAGACTTGTTCCCACGCCACAGGGTTCCAGAATCAAACCGTTCTCATGTTCCCAGGCCAAAGGGTTCCAGAAGCCACCGATGTCATGTTCCCAAGCCACAGGATTCCTGAATCAATCCTCAGTTATGTTCCCAGGCTACAGGGTTGCAGAATAAAACCTCAGTCATGTTCCCAGGCCACAGGGATCCTGAATCAAACCTCACTCATGTTGCCAGGCCATAGGGTACCACCATCAAACCTCATTCATATTCCCAGGCCAAAGGTTTCCAGAATCAAACCAATTTCATGTTCCCAGGCAATAGGGTACCAGAATCCAAACCGATGTCATCTTCCAAGGCCACAGGATTCCACAATCAAACATCAGTCATGTTCCCAGGCCAATGGTTTCCAGAATCAAACCTCAGTCATATTCCCAGGACACATGGTTCCAGAATCAAACCTCAGTCATGTTCCCAGGGAACAGGCTTCCAGAATCAAACCTCAGTCATGTTTGCAGCCCACAAGTTTCAACAGTCCAATCTCAGTCATGTTCCCAGGCCACAAGGTTCCAAATTCAAACCACAGTCATATTCCCAGGCCAGAGGTTTCCACAATCAAACCTCAGTCATTTTCCCAGGCCACAGAGTTCCAGAAACAAGGCTCAGTCAGGTTCCCATTGCACAGTATTCCACAATCTCAACAGATGTCATATTCCCAGGCCACAGGTTTCCAGAATCACGACTCAGTCATGTTCCCAGGCCACAGGGATCCAGAATCAAACCTCAGTCATGTTGCCAGGCCATAGGGTACCACCAGCAAACCTCAGTCATATTCCCAGGCCACAGATTTCCGGAATCAAACTGATTTCATGTTCCCAGGCAATAGGGTACCAGAATACAAACCGATGTCATGTTCCAAGGCTACAGGATGCCTCAATCTAACATCAGTCATGTTCCCAGGACAATGGTTTCCAAAATCAATCCTCAGTCATTTTCCTAGGCCACATCGTTCCAGAATCAAACCTCAGTCGTGTTCCTAGGACCCAGTGTCCCAGAATAAAACCTCAGTCATGTTCCCTGGAAACAGGTTTCAAAAATAAAATCCCAGTCATGTTCCCAGGCCACAGGGTTAAACCATTAAACCTCAGTCATGTTCCCAGGAAACAGGGTTCAAGAATCAAACCAATGGCATGTTCCCACGCCACGAGGTTCCAGTATCAGGCCTCAGTCATGTTCCCAGTGAACAGGGTTCCACCATCAAACCTCAGTCATTTTGCCAGGCACAGGTTTCTGCGATCAAACCAGAGTCAAGTTCCCAGGGCACAGGGTTCCAAAATCAAGCCTCAGTCATGTTGCCAGGCCACAGGGAACCACCATCAAACCTCAGTCATGTTCCCAGGCCACAGGGTTCCTCCATCAAACCTCAATCATGTTCCCAGGACAGAGGGTTCCAGAATCAAACCAATGTCAAGTTCCCAGGCCATGGGTTTCCAGTACCAGGCCACAGTCATGTTTCCAGGGCACAGGGTTCCACAATCAAACCTCAGTCATGTTGCCAGTCCACAGGTTTCTGCCATCAAACCTCAGGCAAGTGCCCAGGCCACAGGGTTCCAGAATTAAGCCTCAGTCATTTTGCCAGGCCAGAGTGTTCCACCATCAAACCTCAGTCATGATCCCAGGCCACATGTTTCCACAATGAAACCTCAGACATTTTCCCAGACCACAGGTTTCCAGAATCAAATCTCAGTCATATTCCCAGGACACACGGTTCCAGAATCAAACCTCAGTCATGTTCACAGGAGACAGGTTTCAACAATCAAACCTCAGTCATGTTCCCAGCACACAGGTGTCCATAATCAAACCTCAGTAATGTTCCCAGGGAACAGGCTTCCAGAAAGAAATCTCAGTCATGTTCCCAGGCCAGAGAGTTTCACAATCAAACCTCAGCCATGTTCCCAGGCCACAGGTTCCCAGAATACAACGTATGTCATGTTCCCAGGCCACAGCGTTCCAGATTCAAACCACAGTCATGTTCCCAGTTCAGAGGGTCCTACAATCCAACCTCAGTCATGTTCCCAGGCAACAGGGTCCCAGAATACAACCGATGTCAAGTTCCCAGGCCACAGGGTTCCAGAAGCAAACCTCAGTCTTGTTCCCAGGACACAGGTTTCCAGAATCAACATGATATCATGTTCCCTGGCCACAGTCTTCCAGAATCAAACCTCAGATATGTTCCCAGGCCACAGGGTTCCAGAATGAAACCGTTCTCAGGTTCCCATTCCAAAGGGTTCCAGAATCCACTGATGTCATGTTCCCAGGCCACAGGGTTCCGGAATCAAACCTCAGTCATATTCCCAGGACCCAGGGTCCCAGAATCAAACCTCAGTCATATTCCCTGGACACAGGTTTCAAAAATAAAATTCCAGTCATGTCCCTAGGCCACAGGGTTCCACAATTAAACCTCAGTCATATTCCCAGGCCAGAGGGTTCCACAATAAAACCTCAGTCCTATTGCCATGCTACGGTTCCACCATCAAACCTCAGTCATGTTCCCAGGCCAGAGTGTTCCCCAATTAAACCTAAGTCATCTTGCCAGGCCACAGGGTTCCACCATCAAACCTCAGTCATGTTGATAGGCCACAAGTTTCAACCACCAAACCTCAGTCATATTCCCAGGCCACAGGGTTCCACAATGAAACCTCAGTCATATTCCCCGGCCAGAGGGTTCCACAATCAAGCCTCAGTCCTATTGCCAGGTCACGGTTCCACCATCAAGCCTCAGTCATGTTCCCAGGCCAGAGTGTTCCAGAATCAAACTTAAGTCATCTTGCCAGGCCACAGGGTTCCACCATCAAACCTCAGTCATGTTGCCAGGCCACAGGGTTCAACCATCAAACCTCAATCATGTTCCCAGGAAACAGGCTTCAAGAATCAAACCTCAGTCATGTTAGCAGGCCCAGGTTTCTACAATCAAACCTCAGTCATATTCCCAGGACACAGGTATCCAGAATCAAACCTAAGTCATTTTCTCAGGGAACAGGCTTTAAGAAACAAACCTCAGTCATGTTGCCAGGCCACAGGGTTCAACCATCAAACCTCAGTCACGTTCCCAGGAAACGGGGTTCAAGAATCAGACCAATGGCATGTTCCCACGCCACGAGGGTCCAGTATCAGGCCTCAGTCACGTTCCCAGTGCACAGGGTTCCACCATCAAACCGCAGTCATTTTGCCAGGCACAGGTTTCTGCGATCAAACCAGACTCAAGTTCCCAGGGCACGGGGATCCAGAATCAAGCCTCAGTCATGTTGCCAGGCCACAGGGTACCACCATCAAACCTCAGTCATGTTCCCAGGCCACAGGGTACCACCATCAAACCTCAGTCATGTTCCCAGGCCACAGGGTTCCTCCATCAAACCTCAATCATGGTCCCAGGACACAGGGTTCCAGAATCAAACCAATGTCAAGTTCCCAGGCCATGGGTTTCCAGTACCAGGCCACAGTCATGTTTCCAGGGCACAGGGTTCCACAATCAAACCTCAGTCATGTTGCCAGTCCACAGGTTTCTGCCATCAAACCTCAGGCAAGTGCCCAGGACACAGGTTTCCAGAATCAAAGCTCAGTCATATTCCCAGGACACACGGTTCCAGAATCAAAGCTCAGTCATGTTAGCAGGCCACAGGTTTCAACAATCAAACCTCAGTCATGTTCCCAGGACACAGGTGTCCAGAATCAAACCTCAGTAATGTTCCCAGGGAACAGGCTTCCAGAAAGAAACCTCAGTCATGTTCCCAGGCCACAGGGTTCCAGATTCAAACCACAGTCATATTCCCAGGCCAGAAGGTTCCACAATCAATCCTCAGCCATGTTCCCAGGCCACAGGGTCCCAGAATACAACCGATGTCATTTTCCCAGGCCACAGGGTTCCAGATTCAAACCACAGTCATGTTCCCAGTTCAGAGGTTCCCACATTCCAAACTCAGTCATGTTCCCAGGCCAAATGGTCCCAGAATACAACCAATGTCATGTTCGCAGGCCACAGGGTTCTAGAAGCAAACCTCAGTCTTGTTCCCAGGAAACAGGTTTCCAGAATCAACCTGATATCATGTTCCCTGGCCACAGTCTTCCAGAATCAAACCTCAGACAGGTTCCCAGGCCACAGGGTTCCAGAATGAAACCGTTTTCATGTTCCCAGGCCAAAGGGTTCCAGAATCCACTGATGTCATGTTCCCAGGCCACAGGGTTCCAGAAGCAAACCTCAGTCATTTTCCCAGGACACAGGTTGCCAGAATCAACCTGATATCATATTCCCTGGCCACAGCCTTCTACAATCCAACCTCAGACTTGTTCCCACGCCACAGGGTTCCAGAATCAAACCGTTCTCATGTTCCCAGGCCAAAGGGTTCCAGAAGCCACCGATGTCATGTTCCCAAGCCACAGGATTCCTGAATCAATCCTCAGTTATGTTCCCAGGCTACAGGGTTGCAGAATAAAACCTCAGTCATGTTCCCAGGCCACAGGGATCCTGAATCAAACCTCACTCATGTTGCCAGGCCATAGGGTACCACCATCAAACCTCATTCATATTCCCAGGCCAAAGGTTTCCAGAATCAAACCAATTTCATGTTCCCAGGCAATAGGGTACCAGAATCCAAACCGATGTCATCTTCCAAGGCCACAGGATTCCACAATCAAACATCAGTCATGTTCCCAGGCCAATGGTTTCCAGAATCAAACCTCAGTCATATTCCCAGGACACATGGTTCCAGAATCAAACCTCAGTCATGTTCCCAGGGAACAGGCTTCCAGAATCAAACCTCAGTCATGTTTGCAGCCCACAAGTTTCAACAGTCCAATCTCAGTCATGTTCCCAGGCCACAAGGTTCCAAATTCAAACCACAGTCATATTCCCAGGCCAGAGGTTTCCACAATCAAACCTCAGTCATTTTCCCAGGCCACAGAGTTCCAGAAACAAGGCTCAGTCAGGTTCCCATTGCACAGTATTCCACAATCTCAACAGATGTCATATTCCCAGGCCACAGGTTTCCAGAATCACGACTCAGTCATGTTCCCAGGCCACAGGGATCCAGAATCAAACCTCAGTCATGTTGCCAGGCCATAGGGTACCACCAGCAAACCTCAGTCATATTCCCAGGCCACAGATTTCCGGAATCAAACTGATTTCATGTTCCCAGGCAATAGGGTACCAGAATACAAACCGATGTCATGTTCCAAGGCTACAGGATGCCTCAATCTAACATCAGTCATGTTCCCAGGACAATGGTTTCCAAAATCAATCCTCAGTCATTTTCCTAGGCCACATCGTTCCAGAATCAAACCTCAGTCGTGTTCCTAGGACCCAGTGTCCCAGAATAAAACCTCAGTCATGTTCCCTGGAAACAGGTTTCAAAAATAAAATCCCAGTCATGTTCCCAGGCCACAGGGTTAAACCATTAAACCTCAGTCATGTTCCCAGGAAACAGGGTTCAAGAATCAAACCAATGGCATGTTCCCACGCCACGAGGTTCCAGTATCAGGCCTCAGTCATGTTCCCAGTGAACAGGGTTCCACCATCAAACCTCAGTCATTTTGCCAGGCACAGGTTTCTGCGATCAAACCAGAGTCAAGTTCCCAGGGCACAGGGTTCCAAAATCAAGCCTCAGTCATGTTGCCAGGCCACAGGGAACCACCATCAAACCTCAGTCATGTTCCCAGGCCACAGGGTTCCTCCATCAAACCTCAATCATGTTCCCAGGACAGAGGGTTCCAGAATCAAACCAATGTCAAGTTCCCAGGCCATGGGTTTCCAGTACCAGGCCACAGTCATGTTTCCAGGGCACAGGGTTCCACAATCAAACCTCAGTCATGTTGCCAGTCCACAGGTTTCTGCCATCAAACCTCAGGCAAGTGCCCAGGCCACAGGGTTCCAGAATTAAGCCTCAGTCATTTTGCCAGGCCAGAGTGTTCCACCATCAAACCTCAGTCATGATCCCAGGCCACATGTTTCCACAATGAAACCTCAGACATTTTCCCAGACCACAGGTTTCCAGAATCAAATCTCAGTCATATTCCCAGGACACACGGTTCCAGAATCAAACCTCAGTCATGTTCACAGGAGACAGGTTTCAACAATCAAACCTCAGTCATGTTCCCAGCACACAGGTGTCCATAATCAAACCTCAGTAATGTTCCCAGGGAACAGGCTTCCAGAAAGAAATCTCAGTCATGTTCCCAGGCCAGAGAGTTTCACAATCAAACCTCAGCCATGTTCCCAGGCCACAGGTTCCCAGAATACAACGTATGTCATGTTCCCAGGCCACAGCGTTCCAGATTCAAACCACAGTCATGTTCCCAGTTCAGAGGGTGCTACAATCCAACCTCAGTCATGTTCCCAGGCAACAGGGTCCCAGAATACAACCGATGTCAAGTTCCCAGGCCACAGGGTTCCAGAAGCAAACCTCAGTCTTGTTCCCAGGACACAGGTTTCCAGAATCAACATGATATCATGTTCCCTGGCCACAGTCTTCCAGAATCAAACCTCAGACATGTTCCCAGGCCACAGGGTTCCAGAATGAAACCGTTCTCAGGTTCCCATTCCAAAGGGTTCCAGAATCCACTGATGTCATGTTCCCAGGCCACAGGGTTCCGGAATCAAACCTCAGTCATATTCCCAGGACCCAGGGTCCCAGAATCAAACCTCAGTCATATTCCCTGGACACAGGTTTCAAAAATAAAATTCCAGTCATGTCCCTAGGCCACAGGGTTCCACAATTAAACCTCAGTCATATTCCCAGGCCAGAGGGTTCCACAATAAAACCTCAGTCCTATTGCCATGCTACGGTTCCACCATCAAACCTCAGTCATGTTCCCAGGCCAGAGTGTTCCCCAATTAAACCTAAGTCATCTTGCCAGGCCACAGGGTTCCACCATCAAACCTCAGTCATGTTGATAGGCCACAAGTTTCAACCACCAAACCTCAGTCATATTCCCAGGCCACAGGGTTCCACAATGAAACCTCAGTCATATTCCCCGGCCAGAGGGTTCCACAATCAAGCCTCAGTCCTATTGCCAGGTCACGGTTCCACCATCAAGCCTCAGTCATGTTCCCAGGCCAGAGTGTTCCAGAATCAAACTTAAGTCATCTTGCCAGGCCACAGGGTTCCACCATCAAACCTCAGTCATGTTGCCAGGCCACAGGGTTCAACCATCAAACCTCAATCATGTTCCCAGGAAACAGGCTTCAAGAATCAAACCTCAGTCATGTTAGCAGGCCCAGGTTTCTACAATCAAACCTCAGTCATATTCCCAGGACACAGGTATCCAGAATCAAACCTAAGTCATTTTCTCAGGGAACAGGCTTTAAGAAACAAACCTCAGTCATGTTGCCAGGCCACAGGGTTCAACCATCAAACCTCAGTCACGTTCCCAGGAAACGGGGTTCAAGAATCAGACCAATGGCATGTTCCCACGCCACGAGGGTCCAGTATCAGGCCTCAGTCACGTTCCCAGTGCACAGGGTTCCACCATCAAACCGCAGTCATTTTGCCAGGCACAGGTTTCTGCGATCAAACCAGACTCAAGTTCCCAGGGCACGGGGATCCAGAATCAAGCCTCAGTCATGTTGCCAGGCCACAGGGTACCACCATCAAACCTCAGTCATGTTCCCAGGCCACAGGGTACCACCATCAAACCTCAGTCATGTTCCCAGGCCACAGGGTTCCTCCATCAAACCTCAATCATGGTCCCAGGACACAGGGTTCCAGAATCAAACCAATGTCAAGTTCCCAGGCCATGGGTTTCCAGTACCAGGCCACAGTCATGTTTCCAGGGCACAGGGTTCCACAATCAAACCTCAGTCATGTTGCCAGTCCACAGGTTTCTGCCATCAAACCTCAGGCAAGTGCCCAGGACACAGGTTTCCAGAATCAAAGCTCAGTCATATTCCCAGGACACACGGTTCCAGAATCAAAGCTCAGTCATGTTAGCAGGCCACAGGTTTCAACAATCAAACCTCAGTCATGTTCCCAGGACACAGGTGTCCAGAATCAAACCTCAGTAATGTTCCCAGGGAACAGGCTTCCAGAAAGAAACCTCAGTCATGTTCCCAGGCCACAGGGTTCCAGATTCAAACCACAGTCATATTCCCAGGCCAGAAGGTTCCACAATCAATCCTCAGCCATGTTCCCAGGCCACAGGGTCCCAGAATACAACCGATGTCATTTTCCCAGGCCACAGGGTTCCAGATTCAAACCACAGTCATGTTCCCAGTTCAGAGGTTCCCACATTCCAAACTCAGTCATGTTCCCAGGCCAAATGGTCCCAGAATACAACCAATGTCATGTTCGCAGGCCACAGGGTTCTAGAAGCAAACCTCAGTCTTGTTCCCAGGAAACAGGTTTCCAGAATCAACCTGATATCATGTTCCCTGGCCACAGTCTTCCAGAATCAAACCTCAGACAGGTTCCCAGGCCACAGGGTTCCAGAATGAAACCGTTTTCATGTTCCCAGGCCAAAGGGTTCCAGAATCCACTGATGTCATGTTCCCAGGCCACAGGGTTCCAGAAGCAAACCTCAGTCATTTTCCCAGGACACAGGTTGCCAGAATCAACCTGATATCATATTCCCTGGCCACAGTCTTCTACAATCCAACCTCAGACTTGTTCCCACGCCACAGGGTTCCAGAATCAAACCGTTCTCATGTTCCCAGGCCAAAGGGTTCCAGAAGCCACCGATGTCATGTTCCCAAGCCACAGGATTCCTGAATCAATCCTCAGTTATGTTCCCAGGCTACAGGGTTGCAGAATAAAACCTCAGTCATGTTCCCAGGCCACAGGGATCCTGAATCAAACCTCACTCATGTTGCCAGGCCATAGGGTACCACCATCAAACCTCATTCATATTCCCAGGCCAAAGGTTTCCAGAATCAAACCAATTTCATGTTCCCAGGCAATAGGGTACCAGAATCCAAACCGATGTCATTTTCCAAGGCCACAGGATTCCACAATCAAACATCAGTCATGTTCCCAGGCCAATGGTTTCCAGAATCAAACCTCAGTCATATTCCCAGGACACATGGTTCCAGAATCAAACCTCAGTCATGTTCCCAGGGAACAGGCTTCCAGAATCAAACCTCAGTCATGTTTGCAGCGCACAAGTTTCAACAGTCCAATCTCAGTCATGTTCCCAGGCCACAAGCTTCCAAATTCAAACCACAGTCATATTCCCAGGCCAGAGGTTTCCACAATCAAACCTCAGTCATTTTCCCAGGCCACAGAGTTCCAGAAACAAGGCTCAGTCAGGTTCCCATTGCACAGTATTCCACAATCTCAACAGATGTCATATTCCCAGGCCACAGGTTTCCAGAATCACGACTCAGTCATGTTCCCAGGCCACAGGGATCCAGAATCAAACCTCAGTCATGTTGCCAGGCCATAGGGTACCACCAGCAAACCTCAGTCATATTCCCAGGCCACAGATTTCCGGAATCAAACTGATTTCATGTTCCCAGGCAATAGGGTACCAGAATACAAACCGATGTCATGTTCCAAGGCTACAGGATGCCTCAATCTAACATCAGTCATGTTCCCAGGACAATGGTTTCCAAAATCAATCCTCAGTCATTTTCCTAGGCCACATCGTTCCAGAATCAAACCTCAGTCGTGTTCCTAGGACCCAGTGTCCCAGAATAAAACCTCAGTCATGTTCCCTGGAAACAGGTTTCAAAAATAAAATCCCAGTCATGTTCCCAGGCCACAGGGTTAAACCATTAAACCTCAGTCATGTTCCCAGGAAACAGGGTTCAAGAATCAAACCAATGGCATGTTCCCACGCCACGAGGTTCCAGTATCAGGCCTCAGTCATGTTCCCAGTGAACAGGGTTCCACCATCAAACCTCAGTCATTTTGCCAGGCACAGGTTTCTGCGATCAAACCAGAGTCAAGTTCCCAGGGCACAGGGTTCCAAAATCAAGCCTCAGTCATGTTGCCAGGCCACAGGGAACCACCATCAAACCTCAGTCATGTTCCCAGGCCACAGGGTTCCTCCATCAAACCTCAATCATGTTCCCAGGACAGAGGGTTCCAGAATCAAACCAATGTCAAGTTCCCAGGCCATGGGTTTCCAGTACCAGGCCACAGTCATGTTTCCAGGGCACAGGGTTCCACAATCAAACCTCAGTCATGTTGCCAGTCCACAGGTTTCTGCCATCAAACCTCAGGCAAGTGCCCAGGCCACAGGGTTCCAGAATTAAGCCTCAGTCATTTTGCCAGGCCAGAGTGTTCCACCATCAAACCTCAGTCATGATCCCAGGCCACATGTTTCCACAATGAAACCTCAGACATTTTCCCAGACCACAGGTTTCCAGAATCAAATCTCAGTCATATTCCCAGGACACACGGTTCCAGAATCAAACCTCAGTCATGTTCACAGGAGACAGGTTTCAACAATCAAACCTCAGTCATGTTCCCAGCACACAGGTGTCCATAATCAAACCTCAGTAATGTTCCCAGGGAACAGGCTTCCAGAAAGAAATCTCAGTCATGTTCCCAGGCCAGAGAGTTTCACAATCAAACCTCAGCCATGTTCCCAGGCCACAGGTTCCCAGAATACAACGTATGTCATGTTCCCAGGCCACAGCGTTCCAGATTCAAACCACAGTCATGTTCCCAGTTCAGAGGGTCCTACAATCCAACCTCAGTCATGTTCCCAGGCAACAGGGTCCCAGAATACAACCGATGTCAAGTTCCCAGGCCACAGGGTTCCAGAAGCAAACCTCAGTCTTGTTCCCAGGACACAGGTTTCCAGAATCAACATGATATCATGTTCCCTGGCCACAGTCTTCCAGAATCAAACCTCAGATATGTTCCCAGGCCACAGGGTTCCAGAATGAAACCGTTCTCAGGTTCCCATTCCAAAGGGTTCCAGAATCCACTGATGTCATGTTCCCAGGCCACAGGGTTCCGGAATCAAACCTCAGTCATATTCCCAGGACCCAGGGTCCCAGAATCAAACCTCAGTCATATTCCCTGGACACAGGTTTCAAAAATAAAATTCCAGTCATGTCCCTAGGCCACAGGGTTCCACAATTAAACCTCAGTCATATTCCCAGGCCAGAGGGTTCCACAATAAAACCTCAGTCCTATTGCCATGCTACGGTTCCACCATCAAACCTCAGTCATGTTCCCAGGCCAGAGTGTTCCCCAATTAAACCTAAGTCATCTTGCCAGGCCACAGGGTTCCACCATCAAACCTCAGTCATGTTGATAGGCCACAAGTTTCAACCACCAAACCTCAGTCATATTCCCAGGCCACAGGGTTCCACAATGAAACCTCAGTCATATTCCCCGGCCAGAGGGTTCCACAATCAAGCCTCAGTCCTATTGCCAGGTCACGGTTCCACCATCAAGCCTCAGTCATGTTCCCAGGCCAGAGTGTTCCAGAATCAAACTTAAGTCATCTTGCCAGGCCACAGGGTTCCACCATCAAACCTCAGTCATGTTGCCAGGCCACAGGGTTCAACCATCAAACCTCAATCATGTTCCCAGGAAACAGGCTTCAAGAATCAAACCTCAGTCATGTTAGCAGGCCCAGGTTTCTACAATCAAACCTCAGTCATATTCCCAGGACACAGGTATCCAGAATCAAACCTAAGTCATTTTCTCAGGGAACAGGCTTTAAGAAACAAACCTCAGTCATGTTGCCAGGCCACAGGGTTCAACCATCAAACCTCAGTCACGTTCCCAGGAAACGGGGTTCAAGAATCAGACCAATGGCATGTTCCCACGCCACGAGGGTCCAGTATCAGGCCTCAGTCACGTTCCCAGTGCACAGGGTTCCACCATCAAACCGCAGTCATTTTGCCAGGCACAGGTTTCTGCGATCAAACCAGACTCAAGTTCCCAGGGCACGGGGATCCAGAATCAAGCCTCAGTCATGTTGCCAGGCCACAGGGTACCACCATCAAACCTCAGTCATGTTCCCAGGCCACAGGGTACCACCATCAAACCTCAGTCATGTTCCCAGGCCACAGGGTTCCTCCATCAAACCTCAATCATGTTCCCAGGACACAGGGTTCCAGAATCAAACCAATGTCAAGTTCCCAGGCCATGGGTTTCCAGTACCAGGCCACAGTCATGTTTCCAGGGCACAGGGTTCCACAATCAAACCTCAGTCATGTTGCCAGTCCACAGGTTTCTGCCATCAAACCTCAGGCAAGTGCCCAGGACACAGGTTTCCAGAATCAAAGCTCAGTCATATTCCCAGGACACACGGTTCCAGAATCAAAGCTCAGTCATGTTAGCAGGCCACAGGTTTCAACAATCAAACCTCAGTCATGTTCCCAGGACACAGGTGTCCAGAATCAAACCTCAGTAATGTTCCCAGGGAACAGGCTTCCAGAAAGAAACCTCAGTCATGTTCCCAGGCCACAGGGTTCCAGATTCAAACCACAGTCATATTCCCAGGCCAGAAGGTTCCACAATCAATCCTCAGCCATGTTCCCAGGCCACAGGGTCCCAGAATACAACCGATGTCATTTTCCCAGGCCACAGGGTTCCAGATTCAAACCACAGTCATGTTCCCAGTTCAGAGGTTCCCACATTCCAAACTCAGTCATGTTCCCAGGCCAAATGGTCCCAGAATACAACCAATGTCATGTTCGCAGGCCACAGGGTTCTAGAAGCAAACCTCAGTCTTGTTCCCAGGAAACAGGTTTCCAGAATCAACCTGATATCATGTTCCCTGGCCACAGTCTTCCAGAATCAAACCTCAGACAGGTTCCCAGGCCACAGGGTTCCAGAATGAAACCGTTTTCATGTTCCCAGGCCAAAGGGTTCCAGAATCCACTGATGTCATGTTCCCAGGCCACAGGGTTCCAGAAGCAAACCTCAGTCATTTTCCCAGGACACAGGTTGCCAGAATCAACCTGATATCATATTCCCTGGCCACAGTCTTCTACAATCCAACCTCAGACTTGTTCCCACGCCACAGGGTTCCAGAATCAAACCGTTCTCATGTTCCCAGGCCAAAGGGTTCCAGAAGCCACCGATGTCATGTTCCCAAGCCACAGGATTCCTGAATCAATCCTCAGTTATGTTCCCAGGCTACAGGGTTGCAGAATAAAACCTCAGTCATGTTCCCAGGCCACAGGGATCCTGAATCAAACCTCACTCATGTTGCCAGGCCATAGGGTACCACCATCAAACCTCATTCATATTCCCAGGCCAAAGGTTTCCAGAATCAAACCAATTTCATGTTCCCAGGCAATAGGGTACCAGAATCCAAACCGATGTCATCTTCCAAGGCCACAGGATTCCACAATCAAACATCAGTCATGTTCCCAGGCCAATGGTTTCCAGAATCAAACCTCAGTCATATTCCCAGGACACATGGTTCCAGAATCAAACCTCAGTCATGTTCCCAGGGAACAGGCTTCCAGAATCAAACCTCAGTCATGTTTGCAGCCCACAAGTTTCAACAGTCCAATCTCAGTCATGTTCCCAGGCCACAAGGTTCCAAATTCAAACCACAGTCATATTCCCAGGCCAGAGGTTTCCACAATCAAACCTCAGTCATTTTCCCAGGCCACAGAGTTCCAGAAACAAGGCTCAGTCAGGTTCCCATTGCACAGTATTCCACAATCTCAACAGATGTCATATTCCCAGGCCACAGGTTTCCAGAATCACGACTCAGTCATGTTCCCAGGCCACAGGGATCCAGAATCAAACCTCAGTCATGTTGCCAGGCCATAGGGTACCACCAGCAAACCTCAGTCATATTCCCAGGCCACAGATTTCCGGAATCAAACTGATTTCATGTTCCCAGGCAATAGGGTACCAGAATACAAACCGATGTCATGTTCCAAGGCTACAGGATGCCTCAATCTAACATCAGTCATGTTCCCAGGACAATGGTTTCCAAAATCAATCCTCAGTCATTTTCCTAGGCCACATCGTTCCAGAATCAAACCTCAGTCGTGTTCCTAGGACCCAGTGTCCCAGAATAAAACCTCAGTCATGTTCCCTGGAAACAGGTTTCAAAAATAAAATCCCAGTCATGTTCCCAGGCCACAGGGTTAAACCATTAAACCTCAGTCATGTTCCCAGGAAACAGGGTTCAAGAATCAAACCAATGGCATGTTCCCACGCCACGAGGTTCCAGTATCAGGCCTCAGTCATGTTCCCAGTGAACAGGGTTCCACCATCAAACCTCAGTCATTTTGCCAGGCACAGGTTTCTGCGATCAAACCAGAGTCAAGTTCCCAGGGCACAGGGTTCCAAAATCAAGCCTCAGTCATGTTGCCAGGCCACAGGGAACCACCATCAAACCTCAGTCATGTTCCCAGGCCACAGGGTTCCTCCATCAAACCTCAATCATGTTCCCAGGACAGAGGGTTCCAGAATCAAACCAATGTCAAGTTCCCAGGCCATGGGTTTCCAGTACCAGGCCACAGTCATGTTTCCAGGGCACAGGGTTCCACAATCAAACCTCAGTCATGTTGCCAGTCCACAGGTTTCTGCCATCAAACCTCAGGCAAGTGCCCAGGCCACAGGGTTCCAGAATTAAGCCTCAGTCATTTTGCCAGGCCAGAGTGTTCCACCATCAAACCTCAGTCATGATCCCAGGCCACATGTTTCCACAATGAAACCTCAGACATTTTCCCAGACCACAGGTTTCCAGAATCAAATCTCAGTCATATTCCCAGGACACACGGTTCCAGAATCAAACCTCAGTCATGTTCACAGGAGACAGGTTTCAACAATCAAACCTCAGTCATGTTCCCAGCACACAGGTGTCCATAATCAAACCTCAGTAATGTTCCCAGGGAACAGGCTTCCAGAAAGAAATCTCAGTCATGTTCCCAGGCCAGAGAGTTTCACAATCAAACCTCAGCCATGTTCCCAGGCCACAGGTTCCCAGAATACAACGTATGTCATGTTCCCAGGCCACAGCGTTCCAGATTCAAACCACAGTCATGTTCCCAGTTCAGAGGGTCCTACAATCCAACCTCAGTCATGTTCCCAGGCAACAGGGTCCCAGAATACAACCGATGTCAAGTTCCCAGGCCACAGGGTTCCAGAAGCAAACCTCAGTCTTGTTCCCAGGACACAGGTTTCCAGAATCAACATGATATCATGTTCCCTGGCCACAGTCTTCCAGAATCAAACCTCAGACATGTTCCCAGGCCACAGGGTTCCAGAATGAAACCGTTCTCAGGTTCCCATTCCAAAGGGTTCCAGAATCCACTGATGTCATGTTCCCAGGCCACAGGGTTCCGGAATGAAACCTCAGTCATATTCCCAGGACCCAGGGTCCCAGAATCAAACCTCAGTCATATTCCCTGGACACAGGTTTCAAAAATAAAATTCCAGTCATGTCCCTAGGCCACAGGGTTCCACAATTAAACCTCAGTCATATTCCCAGGCCAGAGGGTTCCACAATAAAACCTCAGTCCTATTGCCATGCTACGGTTCCACCATCAAACCTCAGTCATGTTCCCAGGCCAGAGTGTTCCCCAATTAAACCTAAGTCATCTTGCCAGGCCACAGGGTTCCACCATCAAACCTCAGTCATGTTGATAGGCCACAAGTTTCAACCACCAAACCTCAGTCATATTCCCAGGCCACAGGGTTCCACAATGAAACCTCAGTCATATTCCCCGGCCAGAGGGTTCCACAATCAAGCCTCAGTCCTATTGCCAGGTCACGGTTCCACCATCAAGCCTCAGTCATGTTCCCAGGCCAGAGTGTTCCAGAATCAAACTTAAGTCATCTTGCCAGGCCACAGGGTTCCACCATCAAACCTCAGTCATGTTGCCAGGCCACAGGGTTCAACCATCAAACCTCAATCATGTTCCCAGGAAACAGGCTTCAAGAATCAAACCTCAGTCATGTTAGCAGGCCCAGGTTTCTACAATCAAACCTCAGTCATATTCCCAGGACACAGGTATCCAGAATCAAACCTAAGTCATTTTCTCAGGGAACAGGCTTTAAGAAACAAACCTCAGTCATGTTGCCAGGCCACAGGGTTCAACCATCAAACCTCAGTCACGTTCCCAGGAAACGGGGTTCAAGAATCAGACCAATGGCATGTTCCCACGCCACGAGGGTC
Organism: Balaenoptera physalus; assembly: GCF_965194825.1. NCBI lineage: Eukaryota > Metazoa > Chordata > Mammalia > Artiodactyla > Balaenopteridae > Balaenoptera > Balaenoptera physalus. The sequence continues at coordinate 180,705 of NW_028125930.1, forward strand.
CAGTATCAGGCCTCAGTCACGTTCCCAGTGCACAGGGTTCCACCATCAAACCGCAGTCATTTTGCCAGGCACAGGTTTCTGCGATCAAACCAGACTCAAGTTCCCAGGGCACGGGGATCCAGAATCAAGCCTCAGTCATGTTGCCAGGCCACAGGGTACCACCATCAAACCTCAGTCATGTTCCCAGGCCACAGGGTACCACCATCAAACCTCAGTCATGTTCCCAGGCCACAGGGTTCCTCCATCAAACCTCAATCATGGTCCCAGGACACAGGGTTCCAGAATCAAACCAATGTCAAGTTCCCAGGCCATGGGTTTCCAGTACCAGGCCACAGTCATGTTTCCAGGGCACAGGGTTCCACAATCAAACCTCAGTCATGTTGCCAGTCCACAGGTTTCTGCCATCAAACCTCAGGCAAGTGCCCAGGACACAGGTTTCCAGAATCAAAGCTCAGTCATATTCCCAGGACACACGGTTCCAGAATCAAAGCTCAGTCATGTTAGCAGGCCACAGGTTTCAACAATCAAACCTCAGTCATGTTCCCAGGACACAGGTGTCCAGAATCAAACCTCAGTAATGTTCCCAGGGAACAGGCTTCCAGAAAGAAACCTCAGTCATGTTCCCAGGCCACAGGGTTCCAGATTCAAACCACAGTCATATTCCCAGGCCAGAAGGTTCCACAATCAATCCTCAGCCATGTTCCCAGGCCACAGGGTCCCAGAATACAACCGATGTCATTTTCCCAGGCCACAGGGTTCCAGATTCAAACCACAGTCATGTTCCCAGTTCAGAGGTTCCCACATTCCAAACTCAGTCATGTTCCCAGGCCAAATGGTCCCAGAATACAACCAATGTCATGTTCGCAGGCCACAGGGTTCTAGAAGCAAACCTCAGTCTTGTTCCCAGGAAACAGGTTTCCAGAATCAACCTGATATCATGTTCCCTGGCCACAGTCTTCCAGAATCAAACCTCAGACAGGTTCCCAGGCCACAGGGTTCCAGAATGAAACCGTTTTCATGTTCCCAGGCCAAAGGGTTCCAGAATCCACTGATGTCATGTTCCCAGGCCACAGGGTTCCAGAAGCAAACCTCAGTCATTTTCCCAGGACACAGGTTGCCAGAATCAACCTGATATCATATTCCCTGGCCACAGTCTTCTACAATCCAACCTCAGACTTGTTCCCACGCCACAGGGTTCCAGAATCAAACCGTTCTCATGTTCCCAGGCCAAAGGGTTCCAGAAGCCACCGATGTCATGTTCCCAAGCCACAGGATTCCTGAATCAATCCTCAGTTATGTTCCCAGGCTACAGGGTTGCAGAATAAAACCTCAGTCATGTTCCCAGGCCACAGGGATCCTGAATCAAACCTCACTCATGTTGCCAGGCCATAGGGTACCACCATCAAACCTCATTCATATTCCCAGGACAAAGGTTTCCAGAATCAAACCAATTTCATGTTCCCAGGCAATAGGGTACCAGAATCCAAACCGATGTCATCTTCCAAGGCCACAGGATTCCACAATCAAACATCAGTCATGTTCCCAGGCCAATGGTTTCCAGAATCAAACCTCAGTCATATTCCCAGGACACATGGTTCCAGAATCAAACCTCAGTCATGTTCCCAGGGAACAGGCTTCCAGAATCAAACCTCAGTCATGTTTGCAGCCCACAAGTTTCAACAGTCCAATCTCAGTCATGTTCCCAGGCCACAAGGTTCCAAATTCAAACCACAGTCATATTCCCAGGCCAGAGGTTTCCACAATCAAACCTCAGTCATTTTCCCAGGCCACAGAGTTCCAGAAACAAGGCTCAGTCAGGTTCCCATTGCACAGTATTCCACAATCTCAACAGATGTCATATTCCCAGGCCACAGGTTTCCAGAATCACGACTCAGTCATGTTCCCAGGCCACAGGGATCCAGAATCAAACCTCAGTCATGTTGCCAGGCCATAGGGTACCACCAGCAAACCTCAGTCATATTCCCAGGCCACAGATTTCCGGAATCAAACTGATTTCATGTTCCCAGGCAATAGGGTACCAGAATACAAACCGATGTCATGTTCCAAGGCTACAGGATGCCTCAATCTAACATCAGTCATGTTCCCAGGACAATGGTTTCCAAAATCAATCCTCAGTCATTTTCCTAGGCCACATCGTTCCAGAATCAAACCTCAGTCGTGTTCCTAGGACCCAGTGTCCCAGAATAAAACCTCAGTCATGTTCCCTGGAAACAGGTTTCAAAAATAAAATCCCAGTCATGTTCCCAGGCCACAGGGTTAAACCATTAAACCTCAGTCATGTTCCCAGGAAACAGGGTTCAAGAATCAAACCAATGGCATGTTCCCACGCCACGAGGTTCCAGTATCAGGCCTCAGTCATGTTCCCAGTGAACAGGGTTCCACCATCAAACCTCAGTCATTTTGCCAGGCACAGGTTTCTGCGATCAAACCAGAGTCAAGTTCCCAGGGCACAGGGTTCCAAAATCAAGCCTCAGTCATGTTGCCAGGCCACAGGGAACCACCATCAAACCTCAGTCATGTTCCCAGGCCACAGGGTTCCTCCATCAAACCTCAATCATGTTCCCAGGACAGAGGGTTCCAGAATCAAACCAATGTCAAGTTCCCAGGCCATGGGTTTCCAGTACCAGGCCACAGTCATGTTTCCAGGGCACAGGGTTCCACAATCAAACCTCAGTCATGTTGCCAGTCCACAGGTTTCTGCCATCAAACCTCAGGCAAGTGCCCAGGCCACAGGGTTCCAGAATTAAGCCTCAGTCATTTTGCCAGGCCAGAGTGTTCCACCATCAAACCTCAGTCATGATCCCAGGCCACATGTTTCCACAATGAAACCTCAGACATTTTCCCAGACCACAGGTTTCCAGAATCAAATCTCAGTCATATTCCCAGGACACACGGTTCCAGAATCAAACCTCAGTCATGTTCACAGGAGACAGGTTTCAACAATCAAACCTCAGTCATGTTCCCAGCACACAGGTGTCCATAATCAAACCTCAGTAATGTTCCCAGGGAACAGGCTTCCAGAAAGAAATCTCAGTCATGTTCCCAGGCCAGAGAGTTTCACAATCAAACCTCAGCCATGTTCCCAGGCCACAGGTTCCCAGAATACAACGTATGTCATGTTCCCAGGCCACAGCGTTCCAGATTCAAACCACAGTCATGTTCCCAGTTCAGAGGGTCCTACAATCCAACCTCAGTCATGTTCCCAGGCAACAGGGTCCCAGAATACAACCGATGTCAAGTTCCCAGGCCACAGGGTTCCAGAAGCAAACCTCAGTCTTGTTCCCAGGACACAGGTTTCCAGAATCAACATGATATCATGTTCCCTGGCCACAGTCTTCCAGAATCAAACCTCAGATATGTTCCCAGGCCACAGGGTTCCAGAATGAAACCGTTCTCAGGTTCCCATTCCAAAGGGTTCCAGAATCCACTGATGTCATGTTCCCAGGCCACAGGGTTCCGGAATCAAACCTCAGTCATATTCCCAGGACCCAGGGTCCCAGAATCAAACCTCAGTCATATTCCCTGGACACAGGTTTCAAAAATAAAATTCCAGTCATGTCCCTAGGCCACAGGGTTCCACAATTAAACCTCAGTCATATTCCCAGGCCAGAGGGTTCCACAATAAAACCTCAGTCCTATTGCCATGCTACGGTTCCACCATCAAACCTCAGTCATGTTCCCAGGCCAGAGTGTTCCCCAATTAAACCTAAGTCATCTTGCCAGGCCACAGGGTTCCACCATCAAACCTCAGTCATGTTGATAGGCCACAAGTTTCAACCACCAAACCTCAGTCATATTCCCAGGCCACAGGGTTCCACAATGAAACCTCAGTCATATTCCCCGGCCAGAGGGTTCCACAATCAAGCCTCAGTCCTATTGCCAGGTCACGGTTCCACCATCAAGCCTCAGTCATGTTCCCAGGCCAGAGTGTTCCAGAATCAAACTTAAGTCATCTTGCCAGGCCACAGGGTTCCACCATCAAACCTCAGTCATGTTGCCAGGCCACAGGGTTCAACCATCAAACCTCAATCATGTTCCCAGGAAACAGGCTTCAAGAATCAAACCTCAGTCATGTTAGCAGGCCCAGGTTTCTACAATCAAACCTCAGTCATATTCCCAGGACACAGGTATCCAGAATCAAACCTAAGTCATTTTCTCAGGGAACAGGCTTTAAGAAACAAACCTCAGTCATGTTGCCAGGCCACAGGGTTCAACCATCAAACCTCAGTCACGTTCCCAGGAAACGGGGTTCAAGAATCAGACCAATGGCATGTTCCCACGCCACGAGGGTCCAGTATCAGGCCTCAGTCACGTTCCCAGTGCACAGGGTTCCACCATCAAACCGCAGTCATTTTGCCAGGCACAGGTTTCTGCGATCAAACCAGACTCAAGTTCCCAGGGCACGGGGATCCAGAATCAAGCCTCAGTCATGTTGCCAGGCCACAGGGTACCACCATCAAACCTCAGTCATGTTCCCAGGCCACAGGGTACCACCATCAAACCTCAGTCATGTTCCCAGGCCACAGGGTTCCTCCATCAAACCTCAATCATGGTCCCAGGACACAGGGTTCCAGAATCAAACCAATGTCAAGTTCCCAGGCCATGGGTTTCCAGTACCAGGCCACAGTCATGTTTCCAGGGCACAGGGTTCCACAATCAAACCTCAGTCATGTTGCCAGTCCACAGGTTTCTGCCATCAAACCTCAGGCAAGTGCCCAGGACACAGGTTTCCAGAATCAAAGCTCAGTCATATTCCCAGGACACACGGTTCCAGAATCAAAGCTCAGTCATGTTAGCAGGCCACAGGTTTCAACAATCAAACCTCAGTCATGTTCCCAGGACACAGGTGTCCAGAATCAAACCTCAGTAATGTTCCCAGGGAACAGGCTTCCAGAAAGAAACCTCAGTCATGTTCCCAGGCCACAGGGTTCCAGATTCAAACCACAGTCATATTCCCAGGCCAGAAGGTTCCACAATCAATCCTCAGCCATGTTCCCAGGCCACAGGGTCCCAGAATACAACCGATGTCATTTTCCCAGGCCACAGGGTTCCAGATTCAAACCACAGTCATGTTCCCAGTTCAGAGGTTCCCACATTCCAAACTCAGTCATGTTCCCAGGCCAAATGGTCCCAGAATACAACCAATGTCATGTTCGCAGGCCACAGGGTTCTAGAAGCAAACCTCAGTCTTGTTCCCAGGAAACAGGTTTCCAGAATCAACCTGATATCATGTTCCCTGGCCACAGTCTTCCAGAATCAAACCTCAGACAGGTTCCCAGGCCACAGGGTTCCAGAATGAAACCGTTTTCATGTTCCCAGGCCAAAGGGTTCCAGAATCCACTGATGTCATGTTCCCAGGCCACAGGGTTCCAGAAGCAAACCTCAGTCATTTTCCCAGGACACAGGTTGCCAGAATCAACCTGATATCATATTCCCTGGCCACAGTCTTCTACAATCCAACCTCAGACTTGTTCCCACGCCACAGGGTTCCAGAATCAAACCGTTCTCATGTTCCCAGGCCAAAGGGTTCCAGAAGCCACCGATGTCATGTTCCCAAGCCACAGGATTCCTGAATCAATCCTCAGTTATGTTCCCAGGCTACAGGGTTGCAGAATAAAACCTCAGTCATGTTCCCAGGCCACAGGGATCCTGAATCAAACCTCACTCATGTTGCCAGGCCATAGGGTACCACCATCAAACCTCATTCATATTCCCAGGCCAAAGGTTTCCAGAATCAAACCAATTTCATGTTCCCAGGCAATAGGGTACCAGAATCCAAACCGATGTCATCTTCCAAGGCCACAGGATTCCACAATCAAACATCAGTCATGTTCCCAGGCCAATGGTTTCCAGAATCAAACCTCAGTCATATTCCCAGGACACATGGTTCCAGAATCAAACCTCAGTCATGTTCCCAGGGAACAGGCTTCCAGAATCAAACCTCAGTCATGTTTGCAGCCCACAAGTTTCAACAGTCCAATCTCAGTCATGTTCCCAGGCCACAAGGTTCCAAATTCAAACCACAGTCATATTCCCAGGCCAGAGGTTTCCACAATCAAACCTCAGTCATTTTCCCAGGCCACAGAGTTCCAGAAACAAGGCTCAGTCAGGTTCCCATTGCACAGTATTCCACAATCTCAACAGATGTCATATTCCCAGGCCACAGGTTTCCAGAATCACGACTCAGTCATGTTCCCAGGCCACAGGGATCCAGAATCAAACCTCAGTCATGTTGCCAGGCCATAGGGTACCACCAGCAAACCTCAGTCATATTCCCAGGCCACAGATTTCCGGAATCAAACTGATTTCATGTTCCCAGGCAATAGGGTACCAGAATACAAACCGATGTCATGTTCCAAGGCTACAGGATGCCTCAATCTAACATCAGTCATGTTCCCAGGACAATGGTTTCCAAAATCAATCCTCAGTCATTTTCCTAGGCCACATCGTTCCAGAATCAAACCTCAGTCGTGTTCCTAGGACCCAGTGTCCCAGAATAAAACCTCAGTCATGTTCCCTGGAAACAGGTTTCAAAAATAAAATCCCAGTCATGTTCCCAGGCCACAGGGTTAAACCATTAAACCTCAGTCATGTTCCCAGGAAACAGGGTTCAAGAATCAAACCAATGGCATGTTCCCACGCCACGAGGTTCCAGTATCAGGCCTCAGTCATGTTCCCAGTGAACAGGGTTCCACCATCAAACCTCAGTCATTTTGCCAGGCACAGGTTTCTGCGATCAAACCAGAGTCAAGTTCCCAGGGCACAGGGTTCCAAAATCAAGCCTCAGTCATGTTGCCAGGCCACAGGGAACCACCATCAAACCTCAGTCATGTTCCCAGGCCACAGGGTTCCTCCATCAAACCTCAATCATGTTCCCAGGACAGAGGGTTCCAGAATCAAACCAATGTCAAGTTCCCAGGCCATGGGTTTCCAGTACCAGGCCACAGTCATGTTTCCAGGGCACAGGGTTCCACAATCAAACCTCAGTCATGTTGCCAGTCCACAGGTTTCTGCCATCAAACCTCAGGCAAGTGCCCAGGCCACAGGGTTCCAGAATTAAGCCTCAGTCATTTTGCCAGGCCAGAGTGTTCCACCATCAAACCTCAGTCATGATCCCAGGCCACATGTTTCCACAATGAAACCTCAGACATTTTCCCAGACCACAGGTTTCCAGAATCAAATCTCAGTCATATTCCCAGGACACACGGTTCCAGAATCAAACCTCAGTCATGTTCACAGGAGACAGGTTTCAACAATCAAACCTCAGTCATGTTCCCAGCACACAGGTGTCCATAATCAAACCTCAGTAATGTTCCCAGGGAACAGGCTTCCAGAAAGAAATCTCAGTCATGTTCCCAGGCCACAGGGTTCCAGATTCAAACCACAGTCATGTTCCCAGGCCAGAGAGTTTCACAATCAAACCTCAGCCATGTTCCCAGGCCACAGGTTCCCAGAATACAACGTATGTCATGTTCCCAGGCCACAGCGTTCCAGATTCAAACCACAGTCATGTTCCCAGTTCAGAGGGTCCTACAATCCAACCTCAGTCATGTTCCCAGGCAACAGGGTCCCAGAATACAACCGATGTCAAGTTCCCAGGCCACAGGGTTTCAGAAGCAAACCTCAGTCTTGTTCCCAGGACACAGGTTTCCAGAATCAACATGATATCATGTTCCCTGGCCACAGTCTTCCAGAATCAAACCTCAGACATGTTCCCAGGCCACAGGGTTCCAGAATGAAACCGTTCTCAGGTTCCCATTCCAAAGGGTTCCAGAATCCACTGATGTCATGTTCCCAGGCCACAGGGTTCCGAAATCAAACCTCAGTCATATTCCCAGGACCCAGGGTCCCAGAATCAAACCTCAGTCATATTCCCTGGACACAGGTTTCAAAAATAAAATTCCATTCATGTCCCTAGTCCACAGGGTTCCACAATTAAACCTCAGTCATATTCCCAGGCCAGAGGGTTCCACAATAAAACCTCAGTCCTATTGCCATGCTACGGTTCCACCATCAAACCTCAGTCATGTTCCCAGGCCAGAGTGTTCCCCAATTAAACCTAAGTCATCTTGCCAGGCCACAGGGTTCCACCATCAAACCTCAGTCATGTTGATAGGCCACAAGTTTCAACCACCAAACCTCAGTCATATTCCCAGGCCACAGGGTTCCACAATGAAACCTCAGTCATATTCCTCAGCCAGAGTGTTCCACAATCAAGCCTCAGTCCTATTGCCAGGTCACGGTTCCACCATCAAGCCTCAGTCATGTTCCCAGGCCAGAGTGTTCCAGAATCAAACTTAAGTCATCTTGCCAGGCCACAGGGTTCCACCATCAAACCTCAGTCATGTTGCCAGGCCACAGGGTTCAACCATCAAACCTCAATCATGTTCCCAGGAAACAGGCTTCAAGAATCAAACCTCAGTCATGTTAGCAGGCCCAGGTTTCTACAATCAAACCTCAGTCATATTCCCAGGACACAGGTATCCAGAATCAAACCTAAGTCATTTTCTCAGGGAACAGGCTTTAAGAAACAAACCTCAGTCATGTTGCCAGGCCACAGGGTTCAACCATCAAACCTCAGTCATGTTCCCAGGAAACGGGGTTCAAGAATCAGACCAATGGCATGTTCCCACGCCACGAGGGTCCAGTATCAGGCCTCAGTCACGTTCCCAGTGCACAGGGTTCCACCATCAAACCGCAGTCATTTTGCCAGGCACAGGTTTCTGCGATCAAACCAGACTCAAGTTCCCAGGGCACAGGGATCCAGAATCAAGCCTCAGTCATGTTGCCAGGCCACAGGGTACCACCATCAAACCTCAGTCATGTTCCCAGGCCACAGGGTACCACCATCAAACCTCAGTCATGTTCCCAGGCCACAGGGTTCCTCCATCAAACCTCAATCATGTTCCCAGGACACAGGGTTCCAGAATCAAACCAATGTCAAGTTCCCAGGCCATGGGTTTCCAGTACCAGGCCACAGTCATGTTTCCAGGGCACAGGGTTCCACAATCAAACCTCAGTCATGTTGCCAGTCCACAGGTTTCTGCCATCAAACCTCAGGCAAGTGCCCAGGACACAGGTTTCCAGAATCAAAGCTCAGTCATATTCCCAGGACACACGGTTCCAGAATCAAAGCTCAGTCATGTTAGCAGGCCACAGGTTTCAACAATCAAACCTCAGTCATTTTCCCAGGCCAAAGGTTTCCAAAATCAAACCTCAGTCATGTTCCCAGGACACATGGTTCCAGAATCAAACCTGAGTCATATTCGCGGGCCACAGGTTTCAACCATCAAACCTCAGTCATGTTCCCAGGACACAGGTGTCCAGAATCAAACCTCAGTCATGTTCCCAGGGCACAGGCTTCCAGAAACAAACCTCAGTCATGTTCCCAGGACACAAGTTTCCAGAATCAACCAGATATCATGCTTCCTGGCCACAGTCTTCCAGAATCAAACCTTAGTCATGTTGCCAAGCCACAGGTTTCCACCATCAAACCTCAGACCTGTTCCCAGGCCACAGGGTTCTAGAATCCACCGATGTCATGTTCCCAGGCCACAGGGTTCGAGAATCAATCCTCAGTTATGTTTCCCGGCTACAGGGTTCTAGAATAAAACCTCAGTCATGTTCCCAATCCACAGGGTTCCAGAACCAAGGCTCAGTCAGGTTCCCGGGGCACAGTATTCCACAATCTAAACAGATGTCACATGCCCAGTCCCCAGGGTTCCAGAATCCACCGGTATCATGTTCCCAGGCCACAGGGTTCCAGAATCAATCCTCAGTTATGTTCCCAGGCTACAGGGTTCCAGAATAAAACCTCAGTCATGTTCCCAGTCCACAGGGTTTCAGAACCAAGGCTCAGTCAGGTTCCCGGGGCACAGTATTCCACAATCTAAACAGATGTCATGTTCCCAGGCCACAGTTTTCCAGAATCACGCCTCAGTCATGTTCCCAGGCCACAGGGATCCAGAATCAAACTTCAGTCATGTTGCCAGGCCATAGGGTACCACCATCAAACCTCAGTCATCTTCCCAGGCCACAGGTTTCCAGAATCAAACCGATTTCATGTTCCCAGGCAACAGGGTACCAGAATCCAAAACGATGTCATGTTCCCAGGCCACACGATTCCACACTCTAACATCAGGCATGTTCCCAGGCCAATGGTTTCCAGAATCAAACCTCAGTCATATTCCCAGGCCACATGGTTCCAGAATCAAACCTCAGTCGTGTTCCCAGGACACAGGGTCCAGAATAAAACCTCACTCATGTTCCCTGGACACAGGTTTCAGAAATAAAATCCCAGTCATGTTCCCAGTCCACAGGGTTCCACAATTAAACCTCAGTCATGTTCCCAGGCCAGAGGGTTCCACAATCAAACCTCAGTCCTGTTGCCAGACCACGGTTCCACCATCAAGCCTCAGTCATGTTCCCAGGCCAGAGTGTCCCACAATCAAACCTAAGTCATCTTGCGAAGCCACAGGGTTCCACCATCAAACCTCAGTCATGTTGCCAGGCCACAGGGTTCCACCCTCAAGCCTCACTCATGTTCCCAAGCCTGAGGGTTCCACTCTGAAACCTCAATCATGTTGCCAGGCCACAGGGTTCAACCATCAAACCTCAGTCATCTTCCCAGTAAACAGGGCTCCAGAATCAAACCAATGTCATGTTGCCAGGCCACGGGGTTACAGTATAAGGACTCAGTCATGTTCCCCGTGCACAGGGTTCCACAATCAAACCTCAGTCATGTTGCCAGTAAACAGGTTTCTGCCATCAAACCTCAGTCAAGTTGCCAGGCCTCAGGGTTCCAGAATCAAGCCTCAGTCATTTTGCCAGGCCATAGTGTTCCACCATCAAACCTCAGTCATGATCCCAGGCCACATGTTTCCACAATGAAACCTCAGTCATTTTCCCAGGCCAAAGTTTACAGAATCAAACCTTAGGTCATATTCCCAGGACACATGGTTCCAGAATCAAAACTGGGTCATGTTCACAGGCCACAGGTTTCAGCAATCAAACCTCAGTCATGTTCCCAGGACACAGGTGTCCAGAATCATACCTCAGTCATGTTCCCCGGGAACAGGCTTCCAGAAACAATCCTCAGTTATGGTCCCAGGCCACAGGATTCCAGAGTCAAACTTCAGTCTTGTTCACAGGACACAGTTTTCCAGAATCAACCCGATATCATGTTCCCTGGCCACATTCTTCCAGAATCAAACCTCAGTCATGTAGCCAGGCCACAGGTTTCCACCATCAAACCGCAGGCATGTTCCCAGGCTACAAGTTTCCAGAATAAAACCTCAGTCATGTTCCCAGTCCACAGGGTTCCAGAACCAAAGCTCAGTCAGGTTCCCGGGGCACAGTATTCCACAATCTAAACAGATGTCATGTTCCCAGGCCACAGGGATCCAGAATCCAACTTCAGTCATGTTGCCAGACCATAGGGTACCACCATCAAACCTCAGTCATCTTCCCAGGCCACAGGGTTCCAGAATCAAACCTCAGTCTTGTTCCCAGGACTCAGGTTTCCAGAATCAACCCGATATCATGTTCCCAGGCCACAGTCTTCCAGAATAAAACCTCAGTCATGTAGCCAGGCCACAGGTTTCCACCATCAAACCTCTGGCATGTTCCCAGGACACAGGTTTCCAGAATCAAACCGATATCATGTTCCCTGGGCACAGTCTTCCAGAATAAAACCTCAGTCATGTAGCCAGGCCACAGGTTTCCACCATCAAACCGCAGGCATGTTCCCAGTCTACAAGGTTCCAGAATAAAACCTCAGTCATGTTCCCAGTCCACAGGGTTCCAGAACCAAGGCTCAGTCAGGTTCCCGGGGCACAGTATTCCACAATCTAAACAGATGTCATGTTCGCAGGCCTCAGGGTTCCAGAATCCACCGATGTCATGTTTCCAGGCCACAGTGTTCCAGACTCAATCCTCAGTTATGTTCCCAGGCTACAGGGTTCCAGAATCAAACCTCAGTCATGTTCCCAGGGCACAGACTTCCAGAAACAAACCTCAGTCATGTTCCCAGGCAACAGGGCTCCAGAATCATACCTCAGTCTTCTTCCCAGGACACAGGTTTCCAGAATCAACCCGATATCATGTTCCCTGGCCACATTCTTCCAGAATCAAACCTCAGTCATGTAGCCAGGCCACAGGTTTCCACCATGAAACCTCAGGCATGTTCCCAGGCTACAAGTTTCCAGAATAAAACCTCAGTCATGTTCCCAGTCCACAGGGTTCCAGAACCAAGGCTCAGTCAGGTTCCCGGGGCACAGTATTCCACAATCTAAACAGATGTCATGTTCCCAGGCCACAGGGATCCAGAATCCAACTTCAGTCATTTTGCCAGACCATAGGGTACCACCATCAAACCTCAGTCATCTTCCCAGGCCACAGGTTTCCAGAATCAAACCGATTTCATGTTCCCAGGCAACAGGGTACCAGAAGCCAAACCTATGTCACGTTCCCAGGCCACAGGATTCCACACTCTAATATCAGTCTTCTTCCCAGGGGAATGGTTTCCAGAATCAAACCTCAGTCATATTCCCAGGCCACAGGGTTCCAGAATCAAATCTCAGTCTTGTTCCCAGGACTCAGGTTTCCAGAATCAACCCGATATCATGTTCCCAGGCCACAGTCTTCCAGAATAAAACCTCAGTCATGTAGCCAGGCCACAGGTTTCCACCATCAAACCTCAGGCATGTTCCCAGGACACAGGTTTCCAGAATCAAACCGATATCATGTTCCCTGGACACAGTCTTCCAGAATAAAACCTCAGTCATGTAGCCAGGCCACAGGTTTCCACCATCAAACCTCAGGCATGTTCCCAGGACACAGGTTTCCAGAATCAAACCGATATCATGTTCCCTGGGCACAGTCTTCCAGAATAAAACCTCAGTCATGTAGCCAGGCAACAGGTTTCCACCATCAAACCGCAGGCATGTTCCCAGGCTACAAGGTTCAAGAATAAAACCTCAGTCATGTTCCCAGTCCAAAGGGTTCCAGAACCAAGGCTCAGTCAGGTTCCCGGGGCACAGTATTCCACAGTCTAAACAGATGTCATGTTCGCAGGCCTCAGGGTTCCAGAATCCACCGATGTCATGTTTCCAGGCCACAGTGTTCCAGACTCAATCCTCAGTTATGTTCCCAGGCTACAGGGTTCCAGAATCAAACCTCAGTCATGTTCCCAGGGCACAGACTTCCAGAAAGAAACCTCAGTCATGTTCCCAGGCAACAGGGTTCCAGAATCAAACCTCAGTCTTCTTCCCAGGACACAGGTTTCCAGAATCAACCCGATATCATGTTCCCTGGCCACATTCTTCCAGAATCAAACCTCAGTCATGTAGCCAGGCCACAGGTTTCCACCATGAAACCTCAGGCATGTTCCCAGGCAACAGGGTTCCAGAATCAGAACGTTCTCATGGGGCTTCCCTGGTGGCGCAGTGGCTGAGAATTTGCCTGCCAATGCAGGGCACACGGGTTTGAGCCCTGGTCTGTGAAGATCCCACATGCCGCGGAGCAACTAGGCCCGTGAGCCACAACTACTGAGCCTGCGCGTCTGGAGCCTGTGCTCCCCAACAAGAGAGGCAGCGATAGTGAGAGGCCCGCGGATCGCGATGAAGAGTGGCCCCCGCTCACCGCAACTAGAGAAAGCTCTCGCACAGAAATGAAGCCCCAAGACAGCCAAAAATAAATAATAAATAAAAAAATAAAAAAAAAAAAAACAACGTTTTCATGTTCCCAGGCCACAGAGTTCCAGAATCCACCGATGTCATGTTCCCAGGCCACAGGGTTCCAGAATGAATCCTCAGTTATGTTCCCAGGCCAGAGTGTTCCAGAATCAAACTTAAGTCATCTTGCCAGGCCACAGGGTTCCACCATCAAACCTCAGTCATGTTGCCAGGCCACAGGGTTCAACCATCAAACCTCAATCATGTTCCCAGGAAACAGGCTTCAAGAATCAAACCTCAGTCATGTTAGCAGGCCCAGGTTTCTACAATCAAACCTCAGTCATATTCCCAGGACACAGGTATCCAGAATCAAACCTAAGTCATTTTCTCAGGGAACAGGCTTTAAGAAACAAACCTCAGTCATGTTGCCAGGCCACAGGGTTCAACCATCAAACCTCAGTCATGTTCCCAGGAAACAGGGTTCAAGAATCAGACCAATGGCATGTTCCCACGCCACGAGGGTCCAGTATCAGGCCTCAGTCACGTTCCCAGTGCACAGGGTTCCACCATCAAACCGCAGTCATTTTGCCAGGCACAGGTTTCTGCGATCAAACCAGACTCAAGTTCCCAGGGCACGGGGATCCAGAATCAAGCCTCAGTCATGTTGCCAGGCCACAGGGTACCACCATCAAACCTCAGTCATGTTCCCAGGCCACAGGGTACCACCATCAAACCTCAGTCATGTTCCCAGGCCACAGGGTTCCTCCATCAAACCTCAATCATGGTCCCAGGACACAGGGTTCCAGAATCAAACCAATGTCAAGTTCCCAGGCCATGGGTTTCCAGTACCAGGCCACAGTCATGTTTCCAGGGCACAGGGTTCCACAATCAAACCTCAGTCATGTTGCCAGTCCACAGGTTTCTGCCATCAAACCTCAGGCAAGTGCCCAGGACACAGGTTTCCAGAATCAAAGCTCAGTCATATTCCCAGGACACACGGTTCCAGAATCAAAGCTCAGTCATGTTAGCAGGCCACAGGTTTCAACAATCAAACCTCAGTCATGTTCCCAGGACACAGGTGTCCAGAATCAAACCTCAGTAATGTTCCCAGGGAACAGGCTTCCAGAAAGAAACCTCAGTCATGTTCCCAGGCCACAGGGTTCCAGATTCAAACCACAGTCATATTCCCAGGCCAGAAGGTTCCACAATCAATCCTCAGCCATGTTCCCAGGCCACAGGGTCCCAGAATACAACCGATGTCATTTTCCCAGGCCACAGGGTTCCAGATTCAAACCACAGTCATGTTCCCAGTTCAGAGGTTCCCACATTCCAAACTCAGTCATGTTCCCAGGCCAAATGGTCCCAGAATACAACCAATGTCATGTTCGCAGGCCACAGGGTTCTAGAAGCAAACCTCAGTCTTGTTCCCAGGAAACAGGTTTCCAGAATCAACCTGATATCATGTTCCCTGGCCACAGTCTTCCAGAATCAAACCTCAGACAGGTTCCCAGGCCACAGGGTTCCAGAATGAAACCGTTTTCATGTTCCCAGGCCAAAGGGTTCCAGAATCCACTGATGTCATGTTCCCAGGCCACAGGGTTCCAGAAGCAAACCTCAGTCATTTTCCCAGGACACAGGTTGCCAGAATCAACCTGATATCATATTCCCTGGCCACAGTCTTCTACAATCCAACCTCAGACTTGTTCCCACGCCACAGGGTTCCAGAATCAAACCGTTCTCATGTTCCCAGGCCAAAGGGTTCCAGAAGCCACCGATGTCATGTTCCCAAGCCACAGGATTCCTGAATCAATCCTCAGTTATGTTCCCAGGCTACAGGGTTGCAGAATAAAACCTCAGTCATGTTCCCAGGCCACAGGGATCCTGAATCAAACCTCACTCATGTTGCCAGGCCATAGGGTACCACCATCAAACCTCATTCATATTCCCAGGCCAAAGGTTTCCAGAATCAAACCAATTTCATGTTCCCAGGCAATAGGGTACCAGAATCCAAACCGATGTCATTTTCCAAGGCCACAGGATTCCACAATCAAACATCAGTCATGTTCCCAGGCCAATGGTTTCCAGAATCAAACCTCAGTCATATTCCCAGGACACATGGTTCCAGAATCAAACCTCAGTCATGTTCCCAGGGAACAGGCTTCCAGAATCAAACCTCAGTCATGTTTGCAGCGCACAAGTTTCAACAGTCCAATCTCAGTCATGTTCCCAGGCCACAAGCTTCCAAATTCAAACCACAGTCATATTCCCAGGCCAGAGGTTTCCACAATCAAACCTCAGTCATTTTCCCAGGCCACAGAGTTCCAGAAACAAGGCTCAGTCAGGTTCCCATTGCACAGTATTCCACAATCTCAACAGATGTCATATTCCCAGGCCACAGGTTTCCAGAATCACGACTCAGTCATGTTCCCAGGCCACAGGGATCCAGAATCAAACCTCAGTCATGTTGCCAGGCCATAGGGTACCACCAGCAAACCTCAGTCATATTCCCAGGCCACAGATTTCCGGAATCAAACCGATTTCATGTTCCCAGGCAATAGGGTACCAGAATACAAACCGATGTCATGTTCCAAGGCTACAGGATGCCTCAATCTAACATCAGTCATGTTCCCAGGACAATGGTTTCCAAAATCAATCCTCAGTCATATTCCTAGGCCACATCGTTCCAGAATCAAACCTCAGTCGTGTTCCTAGGACCCAGTGTCCCAGAATAAAACCTCAGTCATGTTCCCTGGAAACAGGTTTCAAAAATAAAATCCCAGTCATGTTCCCAGGCCACAGGGTTAAACCATTCAACCTCAGTCATGTTCCCAGGAAACAGGGTTCAAGAATCAAACCAATGGCATGTTCCCACGCCACGAGGTTCCAGTATCAGGCCTCAGTCATGTTCCCAGTGAACAGGGTTCCACCATCAAACCTCAGTCATTTTGCCAGGCACAGGGTTCTGCGATCAAACCAGAGTCAAGTTCCCAGGGCACAGGGTTCCAAAATCAAGCCTCAGTCATGTTGCCAGGCCACAGGGAACCACCATCAAACCTCAGTCATGTTCCCAGGCCACAGGGTTCCTCCATCAAACCTCAATCATGTTCCCAGGACAGAGGGTTCCAGAATCAAACCAATGTCAAGTTCCCAGGCCATGGGTTTCCAGTACCAGGCCACAGTCATGTTTCCAGGGCACAGGGTTCCACAATCAAACCTCAGTCATGTTGCCAGTCCACAGGTTTCTGCCATCAAACCTCAGGCAAGTGCCCAGGCCACAGGGTTCCAGAATTAAGCCTCAGTCATTTTGCCAGGCCAGAGTGTTCCACCATCAAACCTCAGTCATGATCCCAGGCGACATGTTTCCACAATGAAACCTCAGACATTTTCCCAGACCACAGGTTTCCAGAATCAAATCTCAGTCATATTCCCAGGACACACGGTTCCAGAATCAAACCTCAGTCATGTTCACAGGAGACAGGTTTCAACAATCAAACCTCAGTCATGTTCCCAGCACACAGGTGTCCATAATCAAACCTCAGTAATGTTCCCAGGGAACAGGCTTCCAGAAAGAAATCTCAGTCATGTTCCCAGGCCACAGGGTTCCAGATTCAAACCACAGTCATGTTCCCAGGCCAGAGAGTTTCACAATCAAACCTCAGCCATGTTCCCAGGCCACAGGTTCCCAGAATACAACGTATGTCATGTTCCCAGGCCACAGCGTTCCAGATTCAAACCACAGTCATGTTCCCAGTTCAGAGGGTCCTACAATCCAACCTCAGTCATGTTCCCAGGCAACAGGGTCCCAGAATACAACCGATGTCAAGTTCCCAGGCCACAGGGTTTCAGAAGCAAACCTCAGTCTTGTTCCCAGGACACAGGTTTCCAGAATCAACATGATATCATGTTCCCTGGCCACAGTCTTCCAGAATCAAACCTCAGACATGTTCCCAGGCCACAGGGTTCCAGAATGAAACCGTTCTCAGGTTCCCATTCCAAAGGGTTCCAGAATCCACTGATGTCATGTTCCCAGGCCACAGGGTTCCGAAATCAAACCTCAGTCATATTCCCAGGACCCAGGGTCCCAGAATCAAACCTCAGTCATATTCCCTGGACACAGGTTTCAAAAATAAAATTCCATTCATGTCCCTAGTCCACAGGGTTCCACAATTAAACCTCAGTCATATTCCCAGGCCAGAGGGTTCCACAATAAAACCTCAGTCCTATTGCCATGCTACGGTTCCACCATCAAACCTCAGTCATGTTCCCAGGCCAGAGTGTTCCCCAATTAAACCTAAGTCATCTTGCCAGGCCACAGGGTTCCACCATCAAACCTCAGTCATGTTGATAGGCCACAAGTTTCAACCACCAAACCTCAGTCATATTCCCAGGCCACAGGGTTCCACAATGAAACCTCAGTCATATTCCTCAGCCAGAGTGTTCCACAATCAAGCCTCAGTCCTATTGCCAGGTCACGGTTCCACCATCAAGCCTCAGTCATGTTCCCAGGCCAGAGTGTTCCAGAATCAAACTTAAGTCATCTTGCCAGGCCACAGGGTTCCACCATCAAACCTCAGTCATGTTGCCAGGCCACAGGGTTCAACCATCAAACCTCAATCATGTTCCCAGGAAACAGGCTTCAAGAATCAAACCTCAGTCATGTTAGCAGGCCCAGGTTTCTACAATCAAACCTCAGTCATATTCCCAGGACACAGGTATCCAGAATCAAACCTAAGTCATTTTCTCAGGGAACAGGCTTTAAGAAACAAACCTCAGTCATGTTGCCAGGCCACAGGGTTCAACCATCAAACCTCAGTCATGTTCCCAGGAAACGGGGTTCAAGAATCAGACCAATGGCATGTTCCCACGCCACGAGGGTCCAGTATCAGGCCTCAGTCACGTTCCCAGTGCACAGGGTTCCACCATCAAACCGCAGTCATTTTGCCAGGCACAGGTTTCTGCGATCAAACCAGACTCAAGTTCCCAGGGCACAGGGATCCAGAATCAAGCCTCAGTCATGTTGCCAGGCCACAGGGTACCACCATCAAACCTCAGTCATGTTCCCAGGCCACAGGGTACCACCATCAAACCTCAGTCATGTTCCCAGGCCACAGGGTTCCTCCATCAAACCTCAATCATGTTCCCAGGACACAGGGTTCCAGAATCAAACCAATGTCAAGTTCCCAGGCCATGGGTTTCCAGTACCAGGCCACAGTCATGTTTCCAGGGCACAGGGTTCCACAATCAAACCTCAGTCATGTTGCCAGTCCACAGGTTTCTGCCATCAAACCTCAGGCAAGTGCCCAGGACACAGGTTTCCAGAATCAAAGCTCAGTCATATTCCCAGGACACACGGTTCCAGAATCAAAGCTCAGTCATGTTAGCAGGCCACAGGTTTCAACAATCAAACCTCAGTCATTTTCCCAGGCCAAAGGTTTCCAAAATCAAACCTCAGTCATGTTCCCAGGACACATGGTTCCAGAATCAAACCTGAGTCATATTCGCGGGCCACAGGTTTCAACCATCAAACCTCAGTCATGTTCCCAGGACACAGGTGTCCAGAATCAAACCTCAGTCATGTTCCCAGGGCACAGGCTTCCAGAAACAAACCTCAGTCATGTTCCCAGGACACAAGTTTCCAGAATCAACCAGATATCATGCTTCCTGGCCACAGTCTTCCAGAATCAAACCTTAGTCATGTTGCCAAGCCACAGGTTTCCACCATCAAACCTCAGACCTGTTCCCAGGCCACAGGGTTCTAGAATCCACCGATGTCATGTTCCCAGGCCACAGGGTTCGAGAATCAATCCTCAGTTATGTTTCCCGGCTACAGGGTTCTAGAATAAAACCTCAGTCATGTTCCCAATCCACAGGGTTCCAGAACCAAGGCTCAGTCAGGTTCCCGGGGCACAGTATTCCACAATCTAAACAGATGTCACATGCCCAGTCCCCAGGGTTCCAGAATCCACCGGTATCATGTTCCCAGGCCACAGGGTTCCAGAATCAATCCTCAGTTATGTTCCCAGGCTACAGGGTTCCAGAATAAAACCTCAGTCATGTTCCCAGTCCACAGGGTTTCAGAACCAAGGCTCAGTCAGGTTCCCGGGGCACAGTATTCCACAATCTAAACAGATGTCATGTTCCCAGGCCACAGTTTTCCAGAATCACGCCTCAGTCATGTTCCCAGGCCACAGGGATCCAGAATCAAACTTCAGTCATGTTGCCAGGCCATAGGGTACCACCATCAAACCTCAGTCATCTTCCCATGCCACAGGTTTCCAGAATCAAACCGATTTCATGTTCCCAGGCAACAGGGTACCAGAATCCAAAACGATGTCATGTTCCCAGGCCACACGATTCCACACTCTAACATCAGGCATGTTCCCAGGCCAATGGTTTCCAGAATCAAACCTCAGTCATATTCCCAGGCCACATGGTTCCAGAATCAAACCTCAGTCGTGTTCCCAGGACACAGGGTCCAGAATAAAACCTCACTCATGTTCCCTGGACACAGGTTTCAGAAATAAAATCCCAGTCATGTTCCCAGTCCACAGGGTTCCACAATTAAACCTCAGTCATGTTCCCAGGCCAGAGGGTTCCACAATCAAACCTCAGTCCTGTTGCCAGACCACGGTTCCACCATCAAGCCTCAGTCATGTTCCCAGGCCAGAGTGTCCCACAATCAAACCTAAGTCATCTTGCGAAGCCACAGGGTTCCACCATCAAACCTCAGTCATGTTGCCAGGCCACAGGGTTCCACCCTCAAGCCTCACTCATGTTCCCAAGCCTGAGGGTTCCACTCTGAAACCTCAATCATGTTGCCAGGCCACAGGGTTCAACCATCAAACCTCAGTCATCTTCCCAGTAAACAGGGCTCCAGAATCAAACCAATGTCATGTTGCCAGGCCACGGGGTTACAGTATAAGGACTCAGTCATGTTCCCCGTGCACAGGGTTCCACAATCAAACCTCAGTCATGTTGCCAGTAAACAGGTTTCTGCCATCAAACCTCAGTCAAGTTGCCAGGCCTCAGGGTTCCAGAATCAAGCCTCAGTCATTTTGCCAGGCCATAGTGTTCCACCATCAAACCTCAGTCATGATCCCAGGCCACATGTTTCCACAATGAAACCTCAGTCATTTTCCCAGGCCAAAGTTTACAGAATCAAACCTTAGGTCATATTCCCAGGACACATGGTTCCAGAATCAAAACTGGGTCATGTTCACAGGCCACAGGTTTCAGCAATCAAACCTCAGTCATGTTCCCAGGACACAGGTGTCCAGAATCATACCTCAGTCATGTTCCCCGGGAACAGGCTTCCAGAAACAATCCTCAGTTATGGTCCCAGGCCACAGGATTCCAGAGTCAAACTTCAGTCTTGTTCACAGGACACAGTTTTCCAGAATCAACCCGATATCATGTTCCCTGGCCACATTCTTCCAGAATCAAACCTCAGTCATGTAGCCAGGCCACAGGTTTCCACCATCAAACCGCAGGCATGTTCCCAGGCTACAAGTTTCCAGAATAAAACCTCAGTCATGTTCCCAGTCCACAGGGTTCCAGAACCAAAGCTCAGTCAGGTTCCCGGGGCACAGTATTCCACAATCTAAACAGATGTCATGTTCCCAGGCCACAGGGATCCAGAATCCAACTTCAGTCATGTTGCCAGACCATAGGGTACCACCATCAAACCTCAGTCATCTTCCCAGGCCACAGGGTTCCAGAATCAAACCTCAGTCTTGTTCCCAGGACTCAGGTTTCCAGAATCAACCCGATATCATGTTCCCAGGCCACAGTCTTCCAGAATAAAACCTCAGTCATGTAGCCAGGCCACAGGTTTCCACCATCAAACCTCTGGCATGTTCCCAGGACACAGGTTTCCAGAATCAAACCGATATCATGTTCCCTGGGCACAGTCTTCCAGAATAAAACCTCAGTCATGTAGCCAGGCCACAGGTTTCCACCATCAAACCGCAGGCATGTTCCCAGTCTACAAGGTTCCAGAATAAAACCTCAGTCATGTTCCCAGTCCACAGGGTTCCAGAACCAAGGCTCAGTCAGGTTCCCGGGGCACAGTATTCCACAATCTAAACAGATGTCATGTTCGCAGGCCTCAGGGTTCCAGAATCCACCGATGTCATGTTTCCAGGCCACAGTGTTCCAGACTCAATCCTCAGTTATGTTCCCAGGCTACAGGGTTCCAGAATCAAACCTCAGTCATGTTCCCAGGGCACAGACTTCCAGAAACAAACCTCAGTCATGTTCCCAGGCAACAGGGCTCCAGAATCATACCTCAGTCTTCTTCCCAGGACACAGGTTTCCAGAATCAACCCGATATCATGTTCCCTGGCCACATTCTTCCAGAATCAAACCTCAGTCATGTAGCCAGGCCACAGGTTTCCACCATGAAACCTCAGGCATGTTCCCAGGCTACAAGTTTCCAGAATAAAACCTCAGTCATGTTCCCAGTCCACAGGGTTCCAGAACCAAGGCTCAGTCAGGTTCCCGGGGCACAGTATTCCACAATCTAAACAGATGTCATGTTCCCAGGCCACAGGGATCCAGAATCCAACTTCAGTCATTTTGCCAGACCATAGGGTACCACCATCAAACCTCAGTCATCTTCCCAGGCCACAGGTTTCCAGAATCAAACCGATTTCATGTTCCCAGGCAACAGGGTACCAGAAGCCAAACCTATGTCACGTTCCCAGGCCACAGGATTCCACACTCTAATATCAGTCTTCTTCCCAGGGGAATGGTTTCCAGAATCAAACCTCAGTCATATTCCCAGGCCACAGGGTTCCAGAATCAAATCTCAGTCTTGTTCCCAGGACTCAGGTTTCCAGAATCAACCCGATATCATGTTCCCAGGCCACAGTCTTCCAGAATAAAACCTCAGTCATGTAGCCAGGCCACAGGTTTCCACCATCAAACCTCAGGCATGTTCCCAGGACACAGGTTTCCAGAATCAAACCGATATCATGTTCCCTGGACACAGTCTTCCAGAATAAAACCTCAGTCATGTAGCCAGGCCACAGGTTTCCACCATCAAACCTCAGGCATGTTCCCAGGACACAGGTTTCCAGAATCAAACCGATATCATGTTCCCTGGGCACAGTCTTCCAGAATAAAACCTCAGTCATGTAGCCAGGCAACAGGTTTCCACCATCAAACCGCAGGCATGTTCCCAGGCTACAAGGTTCAAGAATAAAACCTCAGTCATGTTCCCAGTCCAAAGGGTTCCAGAACCAAGGCTCAGTCAGGTTCCCGGGGCACAGTATTCCACAGTCTAAACAGATGTCATGTTCGCAGGCCTCAGGGTTCCAGAATCCACCGATGTCATGTTTCCAGGCCACAGTGTTCCAGACTCAATCCTCAGTTATGTTCCCAGGCTACAGGGTTCCAGAATCAAACCTCAGTCATGTTCCCAGGGCACAGACTTCCAGAAAGAAACCTCAGTCATGTTCCCAGGCAACAGGGTTCCAGAATCAAACCTCAGTCTTCTTCCCAGGACACAGGTTTCCAGAATCAACCCGATATCATGTTCCCTGGCCACATTCTTCCAGAATCAAACCTCAGTCATGTAGCCAGGCCACAGGTTTCCACCATGAAACCTCAGGCATGTTCCCAGGCAACAGGGTTCCAGAATCAGAACGTTCTCATGGGGCTTCCCTGGTGGCGCAGTGGCTGAGAATTTGCCTGCCAATGCAGGGCACACGGGTTTGAGCCCTGGTCTGTGAAGATCCCACATGCCGCGGAGCAACTAGGCCCGTGAGCCACAACTACTGAGCCTGCGCGTCTGGAGCCTGTGCTCCCCAACAAGAGAGGCAGCGATAGTGAGAGGCCCGCGGATCGCGATGAAGAGTGGCCCCCGCTCACCGCAACTAGAGAAAGCTCTCGCACAGAAATGAAGCCCCAAGACAGCCAAAAATAAATAATAAATAAAAAAATAAAAAAAAAAAAAACAACGTTTTCATGTTCCCAGGCCACAGAGTTCCAGAATCCACCGATGTCATGTTCCCAGGCCACAGGGTTCCAGAATGAATCCTCAGTTATGTTCCCAGGCCAGAGTGTTCCAGAATCAAACTTAAGTCATCTTGCCAGGCCACAGGGTTCCACCATCAAACCTCAGTCATGTTGCCAGGCCACAGGGTTCAACCATCAAACCTCAATCATGTTCCCAGGAAACAGGCTTCAAGAATCAAACCTCAGTCATGTTAGCAGGCCCAGGTTTCTACAATCAAACCTCAGTCATATTCCCAGGACACAGGTATCCAGAATCAAACCTAAGTCATTTTCTCAGGGAACAGGCTTTAAGAAACAAACCTCAGTCATGTTGCCAGGCCACAGGGTTCAACCATCAAACCTCAGTCATGTTCCCAGGAAACGGGGTTCAAGAATCAGACCAATGGCATGTTCCCACGCCACGAGGGTCCAGTATCAGGCCTCAGTCACGTTCCCAGTGCACAGGGTTCCACCATCAAACCGCAGTCATTTTGCCAGGCACAGGTTTCTGCGATCAAACCAGACTCAAGTTCCCAGGGCACGGGGATCCAGAATCAAGCCTCAGTCATGTTGCCAGGCCACAGGGTACCACCATCAAACCTCAGTCATGTTCCCAGGCCACAGGGTACCACCATCAAACCTCAGTCATGTTCCCAGGCCACAGTGTTCCTCCATCAAACCTCAATCATGGTCCCAGGACACAGGGTTCCAGAATCAAACCAATGTCAAGTTCCCAGGCCATGGGTTTCCAGTACCAGGCCACAGTCATGTTTCCAGGGCACAGGGTTCCACAATCAAACCTCAGTCATGTTGCCAGTCCACAGGTTTCTGCCATCAAACCTCAGGCAAGTGCCCAGGACACAGGTTTCCAGAATCAAAGCTCAGTCATATTCCCAGGACACACGGTTCCAGAATCAAAGCTCAGTCATGTTAGCAGGCCACAGGTTTCAACAATCAAACCTCAGTCATGTTCCCAGGACACAGGTGTCCAGAATCAAACCTCAGTAATGTTCCCAGGGAACAGGCTTCCAGAAAGAAACCTCAGTCATGTTCCCAGGCCACAGGGTTCCAGATTCAAACCACAGTCATATTCCCAGGCCAGAAGGTTCCACAATCAATCCTCAGCCATGTTCCCAGGCCACAGGGTCCCAGAATACAACCGATGTCATTTTCCCAGGCCACAGGGTTCCAGATTCAAACCACAGTCATGTTCCCAGTTCAGAGGTTCCCACATTCCAAACTCAGTCATGTTCCCAGGCCAAATGGTCCCAGAATACAACCAATGTCATGTTCGCAGGCCACAGGGTTCTAGAAGCAAACCTCAGTCTTGTTCCCAGGAAACAGGTTTCCAGAATCAACCTGATATCATGTTCCCTGGCCACAGTCTTCCAGAATCAAACCTCAGACAGGTTCCCAGGCCACAGGGTTCCAGAATGAAACCGTTTTCATGTTCCCAGGCCAAAGGGTTCCAGAATCCACTGATGTCATGTTCCCAGGCCACAGGGTTCCAGAAGCAAACCTCAGTCATTTTCCCAGGACACAGGTTGCCAGAATCAACCTGATATCATATTCCCTGGCCACAGTCTTCTACAATCCAACCTCAGACTTGTTCCCACGCCACAGGGTTCCAGAATCAAACCGTTCTCATGTTCCCAGGCCAAAGGGTTCCAGAAGCCACCGATGTCATGTTCCCAAGCCACAGGATTCCTGAATCAATCCTCAGTTATGTTCCCAGGCTACAGGGTTGCAGAATAAAACCTCAGTCATGTTCCCAGGCCACAGGGATCCTGAATCAAACCTCACTCATGTTGCCAGGCCATAGGGTACCGCCATCAAACCTCATTCATATTCCCAGGCCAAAGGTTTCCAGAATCAAACCAATTTCATGTTCCCAGGCAATAGGGTACCAGAATCCAAACCGATGTCATTTTCCAAGGCCACAGGATTCCACAATCAAACATCAGTCATGTTCCCAGGCCAATGGTTTCCAGAATCAAACCTCAGTCATATTCCCAGGACACATGGTTCCAGAATCAAACCTCAGTCATGTTCCCAGGGAACAGGCTTCCAGAATCAAACCTCAGTCATGTTTGCAGCGCACAAGTTTCAACAGTCCAATCTCAGTCATGTTCCCAGGCCACAAGCTTCCAAATTCAAACCACAGTCATATTCCCAGGCCAGAGGTTTCCACAATCAAACCTCAGTCATTTTCCCAGGCCACAGAGTTCCAGAAACAAGGCTCAGTCAGGTTCCCATTGCACAGTATTCCACAATCTCAACAGATGTCATATTCCCAGGCCACAGGTTTCCAGAATCACGACTCAGTCATGTTCCCAGGCCACAGGGATCCAGAATCAAACCTCAGTCATGTTGCCAGGCCATAGGGTACCACCAGCAAACCTCAGTCATATTCCCAGGCCACAGATTTCCGGAATCAAACCGATTTCATGTTCCCAGGCAATAGGGTACCAGAATACAAACCGATGTCATGTTCCAAGGCTACAGGATGCCTCAATCTAACATCAGTCATGTTCCCAGGACAATGGTTTCCAAAATCAATCCTCAGTCATATTCCTAGGCCACATCGTTCCAGAATCAAACCTCAGTCGTGTTCCTAGGACCCAGTGTCCCAGAATAAAACCTCAGTCATGTTCCCTGGAAACAGGTTTCAAAAATAAAATCCCAGTCATGTTCCCAGGCCACAGGGTTAAACCATTAAACCTCAGTCATGTTCCCAGGAAACAGGGTTCAAGAATCAAACCAATGGCATGTTCCCACGCCACGAGGTTCCAGTATCAGGCCTCAGTCATGTTCCCAGTGAACAGGGTTCCACCATCAAACCTCAGTCATTTTGCCAGGCACAGGGTTCTGCGATCAAACCAGAGTCAAGTTCCCAGGGCACAGGGTTCCAAAATCAAGCCTCAGTCATGTTGCCAGGCCACAGGGAACCACCATCAAACCTCAGTCATGTTCCCAGGCCACAGGGTTCCTCCATCAAACCTCAATCATGTTCCCAGGACAGAGGGTTCCAGAATCAAACCAATGTCAAGTTCCCAGGCCATGGGTTTCCAGTACCAGGCCACAGTCATGTTTCCAGGGCACAGGGTTCCACAATCAAACCTCAGTCATGTTGCCAGTCCACAGGTTTCTGCCATCAAACCTCAGGCAAGTGCCCAGGCCACAGGGTTCCAGAATTAAGCCTCAGTCATTTTGCCAGGCCAGAGTGTTCCACCATCAAACCTCAGTCATGATCCCAGGCCACATGTTTCCACAATGAAACCTCAGACATTTTCCCAGACCACAGGTTTCCAGAATCAAATCTCAGTCATATTCCCAGGACACACGGTTCCAGAATCAAACCTCAGTCATGTTCACAGGAGACAGGTTTCAACAATCAAACCTCAGTCATGTTCCCAGCACACAGGTGTCCATAATCAAACCTCAGTAATGTTCCCAGGGAACAGGCTTCCAGAAAGAAATCTCAGTCATGTTCCCAGGCCACAGGGTTCCAGATTCAAACCACAGTCATGTTCCCAGGCCAGAGAGTTTCACAATCAAACCTCAGCCATGTTCCCAGGCCACAGGTTCCCAGAATACAACGTATGTCATGTTCCCAGGCCACAGCGTTCCAGATTCAAACCACAGTCATGTTCCCAGTTCAGAGGGTCCTACAATCCAACCTCAGTCATGTTCCCAGGCAACAGGGTCCCAGAATACAACCGATGTCAAGTTCCCAGGCCACAGGGTTTCAGAAGCAAACCTCAGTCTTGTTCCCAGGACACAGGTTTCCAGAATCAACATGATATCATGTTCCCTGGCCACAGTCTTCCAGAATCAAACCTCAGACATGTTCCCAGGCCACAGGGTTCCAGAATGAAACCGTTCTCAGGTTCCCATTCCAAAGGGTTCCAGAATCCACTGATGTCATGTTCCCAGGCCACAGGGTTCCGAAATCAAACCTCAGTCATATTCCCAGGACCCAGGGTCCCAGAATCAAACCTCAGTCATATTCCCTGGACACAGGTTTCAAAAATAAAATTCCATTCATGTCCCTAGTCCACAGGGTTCCACAATTAAACCTCAGTCATATTCCCAGGCCAGAGGGTTCCACAATAAAACCTCAGTCCTATTGCCATGCTACGGTTCCACCATCAAACCTCAGTCATGTTCCCAGGCCAGAGTGTTCCCCAATTAAACCTAAGTCATCTTGCCAGGCCACAGGGTTCCACCATCAAACCTCAGTCATGTTAATAGGCCACAAGTTTCAACCACCAAACCTCAGTCATATTCCCAGGCCACAGGGTTCCACAATGAAACCTCAGTCATATTCCCCAGCCAGAGGGTTCCACAATCAAGCCTCAGTCCTATTGCCAGGTCACGGTTCCACCATCAAGCCTCAGTCATGTTCCCAGGCCAGAGTGTTCCAGAATCAAACTTAAGTCATCTTGCCAGGCCACAGGGTTCCACCATCAAACCTCAGTCATGTTGCCAGGCCACAGGGTTCAACCATCAAACCTCAATCATGTTCCCAGGAAACAGGCTTCAAGAATCAAACCTCAGTCATGTTAGCAGGCCCAGGTTTCTACAATCAAACCTCAGTCATATTCCCAGGACACAGGTATCCAGAATCAAACCTAAGTCATTTTCTCAGGGAACAGGCTTTAAGAAACAAACCTCAGTCATGTTGCCAGGCCACAGGGTTCAACCATCAAACCTCACTCATGTTCCCAGGAAACGGGGTTCAAGAATCAGACCAATGGCATGTTCCCACGCCACGAGGGTCCAGTATCAGGCCTCAGTCACGTTCCCAGTGCACAGGGTTCCACCATCAAACCGCAGTCATTTTGCCAGGCACAGGTTTCTGCGATCAAACCAGACTCAAGTTCCCAGGGCACAGGGATCCAGAATCAAGCCTCAGTCATGTTGCCAGGCCACAGGGTACCACCATCAAACCTCAGTCATGTTCCCAGGCCACAGGGTACCACCATCAAACCTCAGTCATGTTCCCAGGCCACAGGGTTCCTCCATCAAACCTCAATCATGTTCCCAGGACACAGGGTTCCAGAATCAAACCAATGTCAAGTTCCCAGGCCATGGGTTTCCAGTACCAGGCCACAGTCATGTTTCCAGGGCACAGGGTTCCACAATCAAACCTCAGTCATGTTGCCAGTCCACAGGTTTCTGCCATCAAACCTCAGGCAAGTGCCCAGGACACAGGTTTCCAGAATCAAAGCTCAGTCATATTCCCAGGACACACGGTTCCAGAATCAAAGCTCAGTCATGTTAGCAGGCCACAGGTTTCAACAATCAAACCTCAGTCATTTTCCCAGGCCAAAGGTTTCCAAAATCAAACCTCAGTCATGTTCCCAGGACACATGGTTCCAGAATCAAACCTGAGTCATATTCGCGGGCCACAGGTTTCAACCATCAAACCTCAGTCATGTTCCCAGGACACAGGTGTCCAGAATCAAACCTCAGTCATGTTCCCAGGGCACAGGCTTCCAGAAACAAACCTCAGTCATGTTCCCAGGACACAAGTTTCCAGAATCAACCAGATATCATGCTTCCTGGCCACAGTCTTCCAGAATCAAACCTTAGTCATGTTGCCAAGCCACAGGTTTCCACCATCAAACCTCAGACCTGTTCCCAGGCCACAGGGTTCTAGAATCCACCGATGTCATGTTCCCAGGCCACAGGGTTCGAGAATCAATCCTCAGTTATGTTTCCCGGCTACAGGGTTCTAGAATAAAACCTCAGTCATGTTCCCAATCCACAGGGTTCCAGAACCAAGGCTCAGTCAGGTTCCCGGGGCACAGTATTCCACAATCTAAACAGATGTCACATGCCCAGTCCCCAGGGTTCCAGAATCCACCGGTATCATGTTCCCAGGCCACAGGGTTCCAGAATCAATCCTCAGTTATGTTCCCAGGCTACAGGGTTCCAGAATAAAACCTCAGTCATGTTCCCAGTCCACAGGGTTTCAGAACCAAGGCTCAGTCAGGTTCCCGGGGCACAGTATTCCACAATCTAAACAGATGTCATGTTCCCAGGCCACAGTTTTCCAGAATCACGCCTCAGTCATGTTCCCAGGCCACAGGGATCCAGAATCAAACGTCAGTCATGTTGCCAGGCCACAGGTTTCTGCCATCAAACCTCAGTCACGTTCCCGGGCCACAGGGTTCCTGAATCAAGCCTCAGTCATTTTGCCAGGCCAGAGTGTTCCACCATCAAACCTCAGTCATGATCCCAGGCTACATGTTTTCACAATGAAACCTCAGTCATTTTCCCAGGCCAAAGGTTTCCAGAATCAAACCTCAGTCATATTCCCAGGACACATGGTTCCAGAATCAAACCTCAGTCATGTTTGCAGGCCACAGGTTTCAACAATCAAACCTCAGTCATGTTCCCAGGACACAGGTGTGCAGAATCAAACCTCAGTCATGTTCCCAGGGAACAGGCTTCCAGAAACAAACCTCAGTCATGTTCCCAGGCCACAGGGTTCCAGAATCCAACCGATGTCATTTTCTCAGGCCACAGGGTTCCAGAAGCAAACGTCAGTCTTGTTCCCAGATCACAGGGTTCCAGAATCAACCCGATATCATATTCCCTGGCCACAGTCTTCCAGAATCAAACCTCAGTCATGTTGCCAGGCCACAGGTTTCCACCATCAAACCTCAGACATGTTCCCAGGCCACAGGGTTCCAGAATCAAACCGTTCTCTTTTTCCCAGGACACAGGGTTCCAGAATACACTGATGTCATGTTCCCAGGCCACAGGGTTCCAGAATCAATCCTCAGTTATGTTCCAGGCTACAGGGTTCCAGAATAAAACCTCAGTCATGTTGCCAGTCCACAGCGTTCCAGAACGAAGGCTCAGTCAGGATCCCAGGGCACAGTATTCCACAATCTAAACAGATGTCATGTTCCCAGGCCACAGGTATCAACAATCAAACCTCAGACGTTTTCCCAGGCCACAGGGTTAAAGAATCAAACCGTTCTCATGTTTCCAGGCCACAGGGTTCCAGAATCTACCGATGTCATGTTCCCAGGCCACAGGATTCCACAATCTAACATCAGTCATGTTTCCAGGACAATGGTTTCCAGAATCAAACCTCAGTCATATTCCTAGGCCACCGGGTTCCTGAATGCAACCGATGTCATGTTCTCAGGGCACAGGGCTCCACAATCAAACCTCAGTCATGTTCCCAGGCCACAGGGTTCCTGAATGCAACCGATGTCATTTTCCCAGGCCACAGGGTTCCACAATCAAACCTCAGTCATGGTGCCAGTAAACAGGTTTCTGCCATCAAAACTCAGTCAAGTTCCCAGGCCACAGGGTTCCAGAATCAAGCCTTAGTCATGTTGCCAGGCCAGAGAGTTCTGCCATCAAACCTCAGTCATGATCCCAGGCCACATGTTTCCACAATGAAACTTAGGTCATTTTCCCAGGCCACAGGTTTCCAGAATCAAACCTCAGTCATATTCCCAGGACACATGGTTCCAGAATCAAAACCTCAGTCTAGTTCGCAGGCAACAGGTTTCAAAAATCAAACCTCAGTCATGTTCCCAGGACACAGGTGTGCAGAATCAAACCTCAGTCATGTTCCCAGGGAACAGGCTTCCAGAAACAAACCTCAGTCATGTTCCCAGGCCACAGGGTTCCAGAATCCAACCGATGTCATTTTCTCAGGCCACAGGGTTCCAGAAGCAAACCTCAGTCTTGTTCCCAGATCACAGGGTTCCAGAATCAACCCGATATGATATTCCCTGGCCACAGTCTTCCAGAATCAAACCTCAGTCATGTTGCCAGGCCACAGGTTTCCACCATCAAACCTCAGACATGTTCCCAGGCCACAGGGTTCCAGAATCAAACCGTTCTCATGTTCCCAGGACATAGCGTTCCAGAATACACCGATGTCATGTTCCCAGGCCACAGGGTTACAGAATCAATCCTCAGTTATGTTCCAGGCTACAGGGTTCCAGAATAAAACCTCCGTCATGTTCCCAGTCCACAGCGTACCAGAACCAAGGCTCAGTCAGGTTCCCAGGGCATAGTATTCCACAATCTAAACAGATGTCATGTTCCCAGGCCACAGGTTTCAACAATCAAACCTCAGAATTTTTCCCAGGCCACAGGTGTCCAGAATCAAACCTCAATCATGGTCCCAGGGAACAGGCTTCCAGAAAAAAATCCCTGTCTTGTTCCCAGGCAACAGGGTTCCAGAATCCAACCGATGTCATGTTCCCAGCCCACAGGGCTCCACAATCAAACCTCAGTCATGTTCCCAGGCCCCAGGCTTCCAGAATCCAACAGATGTCATGTTCACAGGCCACAGGTTTCCAGATTCAATCCACAGTTATGTTCAAAGGCCAGAGGTTTCCACAATCAAACCTCAGTCATATTCCCAGGCCACAGGGTTCCAGAATCCAAACGATGTCATGTTCCCAAGCCACAGGGTTCCACAATCAAACCTCAGTCATGTTGCCAGTCCACAGGCTTCTGCCATCAAACCTCACTCAAGTTCCCAGGCCACAGGGTTCCAGAATCAAGCCTCAGTCATTTTGCCAGGCCAGAGTGTTCCACCATCAAACCTCAGTCATGATCCCAGGCCACATGTTTCCACACTAAAACCTCAGACATTTTCCCAGGCCACAGGTTTCCAGAATCAAACCTCAGTCATATTCCCAGGCCACATGGTTCCAGAATCAAATCCCAGTCGTGTTCCCAGGACCCAGGGTTCCAGAATAAAACCTCAGTCATGTTCCCTGGACACAGGTTTCAAAAAGAAAATCCCAGTCATCTTCCAAGGCCACAGGGTTCCACAATTAAACCTCAGTCATGTTCCCAGGCCAGAGGGTTCAACAATCAAACCTCAGTCCTATTGCCAGGCCATGGTTCCACCATCAAGCCTCAGTCATGTTCCCAGGCCAGAGTGTTCCACAATCAAACTTAAGTCAATTTGCCAGGCCACAGGATTCCACCATCAAACCTCAGTCATGTTGCCAGGCCTCAGGGTTCAACCATCAAACCTCAATAATGTTCCCAGGAAACAGGGTTCAAGAAACAAACCAATGGCATGTTCCCACACCACGGGGTTCCAGTATCAGGCCTCAGTCATGTTCCCAGTACACAGGGTTCCACCATCAAACCTCAGTCATGTTGCCAGTCAACAGGTTTCTGTGATCAAACCACAGTCAAGTTCCCAGGACACAGGGTTCCAGAATGAAGCCTCAGTCATGTTGCCAGGACACAGGGTACCACCATCAAACCTCAGTCATGTTCCCAGGCCACAGGGTTCCTCCATCAAACCTCAATCATGTTCCCAGGACTCAGGGTTCAAGAATCAAACCAATGTCAAGTTCCCAGGCCATGGGTTTCCAGTGCCAGGCCACAGTCATGTTTCCAGAGTACAGGGTTCCACAATCAACCCTCAGTCATGTTGCCAGTCCACAGGTTTCTGCCATCAAAACTCAGGCAAGTGTCCAGGCCACAGGGGTCCAGAATTAAGCCTCAGTCATTTTGCCAGGCCAGAGTGTTTCACCATCAAACCTCAGTCATGATCCCAGGCCACATGTTTCCACAATGAAACCTCAGACATTTTCCCAAGCCACAGGTTTCCAGAATCAAACCGATTTCATGTTCCCAGGCAACAGGGTACCAGAATCCAAACCTATGTCATGTTCCCAGGCCACAGGATTCCACAATCTAACATCATGCATGTTCCCAGGCCAATGGTTTCCAGAATCAAACCTCAGTCATATTCCCAGGGCACACGGTTCCAAAATCAAACCTCAGTCATGTTCGCAGGCCATACGTTTCAACAAACAAATCTCAGTCAAGTTCCCAGGACACAGGTGTCCAGAATCAAACCTCAGTCATGTTCCCAGGGAACAGGCATCCAGAAACAAACCTCAGTCATGTTCCCAGGCCACAGGGTTCCAGAAGGAAACCTCAGTCTTGTTCCCGGGACACAGGTTTCCACAATCAACCCGATATCATGTTCCGTGGCAAGAGTCTTCCAGCATCAAACCTCAGTCATGTTGCCAGGCCACAAGTTTCCACCATCAAACCTCAGACATGTTCCCAGGCCACAGGGTTAAAGAATCAAACCGTTCTCATGTTTCCAGGCCACAGGGTTCCAGAATCTACCGATGTCATGTTCCCAGGCCCCAGGATTCCACACTCTAACATTAGTCATGTTTCCAGGACAATGGTTTCCAGAATCAAACCTCAGTCATATTCCTAGGCCACAGGGTTCCTGAATGCAACCGATGTCATGTTCCCAGGGCACAGGGCTCTACAATCAAACTCAGTCATGTTCCCAGGCCACAGGGTTCCTGAATGCAACCGATGTCATGTTCCCAGGCCACAGGGTTCCACAATCAAACCTCAGTCATGTTGCCAGTCCACAGGTTTCTGCCATCAAAACTCAGTCAAGTTCCCAGGCCACAGGGTTCCAGAATCAAGCCTTAGTCATGTTGCCAGGCCAGAGAGTTCTGCCATCAAACCTCAGTCATGATCCCAGGCCACATGTTTCCACAATGAAACCTCAGTCATTTTCCCAGGCCACAGGTTTCCAGAATCAAACCTCAGTCATATTCCCAGGACACATGGTTCCAGAATCAAACCTCAGTCATGTTCACAGGCCACAGGTTTCAACAATCAAACCTCAGTCATGTTCCCAGGACACAGGTGTGCAGAATCAAACCTCAGTCATGTTCCCAGAGAACAGGCTTCCAGAAACAAACCTCAGTCATGTTCCCAGGCCACAGGGTTCCAGAATCCAACCGATGTCATTTTCTCAGGCCACAGGGTTCCAGAAGCAAACGTCAGTCTTGTTCCCAGATCACAGGGTTCCAGAATCAACCCGATATCATATTCCCTGGCCACAGTCTTCCAGAATCAAACCTCAGTCATGTTGCCAGGCCACAGGTTTCCACCATCAAACCTCAGACATGTTCCCAGGCCACAGGGTTCCAGAATCAAACCGTTCTCATGTTCCCAGGACACAGGGTTCCTGAATACACTGATGTCATGTTCCCAGGCCACAGGGTTCCAGAATCAATCCTCAGTTATGTTCCCAGGCCACAGGGTTCCAGAATCCAACCGATGTCATTTTCTCAGGCCACAGGGTTACAGAAGCAAACCTCAGTCTTGTTCCGAGATCACAGGGTTCCAGAATCAACCCGATATGATATTCCCTGGCCACAGTCTTCCAGAATCAAACCTCAGTCATGTTGCCAGGCAACAGGTTTCCACCATCAAACCTCAGACATGTTCCCAGGCCACAGGGTTCCAGAATCAAACCGTTCTCATGTTCCCAGGACACAGGGTTCCAGAATACACCGATGTCATGTTCCCAAGACACAGGGTTCCAGAAGCAAACCTCAGTCTTTTTCCCAGGACACAGGTTTCCAGAATCAACCGTTTATCATGTTCCCTGGCCACAGTCTTCCAGAATCAAACCTCAGTAATGTTGCCAGGCCACAGGTTTCCACCATGAAACCTCAGACATGTTCCCAGGCCACACGGTTCCAGCATCAAACCGTTCTCATGTTCCCAGGCCACAGGGTTCCACCATCAAACCTCAGTCATATTCCCAGGAAACAGGGTTCCAGAATCAACCCAATGGCATGTTCCCACGCCACGGTGTTCCAGTATCAGGCCTCAGTCATATTCCCAGTGCACAGGGTTCCACCATCAAACCTCAGTCATGTTGCCAGTCCACAGGTTTGTGCCATCAAACCTCAGTCAATTTCCAAGGCCACAGGGTGCCAGAATCAAACCACAGTCATGTTCCCAGACCAGAGGTTTCCACAATCAAACCTCAGCCATGTTCCCATGCCACAGGGTTCCAGAATCCAACCGATGTCATGTTCCCAGGCCACAGGGTTCCAGAAGCAAACCTCAGTCTTGTTCCCAGGACACAGGTTTCCACAATGAACCCGATATCATGTTCCGTGGCCACAGTCTTCCAGAATCAAACCTCAGTCATGTTGCCAGGCCACAGGTTTCCACCATCAAACCTCAGACATGTTCCCAGGCCACAGGGTTAAATAATCAAACCGTTCTCATGTTCCCAGGCCACAGATTTCCAGTATCCACCGATGTCATGTTCCCAGTCCACAGGATTCCACAATCTAACATCAGTCATGTTCCCTGGCCAGTGGTTTCCAGAATCAAACCTCAGTCATATTACCAGGACACATGGTTCCATAATCAAACCTCAGTCATGTTCCCAGGGAACACGCTTCTAGAAACAAACCTCAGTCACGTTCCCAGGCCACAGGGTTCCAGAATCCAACCGATGTCATGTTCCCAGGCAACAGGTTTCCAGAATCAAACCTCAGTCATATTCCCAGGCCACATGGTTCCAGAATCAAAGCTCAGTCGTGTTCCTAGGACCCAGGGTCCCAGAATAAAACCTCAGTCATATTCCCTGGACACAGGATTCAAAAATAAAATTCCAGTCATGTTCCCAGGCCACAGGGTTCCACAATTAAACCTCAGGCATATTCCCAGGCCAGAGGGTTCAACAATCAAACCTCAGTCCTATTGCCAGGCCACGGTTCCACCATCAAGCCTCAGTCATGTTCCCAGGCCAGAGTGTTCCAGAATCAAAATTAAGTCATCTTGCCAGGCCACAGGTTTCCACCATCAAACCTCAGTCATGTTGCCAGGCCACAGGGTTCAACCATCAAATCTCAATCATGTTCCCAGGAAACAGGTTTCAAGAATGAAACCAATGGCATGTTCCCACGCCACAGGGTTACAGTATCAGGCCTCAGTTATGTTCCCAGTACACAGGGTTCCACCATCAAACCTCAGTCATGTTGCGAGTCCACAGGTTTCTGCGATCAAACCATAGTCAAGTTCCCAGGACACAGAGTTCCAGAATCAAGCCTCAGTCATGTTTACAGGCGACAGGGTACCACCAACAAACCTCAGTCATATTCCCAGCCCACAAGGTTCCTCCATCAAACCTCAATCATGTTCCCAGGAACAGGGTTCCAGAATCAAACCAATGTCAAGTTCCCAGGCCATGGGTTTCCAGTACCAGGCCACAGTCATGTTTCCAGGGCACAGGGTTCCACAATCAAACCTCAGTCATGTTGCCAGTCCACAGGTTTCTGCCATCAAACCTCAGGCAAGTGCCCAGGCCACAGGGTTTCAGAATCAAGCCTCAGTTATTTTGCCAGGCCAGAGTGTTCCACCATCAAACCTCAGTCATGATCCCAGGCCACATGTTTCCACAATGAAACCTCAGTCATTTTCCCAGGCCACAGGTTTTCAGAATCAAACCTCAGTCATATTCCCAGGACACATGGTTCCAGAATCAAACCTCAGTCGTGTTCGCAGGACACAGTGTTCCAGAACAAAACCTCAGTCATGTTTCCAGTACACAGGGTTCCAGAACCAAGGCTCAGTCAGGATCCCGTTGCACAGTATTCCACAATCTCAACAGATTTCATGTTCCCAGGCCACAGGATTCCAGAACCACGCCTCAGTCATGTTCCCAGGCCATAGGGATCCAGAACCAAACCTTTGTCATGTTGCCAGGCCATAGGGTACAACCATCAAACCTCAGTCATAGTCCCAGGACACAGGTTTCCAGAATCAAACCGATTTCTTGTTCCCAGGCAACAGGGTACCAGAATCCAAACCGATGTCATGTTCCAAGGCGACAGGATGCCACAATCTAATATCAGTCATGTCCCCAGGCCAATGGTTTCCAGAATCAAACCTCAGTCATATTCCCAGGCCACATGGTTCCAGAATCAAACCTCAGTCGTGTTCCCAGGACCCAGGGTTCCAGAATAAAACCTCAGTCATGTTCCCTGGACACAGGTTTCAAAAAGAAAATCCCAGTCATGTTCCAAGGCCACAGGGTTCCACAATTAAACCTCAGTCATGTTCCCAGGCAAGAGGGTTCAACAATCAAACCTCAGTCCTATTGCCAGGCCACGGTTCCACCATCAAGCCTCAGTCATGTTCCCAGGCCAGAGTGTTGCACAATCAAACTTAAGTCATCTGGCCAGGCCACAGGATTCCACCATCAAACCTCAGCCATGTTCCCAGGAAACAGGGTTCAAGAATCAAACCAATGGCATGTTCCCACGCCACGGGGTTCAAGTATCAGGCCTCAGTCATGTTCCCAGTACACAGGGTTCCACCAACAAACCTCAGTCATGTTGCCAGTCAACAGGTTTCTGTGATCAAACCACAGTCAAGTTCCCAGGACACAGGGTTCCAGAATCAAGCCTCAGTCATGTTGCCAGGCCACAGGGTACCACCATCAAACCTCAGTCATGTTCCCAGGCCACAGGGTTCCTCCATCAACCCTCAATCATGTTCCCAGGAAACAGGCTTCAAGAATCAAACCTCAGTCATGTTAGCAGGCCCAGGTTTCCACCATCAAACCTCAGGCATGTTCCCAGGACACAGGTTTCCAGAATCAAACCGATATCATGTTCCCTGGGCACAGTCTTCCAGAATAAAACCTCAGTCATGTAGCCAGGCCACAGGTTTCCACCATCAAACCGCAGGCATGTTCCCAGGCTACAAGGTTCAAGAATAAAACCTCAGTCATGTTTCCAGTCCAAAGGGTTCCAGAACCAAGGCTCAGTCAGGTTCCCGGGGCACAGTATTCCACAGTCTAAACAGATGTCATGTTCGCAGGCCTCAGGGTTCCAGAATCCACCGATGTCATGTTTCCAGGCCACAGTGTTCCAGACTCAATCCTCAGTTATGTTCCCAGGCTACAGGGTTCCAGAATCAAACCTCAGTCATGTTCCCAGGGCACAGACTTCCAGAAACAAACCTCAGTCATGTTCCCAGGCAACAGCGTTCCAGAATCAAACCTCAGTCTTCTTCCCAGGACACAGGTTTCCAGAATCAACCCGATATCATGTTCCCTGGCCACATTCTTCCAGAATCAAACCTCAGTCATGTAGCCAGGCCACAGGTTTCCACCATGAAACCTCAGGCATGTTCCCAGGCAACAGGGTTCCAGAATCAAAACGTTCTCATGGGGCTTCCCTGGTGGCGCAGTGGCTGAGAATTTGCCTGCCAATGCAGGGCACACGGGTTTGAGCCCTGGTCTGTGAAGATCCCACATGCCGCGGAGCAACTAGGCCCGTGAGCCACAACTACTGAGCCTGCGCGTCTGGAGCCTGTGCTCCCCAACAAGAGAGGCAGCGATAGTGAGAGGCCCGCGGATCGCGATGAAGAGTGGCCCCCGCTCACCGCAACTAGAGAAAGCTCTCGCACAGAAATGAAGCCCCAAGACAGCCAAAAATAAATAATAAATAAAAAAATAAAAAATAAAAAAAAAAAACAACGTTTTCATGTTCCCAGGCCACAGAGTTCCAGAATCCACCGATGTCATGTTCCCAGGCCACAGGGTTCCAGAATGAATCCTCAGTTATGTTCCCAGGCTACAGGGTTCCAGAATATAACCTCAGTCATGTTCCCAGTCCACAGGGTTCCTGAACCAAGGCTCAATCATGTTCCCGGGGAACAGTATTCCACAATCTAAACAGATGTCATGTTCCCAGGCCACAGTTTTCCAGAATCACGCCTCAGTCATGTTCCCAGGCCACAGGGATCCAGAATCAAACTTCAGTCATGTTGCCAGGCCATAGGGTACCACCATCAAACCTCAGTCATCTTCCCAGGCCACAGGTTTCCAGAATCAAACCGATTTCATGTTCCCAGGCAACAGGGTACCAGAATCCAAAACGATGTCATGTTCCCAGGCCACACGATTCCACACTCTAACATCAGGCATGTTCCCAGGCCAATGGTTTCCAGAATCAAACCTCAGTCATATTCCCAGGCCACATGGTTCCAGAATCAAACCTCAGTCGTGTTCCCAGGACACAGGGTCCAGAATAAAACCTCACTCATGTTCCCTGGACACAGGTTTCAGAAATAAAATCCCAGTCATGTTCCCAGTCCACAGGGTTCCACAATTAAACCTCAGTCATGTTCCCAGGCCAGAGGGTTCCACAATCAAACCTCAGTCCTGTTGCCAGACCACGGTTCCACCATCAAGCCTCAGTCATGTTCCCAGGCCAGAGTGTCCCACAATCAAACCTAAGTCATCTTGCGAAGCCACAGGGTTCCACCATCAAACCTCAGTCATGTTGCCAGGCCACAGGGTTCCACCCTCAAGCCTCACTCATGTTCCCAAGCCTGAGGGTTCCACTCTGAAACCTCAATCATGTTGCCAGGCCACAGGGTTCAACCATCAAACCTCAGTCATCTTCCCAGTAAACAGGGCTCCAGAATCAAACCAATGTCATGTTGCCAGGCCACGGGGTTACAGTATAAGGACTCAGTCATGTTCCCCGTGCACAGGGTTCCACAATCAAACCTCAGTCATGTTGCCAGTAAACAGGTTTCTGCCATCAAACCTCAGTCAAGTTGCCAGGCCTCAGGGTTCCAGAATCAAGCCTCAGTCATTTTGCCAGGCCATAGTGTTCCACCATCAAACCTCAGTCATGATCCCAGGCCACATGTTTCCACAATGAAACCTCAGTCATTTTCCCAGGCCAAAGTTTACAGAATCAAACCTTAGGTCATATTCCCAGGACACATGGTTCCAGAATCAAAACTGGGTCATGTTCACAGGCCACAGGTTTCAGCAATCAAACCTCAGTCATGTTCCCAGGACACAGGTGTCCAGAATCATACCTCAGTCATGTTCCCCGGGAACAGGCTTCCAGAAACAATCCTCAGTTATGGTCCCAGGCCACAGGATTCCAGAGTCAAACTTCAGTCTTGTTCACAGGACACAGTTTTCCAGAATCAACCCGATATCATGTTCCCTGGCCACATTCTTCCAGAATCAAACCTCAGTCATGTAGCCAGGCCACAGGTTTCCACCATCAAACCGCAGGCATGTTCCCAGGCTACAAGTTTCCAGAATAAAACCTCAGTCATGTTCCCAGTCCACAGGGTTCCAGAACCAAAGCTCAGTCAGGTTCCCGGGGCACAGTATTCCACAATCTAAACAGATGTCATGTTCCCAGGCCACAGGGATCCAGAATCCAACTTCAGTCATGTTGCCAGACCATAGGGTACCACCATCAAACCTCAGTCATCTTCCCAGGCCACAGGGTTCCAGAATCAAACCTCAGTCTTGTTCCCAGGACTCAGGTTTCCAGAATCAACCCGATACCATGTTCCCAGGCCACAGTCTTCCAGAATAAAACCTCAGTCATGTAGCCAGGCCACAGGTTTCCACCATCAAACCTCTGGCATGTTCCCAGGACACAGGTTTCCAGAATCAAACCGATATCATGTTCCCTGGGCACAGTCTTCCAGAATAAAACCTCAGTCATGTAGCCAGGCCACAGGTTTCCACCATCAAACCGCAGGCATGTTCCCAGTCTACAAGGTTCCAGAATAAAACCTCAGTCATGTTCCCAGTCCACAGGGTTCCAGAACCAAGGCTCAGTCAGGTTCCCGGGGCACAGTATTCCACAATCTAAACAGATGTCATGTTCGCAGGCCTCAGGGTTCCAGAATCCACCGATGTCATGTTTCCAGGCCACAGTGTTCCAGACTCAATCCTCAGTTATGTTCCCAGGCTACAGGGTTCCAGAATCAAACCTCAGTCATGTTCCCAGGGCACAGACTTCCAGAAACAAACCTCAGTCATGTTCCCAGGCAACAGGGCTCCAGAATCATACCTCAGTCTTCTTCCCAGGACACAGGTTTCCAGAATCAACCCGATATCATGTTCCCTGGCCACATTCTTCCAGAATCAAACCTCAGTCATGTAGCCAGGCCACAGGTTTCCACCATGAAACCTCAGGCATGTTCCCAGGCTACAAGTTTCCAGAATAAAACCTCAGTCATGTTCCCAGTCCACAGGGTTCCAGAACCAAGGCTCAGTCAGGTTCCCGGGGCACAGTATTCCACAATCTAAACAGATGTCATGTTCCCAGGCCACAGGGATCCAGAATCCAACTTCAGTCATTTTGCCAGACCATAGGGTACCACCATCAAACCTCAGTCATCTTCCCAGGCCACAGGTTTCCAGAATCAAACCGATTTCATGTTCCCAGGCAACAGGGTACCAGAAGCCAAACCTATGTCACGTTCCCAGGCCACAGGATTCCACACTCTAATATCAGTCTTCTTCCCAGGGGAATGGTTTCCAGAATCAAACCTCAGTCATTTTCCCAGGCCACAGGGTTCCAGAATCAAATCTCAGTCTTGTTCCCAGGACTCAGGTTTCCAGAATCAACCCGATATCATGTTCCCAGGCCACAGTCTTCCAGAATAAAACCTCAGTCATGTAGCCAGGCCACAGGTTTCCACCATCAAACCTCAGGCATGTTCCCAGGACACAGGTTTCCAGAATCAAACCGATATCATGTTCCCTGGACACAGTCTTCCAGAATAAAACCTCAGTCATGTAGCCAGGCCACAGGTTTCCACCATCAAACCTCAGGCATGTTCCCAGGACACAGGTTTCCAGAATCAAACCGATATCATGTTCCCTGGGCACAGTCTTCCAGAATAAAACCTCAGTCATGTAGCCAGGCAACAGGTTTCCACCATCAAACCGCAGGCATGTTCCCAGGCTACAAGGTTCAAGAATAAAACCTCAGTCATGTTCCCAGTCCAAAGGGTTCCAGAACCAAGGCTCAGTCAGGTTCCCGGGGCACAGTATTCCACAGTCTAAACAGATGTCATGTTCGCAGGCCTCAGGGTTCCAGAATCCACCGATGTCATGTTTCCAGGCCACAGTGTTCCAGACTCAATCCTCAGTTATGTTCCCAGGCTACAGGGTTCCAGAATCAAACCTCAGTCATGTTCCCAGGGCACAGACTTCCAGAAAGAAACCTCAGTCATGTTCCCAGGCAACAGGGTTCCAGAATCAAACCTCAGTCTTCTTCCCAGGACACAGGTTTCCAGAATCAACCCGATATCATGTTCCCTGGCCACATTCTTCCAGAATCAAACCTCAGTCATGTAGCCAGGCCACAGGTTTCCACCATGAAACCTCAGGCATGTTCCCAGGCAACAGGGTTCCAGAATCAGAACGTTCTCATGGGGCTTCCCTGGTGGCGCAGTGGCTGAGAATTTGCCTGCCAATGCAGGGCACACGGGTTTGAGCCCTGGTCTGTGAAGATCCCACATGCCGCGGAGCAACTAGGCCCGTGAGCCACAACTACTGAGCCTGCGCGTCTGGAGCCTGTGCTCCCCAACAAGAGAGGCAGCGATAGTGAGAGGCCCGCGGATCGCGATGAAGAGTGGCCCCCGCTCACCGCAACTAGAGAAAGCTCTCGCACAGAAATGAAGCCCCAAGACAGCCAAAAATAAATAATAAATAAAAAAATAAAAAAAAAAAAAAACAACGTTTTCATGTTCCCAGGCCACAGAGTTCCAGAATCCACCGATGTCATGTTCCCAGGCCACAGGGTTCCAGAATGAATCCTCAGTTATGTTCCCAGGCCAGAGTGTTCCAGAATCAAACTTAAGTCATCTTGCCAGGCCACAGGGTTCCACCATCAAACCTCAGTCATGTTGCCAGGCCACAGGGTTCAACCATCAAACCTCAATCATGTTCCCAGGAAACAGGCTTCAAGAATCAAACCTCAGTCATGTTAGCAGGCCCAGGTTTCTACAATCAAACCTCAGTCATATT
Source organism: Balaenoptera physalus (assembly GCF_965194825.1). Taxonomy (NCBI): domain Eukaryota; kingdom Metazoa; phylum Chordata; class Mammalia; order Artiodactyla; family Balaenopteridae; genus Balaenoptera; species Balaenoptera physalus. The sequence continues at coordinate 224,064 of NW_028125930.1, forward strand.
CCCAGGACACAGGTATCCAGAATCAAACCTAAGTCATTTTCTCAGGGAACAGGCTTTAAGAAACAAACCTCAGTCATGTTGCCAGGCCACAGGGTTCAACCATCAAACCTCAGTCATGTTCCCAGGAAACAGGGTTCAAGAATCAGACCAATGGCATATTCCCACGCCACGAGGGTCCAGTATCAGGCCTCAGTCACGTTCCCAGTGCACAGGGTTCCACCATCAAACCGCAGTCATTTTGCCAGGCACAGGTTTCTGCGATCAAACCAGACTCAAGTTCCCAGGGCACGGGGATCCAGAATCAAGCCTCAGTCATGTTGCCAGGCCACAGGGTACCACCATCAAACCTCAGTCATGTTCCCAGGCCACAGGGTACCACCATCAAACCTCAGTCATGTTCCCAGGCCACAGGGTTCCTCCATCAAACCTCAATCATGGTCCCAGGACACAGGGTTCCAGAATCAAACCAATGTCAAGTTCCCAGGCCATGGGTTTCCAGTACCAGGCCACAGTCATGTTTCCAGGGCACAGGGTTCCACAATCAAACCTCAGTCATGTTGCCAGTCCACAGGTTTCTGCCATCAAACCTCAGGCAAGTGCCCAGGACACAGGTTTCCAGAATCAAAGCTCAGTCATATTCCCAGGACACACGGTTCCAGAATCAAAGCTCAGTCATGTTAGCAGGCCACAGGTTTCAACAATCAAACCTCAGTCATGTTCCCAGGACACAGGTGTCCAGAATCAAACCTCAGTAATGTTCCCAGGGAACAGGCTTCCAGAAAGAAACCTCAGTCATGTTCCCAGGCCACAGGGTTCCAGATTCAAACCACAGTCATATTCCCAGGCCAGAAGGTTCCACAATCAATCCTCAGCCATGTTCCCAGGCCACAGGGTCCCAGAATACAACCGATGTCATTTTCCCAGGCCACAGGGTTCCAGATTCAAACCACAGTCATGTTCCCAGTTCAGAGGTTCCCACATTCCAAACTCAGTCATGTTCCCAGGCCAAATGGTCCCAGAATACAACCAATGTCATGTTCGCAGGCCACAGGGTTCTAGAAGCAAACCTCAGTCTTGTTCCCAGGAAACAGGTTTCCAGAATCAACCTGATATCATGTTCCCTGGCCACAGTCTTCCAGAATCAAACCTCAGACAGGTTCCCAGGCCACAGGGTTCCAGAATGAAACCGTTTTCATGTTCCCAGGCCAAAGGGTTCCAGAATCCACTGATGTCATGTTCCCAGGCCACAGGGTTCCAGAAGCAAACCTCAGTCATTTTCCCAGGACACAGGTTGCCAGAATCAACCTGATATCATATTCCCTGGCCACAGTCTTCTACAATCCAACCTCAGACTTGTTCCCACGCCACAGGGTTCCAGAATCAAACCGTTCTCATGTTCCCAGGCCAAAGGGTTCCAGAAGCCACCGATGTCATGTTCCCAAGCCACAGGATTCCTGAATCAATCCTCAGTTATGTTCCCAGGCTACAGGGTTGCAGAATAAAACCTCAGTCATGTTCCCAGGCCACAGGGATCCTGAATCAAACCTCACTCATGTTGCCAGGCCATAGGGTACCACCATCAAACCTCATTCATATTCCCAGGCCAAAGGTTTCCAGAATCAAACCAATTTCATGTTCCCAGGCAATAGGGTACCAGAATCCAAACCGATGTCATTTTCCAAGGCCACAGGATTCCACAATCAAACATCAGTCATGTTCCCAGGCCAATGGTTTCCAGAATCAAACCTCAGTCATATTCCCAGGACACATGGTTCCAGAATCAAACCTCAGTCATGTTCCCAGGGAACAGGCTTCCAGAATCAAACCTCAGTCATGTTTGCAGCGCACAAGTTTCAACAGTCCAATCTCAGTCATGTTCCCAGGCCACAAGCTTCCAAATTCAAACCACAGTCATATTCCCAGGCCAGAGGTTTCCACAATCAAACCTCAGTCATTTTCCCAGGCCACAGAGTTCCAGAAACAAGGCTCAGTCAGGTTCCCATTGCACAGTATTCCACAATCTCAACAGATGTCATATTCCCAGGCCACAGGTTTCCAGAATCACGACTCAGTCATGTTCCCAGGCCACAGGGATCCAGAATCAAACCTCAGTCATGTTGCCAGGCCATAGGGTACCACCAGCAAACCTCAGTCATATTCCCAGGCCACAGATTTCCGGAATCAAACCGATTTCATGTTCCCAGGCAATAGGGTACCAGAATACAAACCGATGTCATGTTCCAAGGCTACAGGATGCCTCAATCTAACATCAGTCATGTTCCCAGGACAATGGTTTCCAAAATCAATCCTCAGTCATATTCCTAGGCCACATCGTTCCAGAATCAAACCTCAGTCGTGTTCCTAGGACCCAGTGTCCCAGAATAAAACCTCAGTCATGTTCCCTGGAAACAGGTTTCAAAAATAAAATCCCAGTCATGTTCCCAGGCCACAGGGTTAAACCATTCAACCTCAGTCATGTTCCCAGGAAACAGGGTTCAAGAATCAAACCAATGGCATGTTCCCACGCCACGAGGTTCCAGTATCAGGCCTCAGTCATGTTCCCAGTGAACAGGGTTCCACCATCAAACCTCAGTCATTTTGCCAGGCACAGGTTTCTGCGATCAAACCAGAGTCAAGTTCCCAGGGCACAGGGTTCCAAAATCAAGCCTCAGTCATGTTGCCAGGCCACAGGGAACCACCATCAAACCTCAGTCATGTTCCCAGGCCACAGGGTTCCTCCATCAAACCTCAATCATGTTCCCAGGACAGAGGGTTCCAGAATCAAACCAATGTCAAGTTCCCAGGCCATGGGTTTCCAGTACCAGGCCACAGTCATGTTTCCAGGGCACAGGGTTCCACAATCAAACCTCAGTCATGTTGCCAGTCCACAGGTTTCTGCCATCAAACCTCAGGCAAGTGCCCAGGCCACAGGGTTCCAGAATTAAGCCTCAGTCATTTTGCCAGGCCAGAGTGTTCCACCATCAAACCTCAGTCATGATCCCAGGCCACATGTTTCCACAATGAAACCTCAGACATTTTCCCAGACCACAGGTTTCCAGAATCAAATCTCAGTCATATTCCCAGGACACACGGTTCCAGAATCAAACCTCAGTCATGTTCACAGGAGACAGGTTTCAACAATCAAACCTCAGTCATGTTCCCAGCACACAGGTGTCCATAATCAAACCTCAGTAATGTTCCCAGGGAACAGGCTTCCAGAAAGAAATCTCAGTCATGTTCCCAGGCCACAGGGTTCCAGATTCAAACCACAGTCATGTTCCCAGGCCAGAGAGTTTCACAATCAAACCTCAGCCATGTTCCCAGGCCACAGGTTCCCAGAATACAACGTATGTCATGTTCCCAGGCCACAGCGTTCCAGATTCAAACCACAGTCATGTTCCCAGTTCAGAGGGTCCTACAATCCAACCTCAGTCATGTTCCCAGGCAACAGGGTCCCAGAATACAACCGATGTCAAGTTCCCAGGCCACAGGGTTTCAGAAGCAAACCTCAGTCTTGTTCCCAGGACACAGGTTTCCAGAATCAACATGATATCATGTTCCCTGGCCACAGTCTTCCAGAATCAAACCTCAGACATGTTCCCAGGCCACAGGGTTCCAGAATGAAACCGTTCTCAGGTTCCCATTCCAAAGGGTTCCAGAATCCACTGATGTCATGTTCCCAGGCCACAGGGTTCCGAAATCAAACCTCAGTCATATTCCCAGGACCCAGGGTCCCAGAATCAAACCTCAGTCATATTCCCTGGACACAGGTTTCAAAAATAAAATTCCATTCATGTCCCTAGTCCACAGGGTTCCACAATTAAACCTCAGTCATATTCCCAGGCCAGAGGGTTCCACAATAAAACCTCAGTCCTATTGCCATGCTACGGTTCCACCATCAAACCTCAGTCATGTTCCCAGGCCAGAGTGTTCCCCAATTAAACCTAAGTCATCTTGCCAGGCCACAGGGTTCCACCATCAAACCTCAGTCATGTTGATAGGCCACAAGTTTCAACCACCAAACCTCAGTCATATTCCCAGGCCACAGGGTTCCACAATGAAACCTCAGTCATATTCCCCAGCCAGAGGGTTCCACAATCAAGCCTCAGTCCTATTGCCAGGTCACGGTTCCACCATCAAGCCTCAGTCATGTTCCCAGGCCAGAGTGTTCCAGAATCAAACTTAAGTCATCTTGCCAGGCCACAGGGTTCCACCATCAAACCTCAGTCATGTTGCCAGGCCACAGGGTTCAACCATCAAACCTCAATCATGTTCCCAGGAAACAGGCTTCAAGAATCAAACCTCAGTCATGTTAGCAGGCCCAGGTTTCTACAATCAAACCTCAGTCATATTCCCAGGACACAGGTATCCAGAATCAAACCTAAGTCATTTTCTCAGGGAACAGGCTTTAAGAAACAAACCTCAGTCATGTTGCCAGGCCACAGGGTTCAACCATCAAACCTCAGTCATGTTCCCAGGAAACGGGGTTCAAGAATCAGACCAATGGCATGTTCCCACGCCACGAGGGTCCAGTATCAGGCCTCAGTCACGTTCCCAGTGCACAGGGTTCCACCATCAAACCGCAGTCATTTTGCCAGGCACAGGTTTCTGCGATCAAACCAGACTCAAGTTCCCAGGGCACAGGGATCCAGAATCAAGCCTCAGTCATGTTGCCAGGCCACAGGGTACCACCATCAAACCTCAGTCATGTTCCCAGGCCACAGGGTACCACCATCAAACCTCAGTCATGTTCCCAGGCCACAGGGTTCCTCCATCAAACCTCAATCATGTTCCCAGGACACAGGGTTCCAGAATCAAACCAATGTCAAGTTCCCAGGCCATGGGTTTCCAGTACCAGGCCACAGTCATGTTTCCAGGGCACAGGGTTCCACAATCAAACCTCAGTCATGTTGCCAGTCCACAGGTTTCTGCCATCAAACCTCAGGCAAGTGCCCAGGACACAGGTTTCCAGAATCAAAGCTCAGTCATATTCCCAGGACACACGGTTCCAGAATCAAAGCTCAGTCATGTTAGCAGGCCACAGGTTTCAACAATCAAACCTCAGTCATTTTCCCAGGCCAAAGGTTTCCAAAATCAAACCTCAGTCATGTTCCCAGGACACATGGTTCCAGAATCAAACCTGAGTCATATTCGCGGGCCACAGGTTTCAACCATCAAACCTCAGTCATGTTCCCAGGACACAGGTGTCCAGAATCAAACCTCAGTCATGTTCCCAGGGCACAGGCTTCCAGAAACAAACCTCAGTCATGTTCCCAGGACACAAGTTTCCAGAATCAACCAGATATCATGCTTCCTGGCCACAGTCTTCCAGAATCAAACCTTAGTCATGTTGCCAAGCCACAGGTTTCCACCATCAAACCTCAGACCTGTTCCCAGGCCACAGGGTTCTAGAATCCACCGATGTCATGTTCCCAGGCCACAGGGTTCGAGAATCAATCCTCAGTTATGTTTCCCGGCTACAGGGTTCTAGAATAAAACCTCAGTCATGTTCCCAATCCACAGGGTTCCAGAACCAAGGCTCAGTCAGGTTCCCGGGGCACAGTATTCCACAATCTAAACAGATGTCACATGCCCAGTCCCCAGGGTTCCAGAATCCACCGGTATCATGTTCCCAGGCCACAGGGTTCCAGAATCAATCCTCAGTTATGTTCCCAGGCTACAGGGTTCCAGAATAAAACCTCAGTCATGTTCCCAGTCCACAGGGTTTCAGAACCAAGGCTCAGTCAGGTTCCCGGGGCACAGTATTCCACAATCTAAACAGATGTCATGTTCCCAGGCCACAGTTTTCCAGAATCACGCCTCAGTCATGTTCCCAGGCCACAGGGATCCAGAATCAAACGTCAGTCATGTTGCCAGGCCACAGGTTTCTGCCATCAAACCTCAGTCACGTTCCCGGGCCACAGGGTTCCTGAATCAAGCCTCAGTCATTTTGCCAGGCCAGAGTGTTCCACCATCAAACCTCAGTCATGATCCCAGGCTACATGTTTTCACAATGAAACCTCAGTCATTTTCCCAGGCCAAAGGTTTCCAGAATCAAACCTCAGTCATATTCCCAGGACACATGGTTCCAGAATCAAACCTCAGTCATGTTTGCAGGCCACAGGTTTCAACAATCAAACCTCAGTCATGTTCCCAGGACACAGGTGTGCAGAATCAAACCTCAGTCATGTTCCCAGGGAACAGGCTTCCAGAAACAAACCTCAGTCATGTTCCCAGGCCACAGGGTTCCAGAATCCAACCGATGTCATTTTCTCAGGCCACAGGGTTCCAGAAGCAAACGTCAGTCTTGTTCCCAGATCACAGGGTTCCAGAATCAACCCGATATCATATTCCCTGGCCACAGTCTTCCAGAATCAAACCTCAGTCATGTTGCCAGGCCACAGGTTTCCACCATCAAACCTCAGACATGTTCCCAGGCCACAGGGTTCCAGAATCAAACCGTTCTCTTTTTCCCAGGACACAGGGTTCCAGAATACACCGATGTCATGTTCCCAGGCCACAGGGTTCCAGAATCAATCCTCAGTTATGTTCCAGGCTACAGGGTTCCAGAATAAAACCTCAGTCATGTTGCCAGTCCACAGCGTTCCAGAACGAAGGCTCAGTCAGGATCCCAGGGCACAGTATTCCACAATCTAAACAGATGTCATGTTCCCAGGCCACAGGTATCAACAATCAAACCTCAGACGTTTTCCCAGGCCACAGGGTTAAAGAATCAAACCGTTCTCATGTTTCCAGGCCACAGGGTTCCAGAATCTACCGATGTCATGTTCCCAGGCCACAGGATTCCACAATCTAACATCAGTCATGTTTCCAGGACAATGGTTTCCAGAATCAAACCTCAGTCATATTCCTAGGCCACCGGGTTCCTGAATGCAACCGATGTCATGTTCTCAGGGCACAGGGCTCCACAATCAAACCTCAGTCATGTTCCCAGGCCACAGGGTTCCTGAATGCAACCGATGTCATTTTCCCAGGCCACAGGGTTCCACAATCAAACCTCAGTCATGGTGCCAGTAAACAGGTTTCTGCCATCAAAACTCAGTCAAGTTCCCAGGCCACAGGGTTCCAGAATCAAGCCTTAGTCATGTTGCCAGGCCAGAGAGTTCTGCCATCAAACCTCAGTCATGATCCCAGGCCACATGTTTCCACAATGAAACTTAGGTCATTTTCCCAGGCCACAGGTTTCCAGAATCAAACCTCAGTCATATTCCCAGGACACATGGTTCCAGAATCAAAACCTCAGTCTAGTTCGCAGGCAACAGGTTTCAAAAATCAAACCTCAGTCATGTTCCCAGGACACAGGTGTGCAGAATCAAACCTCAGTCATGTTCCCAGGGAACAGGCTTCCAGAAACAAACCTCAGTCATGTTCCCAGGCCACAGGGTTCCAGAATCCAACCGATGTCATTTTCTCAGGCCACAGGGTTCCAGAAGCAAACCTCAGTCTTGTTCCCAGATCACAGGGTTCCAGAATCAACCCGATATGATATTCCCTGGCCACAGTCTTCCAGAATCAAACCTCAGTCATGTTGCCAGGCCACAGGTTTCCACCATCAAACCTCAGACATGTTCCCAGGCCACAGGGTTCCAGAATCAAACCGTTCTCATGTTCCCAGGACATAGCGTTCCAGAATACACCGATGTCATGTTCCCAGGCCACAGGGTTACAGAATCAATCCTCAGTTATGTTCCAGGCTACAGGGTTCCAGAATAAAACCTCCGTCATGTTCCCAGTCCACAGCGTACCAGAACCAAGGCTCAGTCAGGTTCCCAGGGCATAGTATTCCACAATCTAAAGAGATGTCATGTTCCCAGGCCACAGGTTTCAACAATCAAACCTCAGAATTTTTCCCAGGCCACAGGTGTCCAGAATCAAACCTCAATCATGGTCCCAGGGAACAGGCTTCCAGAAAAAAATCCCTGTCTTGTTCCCAGGCAACAGGGTTCCAGAATCCAACCGATGTCATGTTCCCAGCCCACAGGGCTCCACAATCAAACCTCAGTCATGTTCCCAGGCCCCAGGCTTCCAGAATCCAACAGATGTCATGTTCACAGGCCACAGGTTTCCAGATTCAATCCACAGTTATGTTCAAAGGCCAGAGGTTTCCACAATCAAACCTCAGTCATATTCCCAGGCCACAGGGTTCCAGAATCCAAACGATGTCATGTTCCCAAGCCACAGGGTTCCACAATCAAACCTCAGTCATGTTGCCAGTCCACAGGCTTCTGCCATCAAACCTCACTCAAGTTCCCAGGCCACAGGGTTCCAGAATCAAGCCTCAGTCATTTTGCCAGGCCAGAGTGTTCCACCATCAAACCTCAGTCATGATCCCAGGCCACATGTTTCCACACTAAAACCTCAGACATTTTCCCAGGCCACAGGTTTCCAGAATCAAACCTCAGTCATATTCCCAGGCCACATGGTTCCAGAATCAAATCCCAGTCGTGTTCCCAGGACCCAGGGTTCCAGAATAAAACCTCAGTCATGTTCCCTGGACACAGGTTTCAAAAAGAAAATCCCAGTCATCTTCCAAGGCCACAGGGTTCCACAATTAAACCTCAGTCATGTTCCCAGGCCAGAGGGTTCAACAATCAAACCTCAGTCCTATTGCCAGGCCATGGTTCCACCATCAAGCCTCAGTCATGTTCCCAGGCCAGAGTGTTCCACAATCAAACTTAAGTCAATTTGCCAGGCCACAGGATTCCACCATCAAACCTCAGTCATGTTGCCAGGCCTCAGGGTTCAACCATCAAACCTCAATAATGTTCCCAGGAAACAGGGTTCAAGAAACAAACCAATGGCATGTTCCCACACCACGGGGTTCCAGTATCAGGCCTCAGTCATGTTCCCAGTACACAGGGTTCCACCATCAAACCTCAGTCATGTTGCCAGTCAACAGGTTTCTGTGATCAAACCACAGTCAAGTTCCCAGGACACAGGGTTCCAGAATGAAGCCTCAGTCATGTTGCCAGGACACAGGGTACCACCATCAAACCTCAGTCATGTTCCCAGGCCACAGGGTTCCTCCATCAAACCTCAATCATGTTCCCAGGACTCAGGGTTCAAGAATCAAACCAATGTCAAGTTCCCAGGCCATGGGTTTCCAGTGCCAGGCCACAGTCATGTTTCCAGAGTACAGGGTTCCACAATCAACCCTCAGTCATGTTGCCAGTCCACAGGTTTCTGCCATCAAAACTCAGGCAAGTGTCCAGGCCACAGGGGTCCAGAATTAAGCCTCAGTCATTTTGCCAGGCCAGAGTGTTTCACCATCAAACCTCAGTCATGATCCCAGGCCACATGTTTCCACAATGAAACCTCAGACATTTTCCCAAGCCACAGGTTTCCAGAATCAAACCGATTTCATGTTCCCAGGCAACAGGGTACCAGAATCCAAACCTATGTCATGTTCCCAGGCCACAGGATTCCACAGTCTAACATCATGCATGTTCCCAGGCCAATGGTTTCCAGAATCAAACCTCAGTCATATTCCCAGGGCACACGGTTCCAAAATCAAACCTCAGTCATGTTCGCAGGCCATACGTTTCAACAAACAAATCTCAGTCAAGTTCCCAGGACACAGGTGTCCAGAATCAAACCTCAGTCATGTTCCCAGGGAACAGGCGTCCAGAAACAAACCTCAGTCATGTTCCCAGGCCACAGGGTTCCAGAAGGAAACCTCAGTCTTGTTCCCGGGACACAGGTTTCCACAATCAACCCGATATCATGTTCCGTGGCAAGAGTCTTCCAGCATCAAACCTCAGTCATGTTGCCAGGCCACAAGTTTCCACCATCAAACCTCAGACATGTTCCCAGGCCACAGGGTTAAAGAATCAAACCGTTCTCATGTTTCCAGGCCACAGGGTTCCAGAATCTACCGATGTCATGTTCCCAGGCCCCAGGATTCCACACTCTAACATTAGTCATGTTTCCAGGACAATGGTTTCCAGAATCAAACCTCAGTCATATTCCTAGGCCACAGGGTTCCTGAATGCAACCGATGTCATGTTCCCAGGGCACAGGGCTCTACAATCAAACTCAGTCATGTTCCCAGGCCACAGGGTTCCTGAATGCAACCGATGTCATGTTCCCAGGCCACAGGGTTCCACAATCAAACCTCAGTCATGTTGCCAGTCCACAGGTTTCTGCCATCAAAACTCAGTCAAGTTCCCAGGCCACAGGGTTCCAGAATCAAGCCTTAGTCATGTTGCCAGGCCAGAGAGTTCTGCCATCAAACCTCAGTCATGATCCCAGGCCACATGTTTCCACAATGAAACCTCAGTCATTTTCCCAGGCCACAGGTTTCCAGAATCAAACCTCAGTCATATTCCCAGGACACATGGTTCCAGAATCAAACCTCAGTCATGTTCACAGGCCACAGGTTTCAACAATCAAACCTCAGTCATGTTCCCAGGACACAGGTGTGCAGAATCAAACCTCAGTCATGTTCCCAGAGAACAGGCTTCCAGAAACAAACCTCAGTCATGTTCCCAGGCCACAGGGTTCCAGAATCCAACCGATGTCATTTTCTCAGGCCACAGGGTTCCAGAAGCAAACGTCAGTCTTGTTCCCAGATCACAGGGTTCCAGAATCAACCCGATATCATATTCCCTGGCCACAGTCTTCCAGAATCAAACCTCAGTCATGTTGCCAGGCCACAGGTTTCCACCATCAAACCTCAGACATGTTCCCAGGCCACAGGGTTCCAGAATCAAACCGTTCTCATGTTCCCAGGACACAGGGTTCCTGAATACACTGATGTCATGTTCCCAGGCCACAGGGTTCCAGAATCAATCCTCAGTTATGTTCCCAGGCCACAGGGTTCCAGAATCCAACCGATGTCATTTTCTCAGGCCACAGGGTTACAGAAGCAAACCTCAGTCTTGTTCCGAGATCACAGGGTTCCAGAATCAACCCGATATGATATTCCCTGGCCACAGTCTTCCAGAATCAAACCTCAGTCATGTTGCCAGGCAACAGGTTTCCACCATCAAACCTCAGACATGTTCCCAGGCCACAGGGTTCCAGAATCAAACCGTTCTCATGTTCCCAGGACACAGGGTTCCAGAATACACCGATGTCATGTTCCCAAGACACAGGGTTCCAGAAGCAAACCTCAGTCTTTTTCCCAGGACACAGGTTTCCAGAATCAACCGTTTATCATGTTCCCTGGCCACAGTCTTCCAGAATCAAACCTCAGTAATGTTGCCAGGCCACAGGTTTCCACCATGAAACCTCAGACATGTTCCCAGGCCACACGGTTCCAGCATCAAACCGTTCTCATGTTCCCAGGCCACAGGGTTCCACCATCAAACCTCAGTCATATTCCCAGGAAACAGGGTTCCAGAATCAACCCAATGGCATGTTCCCACGCCACGGTGTTCCAGTATCAGGCCTCAGTCATATTCCCAGTGCACAGGGTTCCACCATCAAACCTCAGTCATGTTGCCAGTCCACAGGTTTGTGCCATCAAACCTCAGTCAATTTCCAAGGCCACAGGGTGCCAGAATCAAACCACAGTCATGTTCCCAGACCAGAGGTTTCCACAATCAAACCTCAGCCATGTTCCCATGCCACAGGGTTCCAGAATCCAACCGATGTCATGTTCCCAGGCCACAGGGTTCCAGAAGCAAACCTCAGTCTTGTTCCCAGGACACAGGTTTCCACAATGAACCCGATATCATGTTCCGTGGCCACAGTCTTCCAGAATCAAACCTCAGTCATGTTGCCAGGCCACAGGTTTCCACCATCAAACCTCAGACATGTTCCCAGGCCACAGGGTTAAATAATCAAACCGTTCTCATGTTCCCAGGCCACAGATTTCCAGTATCCACCGATGTCATGTTCCCAGTCCACAGGATTCCACAATCTAACATCAGTCATGTTCCCTGGCCAGTGGTTTCCAGAATCAAACCTCAGTCATATTACCAGGACACATGGTTCCATAATCAAACCTCAGTCATGTTCCCAGGGAACACGCTTCTAGAAACAAACCTCAGTCACGTTCCCAGGCCACAGGGTTCCAGAATCCAACTGATGTCATGTTCCCAGGCAACAGGTTTCCAGAATCAAACCTCAGTCATATTCCCAGGCCACATGGTTCCAGAATCAAAGCTCAGTCGTGTTCCTAGGACCCAGGGTCCCAGAATAAAACCTCAGTCATATTCCCTGGACACAGGATTCAAAAATAAAATTCCAGTCATGTTCCCAGGCCACAGGGTTCCACAATTAAACCTCAGGCATATTCCCAGGCCAGAGGGTTCAACAATCAAACCTCAGTCCTATTGCCAGGCCACGGTTCCACCATCAAGCCTCAGTCATGTTCCCAGGCCAGAGTGTTCCAGAATCAAAATTAAGTCATCTTGCCAGGCCACAGGTTTCCACCATCAAACCTCAGTCATGTTGCCAGGCCACAGGGTTCAACCATCAAATCTCAATCATGTTCCCAGGAAACAGGTTTCAAGAATGAAACCAATGGCATGTTCCCACGCCACAGGGTTACAGTATCAGGCCTCAGTTATGTTCCCAGTACACAGGGTTCCACCATCAAACCTCAGTCATGTTGCGAGTCCACAGGTTTCTGCGATCAAACCATAGTCAAGTTCCCAGGACACAGAGTTCCAGAATCAAGCCTCAGTCATGTTTACAGGCGACAGGGTACCACCAACAAACCTCAGTCATATTCCCAGCCCACAAGGTTCCTCCATCAAACCTCAATCATGTTCCCAGGAACAGGGTTCCAGAATCAAACCAATGTCAAGTTCCCAGGCCATGGGTTTCCAGTACCAGGCCACAGTCATGTTTCCAGGGCACAGGGTTCCACAATCAAACCTCAGTCATGTTGCCAGTCCACAGGTTTCTGCCATCAAACCTCAGGCAAGTGCCCAGGCCACAGGGTTTCAGAATCAAGCCTCAGTTATTTTGCCAGGCCAGAGTGTTCCACCATCAAACCTCAGTCATGATCCCAGGCCACATGTTTCCACAATGAAACCTCAGTCATTTTCCCAGGCCACAGGTTTTCAGAATCAAACCTCAGTCATATTCACAGGACACATGGTTCCAGAATCAAACCTCAGTCGTGTTCGCAGGACACAGTGTTCCAGAACAAAACCTCAGTCATGTTTCCAGTACACAGGGTTCCAGAACCAAGGCTCAGTCAGGATCCCGTTGCACAGTATTCCACAATCTCAACAGATTTCATGTTCCCAGGCCACAGGATTCCAGAACCACGCCTCAGTCATGTTCCCAGGCCATAGGGATCCAGAACCAAACCTGAGTCATGTTGCCAGGCCATAGGGTACAACCATCAAACCTCAGTCATAGTCCCAGGACACAGGTTTCCAGAATCAAACCGATTTCTTGTTCCCAGGCAACAGGGTACCAGAATCCAAACCGATGTCATGTTCCAAGGCGACAGGATGCCACAATCTAATATCAGTCATGTCCCCAGGCCAATGGTTTCCAGAATCAAACCTCAGTCATATTCCCAGGCCACATGGTTCCAGAATCAAACCTCAGTCGTGTTCCCAGGACCCAGGGTTCCAGAATAAAACCTCAGTCATGTTCCCTGGACACAGGTTTCAAAAAGAAAATCCCAGTCATGTTCCAAGGCCACAGGGTTCCACAATTAAACCTCAGTCATGTTCCCAGGCAAGAGGGTTCAACAATCAAACCTCAGTCCTATTGCCAGGCCACGGTTCCACCATCAAGCCTCAGTCATGTTCCCAGGCCAGAGTGTTGCACAATCAAACTTAAGTCATCTGGCCAGGCCACAGGATTCCACCATCAAACCTCAGCCATGTTCCCAGGAAACAGGGTTCAAGAATCAAACCAATGGCATGTTCCCACGCCACGGGGTTCCAGTATCAGGCCTCAGTCATGTTCCCAGTACACAGGGTTCCACCATCAAACCTCAATCATGTTCCCAGGAAACAGTGTTCAAGAATCAAACCAATGGCATGTTCCCACGCCACGGGGTTCAAGTATCAGGCCTCAGTCATGTTCCCAGTACACAGGGTTCCACCATCAAACCTCAGTCATGTTGCCAGTCAACAGGTTTCTGTGATCAAACCACAGTCAAGTTCCCAGGACACAGGGTTCCAGAATCAAGCCTCAGTCATGTTGCCAGGCCACAGGGTACCACCATCAAACCTCAGTCATGTTCCCAGGCCACAGGGTTCCTCCATCAACCCTCAATCATGTTCCCAGGAAACAGGCTTCAAGAATCAAACCTCAGTCATGTTAGCAGGCCCAGGTTTCCACCATCAAACCTCAGGCATGTTCCCAGGACACAGGTTTCCAGAATCAAACCGATATCATGTTCCCTGGGCACAGTCTTCCAGAATAAAACCTCAGTCATGTAGCCAGGCCACAGGTTTCCACCATCAAACCGCAGGCATGTTCCCAGGCTACAAGGTTCAAGAATAAAACCTCAGTCATGTTTCCAGTCCAAAGGGTTCCAGAACCAAGGCTCAGTCAGGTTCCCGGGGCACAGTATTCCACAGTCTAAACAGATGTCATGTTCGCAGGCCTCAGGGTTCCAGAATCCACCGATGTCATGTTTCCAGGCCACAGTGTTCCAGACTCAATCCTCAGTTATGTTCCCAGGCTACAGGGTTCCAGAATCAAACCTCAGTCATGTTCCCAGGGCACAGACTTCCAGAAACAAACCTCAGTCATGTTCCCAGGCAACAGCGTTCCAGAATCAAACCTCAGTCTTCTTCCCAGGACACAGGTTTCCAGAATCAACCCGATATCATGTTCCCTGGCCACATTCTTCCAGAATCAAACCTCAGTCATGTAGCCAGGCCACAGGTTTCCACCATGAAACCTCAGGCATGTTCCCAGGCAACAGGGTTCCAGAATCAAAACGTTCTCATGGGGCTTCCCTGGTGGCGCAGTGGCTGAGAATTTGCCTGCCAATGCAGGGCACACGGGTTTGAGCCCTGGTCTGTGAAGATCCCACATGCCGCGGAGCAACTAGGCCCGTGAGCCACAACTACTGAGCCTGCGCGTCTGGAGCCTGTGCTCCCCAACAAGAGAGGCAGCGATAGTGAGAGGCCCGCGGATCGCGATGAAGAGTGGCCCCCGCTCACCGCAACTAGAGAAAGCTCTCGCACAGAAATGAAGCCCCAAGACAGCCAAAAATAAATAATAAATAAAAAAATAAAAAATAAAAAAAAAAAACAACGTTTTCATGTTCCCAGGCCACAGAGTTCCAGAATCCACCGATGTCATGTTCCCAGGCCACAGGGTTCCAGAATGAATCCTCAGTTATGTTCCCAGGCTACAGGGTTCCAGAATATAACCTCAGTCATGTTCCCAGTCCACAGGGTTCCTGAACCAAGGCTCAATCATGTTCCCGGGGAACAGTATTCCACAATCTAAACAGATGTCATGTTCCCAGGCCACAGTTTTCCAGAATCACGCCTCAGTCATGTTCCCAGGCCACAGGGATCCAGAATCAAACTTCAGTCATGTTGCCAGGCCATAGGGTACCACCATCAAACCTCAGTCATCTTCCCAGGCCACAGGTTTCCAGAATCAAACCGATTTCATGTTCCCAGGCAACAGGGTACCAGAATCCAAAACGATGTCATGTTCCCAGGCCACACGATTCCACACTCTAACATCAGGCATGTTCCCAGGCCAATGGTTTCCAGAATCAAACCTCAGTCATATTCCCAGGCCACATGGTTCCAGAATCAAACCTCAGTCGTGTTCCCAGGACACAGGGTCCAGAATAAAACCTCACTCATGTTCCCTGGACACAGGTTTCAGAAATAAAATCCCAGTCATGTTCCCAGTCCACAGGGTTCCACAATTAAACCTCAGTCATGTTCCCAGGCCAGAGGGTTCCACAATCAAACCTCAGTCCTGTTGCCAGACCACGGTTCCACCATCAAGCCTCAGTCATGTTCCCAGGCCAGAGTGTCCCACAATCAAACCTAAGTCATCTTGCGAAGCCACAGGGTTCCACCATCAAACCTCAGTCATGTTGCCAGGCCACAGGGTTCCACCCTCAAGCCTCACTCATGTTCCCAAGCCTGAGGGTTCCACTCTGAAACCTCAATCATGTTGCCAGGCCACAGGGTTCAACCATCAAACCTCAGTCATCTTCCCAGTAAACAGGGCTCCAGAATCAAACCAATGTCATGTTGCCAGGCCACGGGGTTACAGTATAAGGACTCAGTCATGTTCCCCGTGCACAGGGTTCCACAATCAAACCTCAGTCATGTTGCCAGTAAACAGGTTTCTGCCATCAAACCTCAGTCAAGTTGCCAGGCCTCAGGGTTCCAGAATCAAGCCTCAGTCATTTTGCCAGGCCATAGTGTTCCACCATCAAACCTCAGTCATGATCCCAGGCCACATGTTTCCACAATGAAACCTCAGTCATTTTCCCAGGCCAAAGTTTACAGAATCAAACCTTAGGTCATATTCCCAGGACACATGGTTCCAGAATCAAAACTGGGTCATGTTCACAGGCCACAGGTTTCAGCAATCAAACCTCAGTCATGTTCCCAGGACACAGGTGTCCAGAATCATACCTCAGTCATGTTCCCCGGGAACAGGCTTCCAGAAACAATCCTCAGTTATGGTCCCAGGCCACAGGATTCCAGAGTCAAACTTCAGTCTTGTTCACAGGACACAGTTTTCCAGAATCAACCCGATATCATGTTCCCTGGCCACATTCTTCCAGAATCAAACCTCAGTCATGTAGCCAGGCCACAGGTTTCCACCATCAAACCGCAGGCATGTTCCCAGGCTACAAGTTTCCAGAATAAAACCTCAGTCATGTTCCCAGTCCACAGGGTTCCAGAACCAAAGCTCAGTCAGGTTCCCGGGGCACAGTATTCCACAATCTAAACAGATGTCATGTTCCCAGGCCACAGGGATCCAGAATCCAACTTCAGTCATGTTGCCAGACCATAGGGTACCACCATCAAACCTCAGTCATCTTCCCAGGCCACAGGGTTCCAGAATCAAACCTCAGTCTTGTTCCCAGGACTCAGGTTTCCAGAATCAACCCGATATCATGTTCCCAGGCCACAGTCTTCCAGAATAAAACCTCAGTCATGTAGCCAGGCCACAGGTTTCCACCATCAAACCTCTGGCATGTTCCCAGGACACAGGTTTCCAGAATCAAACCGATATCATGTTCCCTGGGCACAGTCTTCCAGAATAAAACCTCAGTCATGTAGCCAGGCCACAGGTTTCCACCATCAAACCGCAGGCATGTTCCCAGTCTACAAGGTTCCAGAATAAAACCTCAGTCATGTTCGCAGTCCACAGGGTTCCAGAACCAAGGCTCAGTCAGGTTCCCGGGGCACAGTATTCCACAATCTAAACAGATGTCATGTTCGCAGGCCTCAGGGTTCCAGAATCCACCGATGTCATGTTTCCAGGCCACAGTGTTCCAGACTCAATCCTCAGTTATGTTCCCAGGCTACAGGGTTCCAGAATCAAACCTCAGTCATGTTCCCAGGGCACAGACTTCCAGAAACAAACCTCAGTCATGTTCCCAGGCAACAGGGCTCCAGAATCATACCTCAGTCTTCTTCCCAGGACACAGGTTTCCAGAATCAACCCGATATCATGTTCCCTGGCCACATTCTTCCAGAATCAAACCTCAGTCATGTAGCCAGGCCACAGGTTTCCACCATGAAACCTCAGGCATGTTCCCAGGCTACAAGTTTCCAGAATAAAACCTCAGTCATGTTCCCAGTCCACAGGGTTCCAGAACCAAGGCTCAGTCAGGTTCCCGGGGCACAGTATTCCACAATCTAAACAGATGTCATGTTCCCAGGCCACAGGGATCCAGAATCCAACTTCAGTCATTTTGCCAGACCATAGGGTACCACCATCAAACCTCAGTCATCTTCCCAGGCCACAGGTTTCCAGAATCAAACCGATTTCATGTTCCCAGGCAACAGGGTACCAGAAGCCAAACCTATGTCACGTTCCCAGGCCACAGGATTCCACACTCTAATATCAGTCTTCTTCCCAGGGGAATGGTTTCCAGAATCAAACCTCAGTCATATTCCCAGGCCACAGGGTTCCAGAATCAAATCTCAGTCTTGTTCCCAGGACTCAGGTTTCCAGAATCAACCCGATATCATGTTCCCAGGCCACAGTCTTCCAGAATAAAACCTCAGTCATGTAGCCAGGCCACAGGTTTCCACCATCAAACCTCAGGCATGTTCCCAGGACACAGGTTTCCAGAATCAAACCGATATCATGTTCCCTGGACACAGTCTTCCAGAATAAAACCTCAGTCATGTAGCCAGGCCACAGGTTTCCACCATCAAACCTCAGGCATGTTCCCAGGACACAGGTTTCCAGAATCAAACCGATATCATGTTCCCTGGGCACAGTCTTCCAGAATAAAACCTCAGTCATGTAGCCAGGCAACAGGTTTCCACCATCAAACCGCAGGCATGTTCCCAGGCTACAAGGTTCAAGAATAAAACCTCAGTCATGTTCCCAGTCCAAAGGGTTCCAGAACCAAGGCTCAGTCAGGTTCCCGGGGCACAGTATTCCACAGTCTAAACAGATGTCATGTTCGCAGGCCTCAGGGTTCCAGAATCCACCGATGTCATGTTTCCAGGCCACAGTGTTCCAGACTCAATCCTCAGTTATGTTCCCAGGCTACAGGGTTCCAGAATCAAACCTCAGTCATGTTCCCAGGGCACAGACTTCCAGAAAGAAACCTCAGTCATGTTCCCAGGCAACAGGGTTCCAGAATCAAACCTCAGTCATGTTCCCAGGCCAGAGTGTCCCACAATCAAACCTAAGTCATCTTGCGAAGCCACAGGGTTCCACCATCAAACCTCAGTCATGTTGCCAGGCCACAGGGTTCCACCCTCAAGCCTCACTCATGTTCCCAAGCCTGAGGGTTCCACTCTGAAACCTCAATCATGTTGCCAGGCCACAGGGTTCAACCATCAAACCTCAGTCATCTTCCCAGTAAACAGGGCTCCAGAATCAAACCAATGTCATGTTGCCAGGACACGGGGTTACAGTATAAGGACTCAGTCATGTTCCCCGTGCACAGGGTTCCACAATCAAACCTCAGTCATGTTGCCAGTAAACAGGTTTCTGCCATCAAACCTCAGTCAAGTTGCCAGGCCTCAGGCTTCCAGAATCAAGCCTCAGTCATTTTGCCAGGCCATAGTGTTCCACCATCAAACCTCAGTCATGATCCCAGGCCACATGTTTCCACAATGAAACCTCAGTCATTTTCCCAGGCCAAAGTTTACAGAATCAAACCTTAGGTCATATTCCCAGGACACATGGTTCCAGAATCAAAACTGGGTCATGTTCACCGGCCACAGGTTTCAGCAATCAAACCTCAGTCATGTTCCCAGGACACAGGTGTCCAGAATCATACCTCAGTCATGTTCCCCGGGAACAGGCTTCCAGAAACAATCCTCAGTTATGGTCCCAGGCCACAGGATTCCAGAGTCAAACTTCAGTCTTGTTCCCAGGACACAGTTTTCCAGAATCAACCCGATATCATGTTCCCTGGCCACATTCTTCCAGAATCAAACCTCAGTCATGTAGCCAGGCCACAGGTTTCCACCATCAAACCGCAGGCATGTTCCCAGGCTACAAGTTTCCAGAATAAAACCTCAGTCATGTTCCCAGTCCACAGGGTTCCAGAACCAAGGCTCAGTCAGGTTCCCGGGGCACAGTATTCCACAATCTAAACAGATGTCATGTTCCCAGGCCACAGGGATCCAGAATCCAACTTCAGTCATTTTGCCAGACCATAGGGTACCACCATCAAACCTCAGTCATCTTCCCAGACCACAGGTTTCCAGAATCAAACCGATTTCATGTTCCCAGGCAACAGGGTACCAGAAGCCAAACCTATGTCACGTTCCCAGGCCACAGGATTCCACACTCTAATATCAGTCTTCTTCCCAGGGGAATGGTTTCCAGAATCAAACCTCAGTCATATTCCCAGGCCACAGGGTTCCAGAATCAAACCTCAGTCATGTTCCCTGGACACAGGTTTCAGAAATAAACTCCCAGTCATGTTCCCAGGCCACAGGGTTCCACAATTAAACCTCAGTCATATTCCCAGGCCAGAGGGTTCCACAATCAAACCTCTGTCCTGTTGCTAGGCCACGGTTCCACCATCAAGCCTCAGTCATGTTCCCAGGAAAGACTGTTCCACAATCAAACCTAAGTCATCTTGCCAAGACACAGGGTTCCACCATCAAGTCTCACTCATGTTGCCAGGCCACAGGTTTCCACCATCAAACCTCAGGCATGTTCCCAGGACACAGGTTTCCAGAATCAAACCGATATCATGTTCCCTGGACACAGTCTTCCAGAATAAAACCTCAGTCATGTAGCCAGGCCACAGGTTTCCACCATCAAACCTCAGGCATGTTCCCAGGACACAGGTTTCCAGAATCAAACCGATATCATGTTCCCTGGGCACAGTCTTCCAGAATAAAACCTCAGTCATGTAGCCAGGCAACAGGTTTCCACCATCAAACCGCAGGCATGTTCCCAGGCTACAAGGTTCAAGAATAAAACCTCAGTCATGTTCCCAGTCCAAAGGGTTCCAGAACCAAGGCTCAGTCAGGTTCCCGGGGCACAGTATTCCACAGTCTAAACAGATGTCATGTTCGCAGGCCTCAGGGTTCCAGAATCCACCGATGTCATGTTTCCAGGCCACAGTGTTCCAGACTCAATCCTCAGTTATGTTCCCAGGCTACAGGGTTCCAGAATCAAACCTCAGTCATGTTCCCAGGGCACAGACTTCCAGAAAGAAACCTCAGTCATGTTCCCAGGCAACAGGGTTCCAGAATCAAACCTCAGTCTTCTTCCCAGGACACAGGTTTCCAGAATCAACCCGATATCATGTTCCCTGGCCACATTCTTCCAGAATCAAACCTCAGTCATGTAGCCAGGCCACAGGTTTCCACCATGAAACCTCAGGCATGTTCCCAGGCAACAGGGTTCCAGAATCAGAACGTTCTCATGGGGCTTCCCTGGTGGCGCAGTGGCTGAGAATTTGCCTGCCAATGCAGGGCACACGGGTTTGAGCCCTGGTCTGTGAAGATCCCACATGCCGCGGAGCAACTAGGCCCGTGAGCCACAACTACTGAGCCTGCGCGTCTGGAGCCTGTGCTCCCCAACAAGAGAGGCAGCGATAGTGAGAGGCCCGCGGATCGCGATGAAGAGTGGCCCCCGCTCACCGCAACTAGAGAAAGCTCTCGCACAGAAATGAAGCCCCAAGACAGCCAAAAATAAATAATAAATAAAAAAATAAAAAAAAAAAAAACAACGTTTTCATGTTCCCAGGCCACAGAGTTCCAGAATCCACCGATGTCATGTTCCCAGGCCACAGGGTTCCAGAATGAATCCTCAGTTATGTTCCCAGGCCAGAGTGTTCCAGAATCAAACTTAAGTCATCTTGCCAGGCCACAGGGTTCCACCATCAAACCTCAGTCATGTTGCCAGGCCACAGGGTTCAACCATCAAACCTCAATCATGTTCCCAGGAAACAGGCTTCAAGAATCAAACCTCAGTCATGTTAGCAGGCCCAGGTTTCTACAATCAAACCTCAGTCATATTCCCAGGACACAGGTATCCAGAATCAAACCTAAGTCATTTTCTCAGGGAACAGGCTTTAAGAAACAAACCTCAGTCATGTTGCCAGGCCACAGGGTTCAACCATCAAACCTCAGTCATGTTCCCAGGAAACGGGGTTCAAGAATCAGACCAATGGCATGTTCCCACGCCACGAGGGTCCAGTATCAGGCCTCAGTCACGTTCCCAGTGCACAGGGTTCCACCATCAAACCGCAGTCATTTTGCCAGGCACAGGTTTCTGCGATCAAACCAGACTCAAGTTCCCAGGGCACGGGGATCCAGAATCAAGCCTCAGTCATGTTGCCAGGCCACAGGGTACCACCATCAAACCTCAGTCATGTTCCCAGGCCACAGGGTACCACCATCAAACCTCAGTCATGTTCCCAGGCCACAGTGTTCCTCCATCAAACCTCAATCATGGTCCCAGGACACAGGGTTCCAGAATCAAACCAATGTCAAGTTCCCAGGCCATGGGTTTCCAGTACCAGGCCACAGTCATGTTTCCAGGGCACAGGGTTCCACAATCAAACCTCAGTCATGTTGCCAGTCCACAGGTTTCTGCCATCAAACCTCAGGCAAGTGCCCAGGACACAGGTTTCCAGAATCAAAGCTCAGTCATATTCCCAGGACACACGGTTCCAGAATCAAAGCTCAGTCATGTTAGCAGGCCACAGGTTTCAACAATCAAACCTCAGTCATGTTCCCAGGACACAGGTGTCCAGAATCAAACCTCAGTAATGTTCCCAGGGAACAGGCTTCCAGAAAGAAACCTCAGTCATGTTCCCAGGCCACAGGGTTCCAGATTCAAACCACAGTCATATTCCCAGGCCAGAAGGTTCCACAATCAATCCTCAGCCATGTTCCCAGGCCACAGGGTCCCAGAATACAACCGATGTCATTTTCCCAGGCCACAGGGTTCCAGATTCAAACCACAGTCATGTTCCCAGTTCAGAGGTTCCCACATTCCAAACTCAGTCATGTTCCCAGGCCAAATGGTCCCAGAATACAACCAATGTCATGTTCGCAGGCCACAGGGTTCTAGAAGCAAACCTCAGTCTTGTTCCCAGGAAACAGGTTTCCAGAATCAACCTGATATCATGTTCCCTGGCCACAGTCTTCCAGAATCAAACCTCAGACAGGTTCCCAGGCCACAGGGTTCCAGAATGAAACCGTTTTCATGTTCCCAGGCCAAAGGGTTCCAGAATCCACTGATGTCATGTTCCCAGGCCACAGGGTTCCAGAAGCAAACCTCAGTCATTTTCCCAGGACACAGGTTGCCAGAATCAACCTGATATCATATTCCCTGGCCACAGTCTTCTACAATCCAACCTCAGACTTGTTCCCACGCCACAGGGTTCCAGAATCAAACCGTTCTCATGTTCCCAGGCCAAAGGGTTCCAGAAGCCACCGATGTCATGTTCCCAAGCCACAGGATTCCTGAATCAATCCTCAGTTATGTTCCCAGGCTACAGGGTTGCAGAATAAAACCTCAGTCATGTTCCCAGGCCACAGGGATCCTGAATCAAACCTCACTCATGTTGCCAGGCCATAGGGTACCGCCATCAAACCTCATTCATATTCCCAGGCCAAAGGTTTCCAGAATCAAACCAATTTCATGTTCCCAGGCAATAGGGTACCAGAATCCAAACCGATGTCATTTTCCAAGGCCACAGGATTCCACAATCAAACATCAGTCATGTTCCCAGGCCAATGGTTTCCAGAATCAAACCTCAGTCATATTCCCAGGACACATGGTTCCAGAATCAAACCTCAGTCATGTTCCCAGGGAACAGGCTTCCAGAATCAAACCTCAGTCATGTTTGCAGCGCACAAGTTTCAACAGTCCAATCTCAGTCATGTTCCCAGGCCACAAGCTTCCAAATTCAAACCACAGTCATATTCCCAGGCCAGAGGTTTCCACAATCAAACCTCAGTCATTTTCCCAGGCCACAGAGTTCCAGAAACAAGGCTCAGTCAGGTTCCCATTGCACAGTATTCCACAATCTCAACAGATGTCATATTCCCAGGCCACAGGTTTCCAGAATCACGACTCAGTCATGTTCCCAGGCCACAGGGATCCAGAATCAAACCTCAGTCATGTTGCCAGGCCATAGGGTACCACCAGCAAACCTCAGTCATATTCCCAGGCCACAGATTTCCGGAATCAAACCGATTTCATGTTCCCAGGCAATAGGGTACCAGAATACAAACCGATGTCATGTTCCAAGGCTACAGGATGCCTCAATCTAACATCAGTCATGTTCCCAGGACAATGGTTTCCAAAATCAATCCTCAGTCATATTCCTAGGCCACATCGTTCCAGAATCAAACCTCAGTCGTGTTCCTAGGACCCAGTGTCCCAGAATAAAACCTCAGTCATGTTCCCTGGAAACAGGTTTCAAAAATAAAATCCCAGTCATGTTCCCAGGCCACAGGGTTAAACCATTCAACCTCAGTCATGTTCCCAGGAAACAGGGTTCAAGAATCAAACCAATGGCATGTTCCCACGCCACGAGGTTCCAGTATCAGGCCTCAGTCATGTTCCCAGTGAACAGGGTTCCACCATCAAACCTCAGTCATTTTGCCAGGCACAGGTTTCTGCGATCAAACCAGAGTCAAGTTCCCAGGGCACAGGGTTCCAAAATCAAGCCTCAGTCATGTTGCCAGGCCACAGGGAACCACCATCAAACCTCAGTCATGTTCCCAGGCCACAGGGTTCCTCCATCAAACCTCAATCATGTTCCCAGGACAGAGGGTTCCAGAATCAAACCAATGTCAAGTTCCCAGGCCATGGGTTTCCAGTACCAGGCCACAGTCATGTTTCCAGGGCACAGGGTTCCACAATCAAACCTCAGTCATGTTGCCAGTCCACAGGTTTCTGCCATCAAACCTCAGGCAAGTGCCCAGGCCACAGGGTTCCAGAATTAAGCCTCAGTCATTTTGCCAGGCCAGAGTGTTCCACCATCAAACCTCAGTCATGATCCCAGGCCACATGTTTCCACAATGAAACCTCAGACATTTTCCCAGACCACAGGTTTCCAGAATCAAATCTCAGTCATATTCCCAGGACACACGGTTCCAGAATCAAACCTCAGTCATGTTCACAGGAGACAGGTTTCAACAATCAAACCTCAGTCATGTTCCCAGCACACAGGTGTCCATAATCAAACCTCAGTAATGTTCCCAGGGAACAGGCTTCCAGAAAGAAATCTCAGTCATGTTCCCAGGCCACAGGGTTCCAGATTCAAACCACAGTCATGTTCCCAGGCCAGAGAGTTTCACAATCAAACCTCAGCCATGTTCCCAGGCCACAGGTTCCCAGAATACAACGTATGTCATGTTCCCAGGCCACAGCGTTCCAGATTCAAACCACAGTCATGTTCCCAGTTCAGAGGGTCCTACAATCCAACCTCAGTCATGTTCCCAGGCAACAGGGTCCCAGAATACAACCGATGTCAAGTTCCCAGGCCACAGGGTTTCAGAAGCAAACCTCAGTCTTGTTCCCAGGACACAGGTTTCCAGAATCAACATGATATCATGTTCCCTGGCCACAGTCTTCCAGAATCAAACCTCAGACATGTTCCCAGGCCACAGGGTTCCAGAATGAAACCGTTCTCAGGTTCCCATTCCAAAGGGTTCCAGAATCCACTGATGTCATGTTCCCAGGCCACAGGGTTCCGAAATCAAACCTCAGTCATATTCCCAGGACCCAGGGTCCCAGAATCAAACCTCAGTCATATTCCCTGGACACAGGTTTCAAAAATAAAATTCCATTCATGTCCCTAGTCCACAGGGTTCCACAATTAAACCTCAGTCATATTCCCAGGCCAGAGGGTTCCACAATAAAACCTCAGTCCTATTGCCATGCTACGGTTCCACCATCAAACCTCAGTCATGTTCCCAGGCCAGAGTGTTCCCCAATTAAACCTAAGTCATCTTGCCAGGCCACAGGGTTCCACCATCAAACCTCAGTCATGTTAATAGGCCACAAGTTTCAACCACCAAACCTCAGTCATATTCCCAGGCCACAGGGTTCCACAATGAAACCTCAGTCATATTCCCCAGCCAGAGGGTTCCACAATCAAGCCTCAGTCCTATTGCCAGGTCACGGTTCCACCATCAAGCCTCAGTCATGTTCCCAGGCCAGAGTGTTCCAGAATCAAACTTAAGTCATCTTGCCAGGCCACAGGGTTCCACCATCAAACCTCAGTCATGTTGCCAGGCCACAGGGTTCAACCATCAAACCTCAATCATGTTCCCAGGAAACAGGCTTCAAGAATCAAACCTCAGTCATGTTAGCAGGCCCAGGTTTCTACAATCAAACCTCAGTCATATTCCCAGGACACAGGTATCCAGAATCAAACCTAAGTCATTTTCTCAGGGAACAGGCTTTAAGAAACAAACCTCAGTCATGTTGCCAGGCCACAGGGTTCAACCATCAAACCTCAGTCATGTTCCCAGGAAACGGGGTTCAAGAATCAGACCAATGGCATGTTCCCACGCCACGAGGGTCCAGTATCAGGCCTCAGTCACGTTCCCAGTGCACAGGGTTCCACCATCAAACCGCAGTCATTTTGCCAGGCACAGGTTTCTGCGATCAAACCAGACTCAAGTTCCCAGGGCACAGGGATCCAGAATCAAGCCTCAGTCATGTTGCCAGGCCACAGGGTACCACCATCAAACCTCAGTCATGTTCCCAGGCCACAGGGTACCACCATCAAACCTCAGTCATGTTCCCAGGCCACAGGGTTCCTCCATCAAACCTCAATCATGTTCCCAGGACACAGGGTTCCAGAATCAAACCAATGTCAAGTTCCCAGGCCATGGGTTTCCAGTACCAGGCCACAGTCATGTTTCCAGGGCACAGGGTTCCACAATCAAACCTCAGTCATGTTGCCAGTCCACAGGTTTCTGCCATCAAACCTCAGGCAAGTGCCCAGGACACAGGTTTCCAGAATCAAAGCTCAGTCATATTCCCAGGACACACGGTTCCAGAATCAAAGCTCAGTCATGTTAGCAGGCCACAGGTTTCAACAATCAAACCTCAGTCATTTTCCCAGGCCAAAGGTTTCCAAAATCAAACCTCAGTCATGTTCCCAGGACACATGGTTCCAGAATCAAACCTGAGTCATATTCGCGGGCCACAGGTTTCAACCATCAAACCTCAGTCATGTTCCCAGGACACAGGTGTCCAGAATCAAACCTCAGTCATGTTCCCAGGGCACAGGCTTCCAGAAACAAACCTCAGTCATGTTCCCAGGACACAAGTTTCCAGAATCAACCAGATATCATGCTTCCTGGCCACAGTCTTCCAGAATCAAACCTTAGTCATGTTGCCAAGCCACAGGTTTCCACCATCAAACCTCAGACCTGTTCCCAGGCCACAGGGTTCTAGAATCCACCGATGTCATGTTCCCAGGCCACAGGGTTCGAGAATCAATCCTCAGTTATGTTTCCCGGCTACAGGGTTCTAGAATAAAACCTCAGTCATGTTCCCAATCCACAGGGTTCCAGAACCAAGGCTCAGTCAGGTTCCCGGGGCACAGTATTCCACAATCTAAACAGATGTCACATGCCCAGTCCCCAGGGTTCCAGAATCCACCGGTATCATGTTCCCAGGCCACAGGGTTCCAGAATCAATCCTCAGTTATGTTCCCAGGCTACAGGGTTCCAGAATAAAACCTCAGTCATGTTCCCAGTCCACAGGGTTTCAGAACCAAGGCTCAGTCAGGTTCCCGGGGCACAGTATTCCACAATCTAAACAGATGTCATGTTCCCAGGCCACAGTTTTCCAGAATCACGCCTCAGTCATGTTCCCAGGCCACAGGGATCCAGAATCAAACGTCAGTCATGTTGCCAGGCCACAGGTTTCTGCCATCAAACCTCAGTCACGTTCCCGGGCCACAGGGTTCCTGAATCAAGCCTCAGTCATTTTGCCAGGCCAGAGTGTTCCACCATCAAACCTCAGTCATGATCCCAGGCTACATGTTTTCACAATGAAACCTCAGTCATTTTCCCAGGCCAAAGGTTTCCAGAATCAAACCTCAGTCATATTCCCAGGACACATGGTTCCAGAATCAAACCTCAGTCATGTTTGCAGGCCACAGGTTTCAACAATCAAACCTCAGTCATGTTCCCAGGACACAGGTGTGCAGAATCAAACCTCAGTCATGTTCCCAGGGAACAGGCTTCCAGAAACAAACCTCAGTCATGTTCCCAGGCCACAGGGTTCCAGAATCCAACCGATGTCATTTTCTCAGGCCACAGGGTTGCAGAAGCAAACGTCAGTCTTGTTCCCAGATCACAGGGTTCCAGAATCAACCCGATATCATATTCCCTGGCCACAGTCTTCCAGAATCAAACCTCAGTCATGTTGCCAGGCCACAGGTTTCCACCATCAAACCTCAGACATGTTCCCAGGCCACAGGGTTCCAGAATCAAACCGTTCTCTTTTTCCCAGGACACAGGGTTCCAGAATACACCGATGTCATGTTCCCAGGCCACAGGGTTCCAGAATCAATCCTCAGTTATGTTCCAGGCTACAGGGTTCCAGAATAAAACCTCAGTCATGTTGCCAGTCCACAGCGTTCCAGAACGAAGGCTCAGTCAGGATCCCAGGGCACAGTATTCCACAATCTAAACAGATGTCATGTTCCCAGGCCACAGGTATCAACAATCAAACCTCAGACGTTTTCCCAGGCCACAGGGTTAAAGAATCAAACCGTTCTCATGTTTCCAGGCCACAGGGTTCCAGAATCTACCGATGTCATGTTCCCAGGCCACAGGATTCCACAATCTAACATCAGTCATGTTTCCAGGACAATGGTTTCCAGAATCAAACCTCAGTCATATTCCTAGGCCACCGGGTTCCTGAATGCAACCGATGTCATGTTCTCAGGGCACAGGGCTCCACAATCAAACCTCAGTCATGTTCCCAGGCCACAGGGTTCCTGAATGCAACCGATGTCATTTTCCCAGGCCACAGGGTTCCACAATCAAACCTCAGTCATGGTGCCAGTAAACAGGTTTCTGCCATCAAAACTCAGTCAAGTTCCCAGGCCACAGGGTTCCAGAATCAAGCCTTAGTCATGTTGCCAGGCCAGAGAGTTCTGCCATCAAACCTCAGTCATGATCCCAGGCCACATGTTTCCACAATGAAACTTAGGTCATTTTCCCAGGCCACAGGTTTCCAGAATCAAACCTCAGTCATATTCCCAGGACACATGGTTCCAGAATCAAAACCTCAGTCTAGTTCGCAGGCAACAGGTTTCAAAAATCAAACCTCAGTCATGTTCCCAGGACACAGGTGTGCAGAATCAAACCTCAGTCATGTTCCCAGGGAACAGGCTTCCAGAAACAAACCTCAGTCATGTTCCCAGGCCACAGGGTTCCAGAATCCAACCGATGTCATTTTCTCAGGCCACAGGGTTCCAGAAGCAAACCTCAGTCTTGTTCCCAGATCACAGGGTTCCAGAATCAACCCGATATGATATTCCCTGGCCACAGTCTTCCAGAATCAAACCTCAGTCATGTTGCCAGGCCACAGGTTTCCACCATCAAACCTCAGACATGTTCCCAGGCCACAGGGTTCCAGAATCAAACCGTTCTCATGTTCCCAGGACATAGCGTTCCAGAATACACCGATGTCATGTTCCCAGGCCACAGGGTTACAGAATCAATCCTCAGTTATGTTCCAGGCTACAGGGTTCCAGAATAAAACCTCCGTCATGTTCCCAGTCCACAGCGTACCAGAACCAAGGCTCAGTCAGGTTCCCAGGGCATAGTATTCCACAATCTAAAGAGATGTCATGTTCCCAGGCCACAGGTTTCAACAATCAAACCTCAGAATTTTTCCCAGGCCACAGGTGTCCAGAATCAAACCTCAATCATGGTCCCAGGGAACAGGCTTCCAGAAAAAAATCCCTGTCTTGTTCCCAGGCAACAGGGTTCCAGAATCCAACCGATGTCATGTTCCCAGCCCACAGGGCTCCACAATCAAACCTCAGTCATGTTCCCAGGCCCCAGGCTTCCAGAATCCAACAGATGTCATGTTCACAGGCCACAGGTTTCCAGATTCAATCCACAGTTATGTTCAAAGGCCAGAGGTTTCCACAATCAAACCTCAGTCATATTCCCAGGCCACAGGGTTCCAGAATCCAAACGATGTCATGTTCCCAAGCCACAGGGTTCCACAATCAAACCTCAGTCATGTTGCCAGTCCACAGGCTTCTGCCATCAAACCTCACTCAAGTTCCCAGGCCACAGGGTTCCAGAATCAAGCCTCAGTCATTTTGCCAGGCCAGAGTGTTCCACCATCAAACCTCAGTCATGATCCCAGGCCACATGTTTCCACACTAAAACCTCAGACATTTTCCCAGGCCACAGGTTTCCAGAATCAAACCTCAGTCATATTCCCAGGCCACATGGTTCCAGAATCAAATCCCAGTCGTGTTCCCAGGACCCAGGGTTCCAGAATAAAACCTCAGTCATGTTCCCTGGACACAGGTTTCAAAAAGAAAATCCCAGTCATCTTCCAAGGCCACAGGGTTCCACAATTAAACCTCAGTCATGTTCCCAGGCCAGAGGGTTCAACAATCAAACCTCAGTCCTATTGCCAGGCCATGGTTCCACCATCAAGCCTCAGTCATGTTCCCAGGCCAGAGTGTTCCACAATCAAACTTAAGTCAATTTGCCAGGCCACAGGATTCCACCATCAAACCTCAGTCATGTTGCCAGGCCTCAGGGTTCAACCATCAAACCTCAATAATGTTCCCAGGAAACAGGGTTCAAGAAACAAACCAATGGCATGTTCCCACACCACGGGGTTCCAGTATCAGGCCTCAGTCATGTTCCCAGTACACAGGGTTCCACCATCAAACCTCAGTCATGTTGCCAGTCAACAGGTTTCTGTGATCAAACCACAGTCAAGTTCCCAGGACACAGGGTTCCAGAATGAAGCCTCAGTCATGTTGCCAGGACACAGGGTACCACCATCAAACCTCAGTCATGTTCCCAGGCCACAGGGTTCCTCCATCAAACCTCAATCATGTTCCCAGGACTCAGGGTTCAAGAATCAAACCAATGTCAAGTTCCCAGGCCATGGGTTTCCAGTGCCAGGCCACAGTCATGTTTCCAGAGTACAGGGTTCCACAATCAACCCTCAGTCATGTTGCCAGTCCACAGGTTTCTGCCATCAAAACTCAGGCAAGTGTCCAGGCCACAGGGGTCCAGAATTAAGCCTCAGTCATTTTGCCAGGCCAGAGTGTTTCACCATCAAACCTCAGTCATGATCCCAGGCCACATGTTTCCACAATGAAACCTCAGACATTTTCCCAAGCCACAGGTTTCCAGAATCAAACCGATTTCATGTTCCCAGGCAACAGGGTACCAGAATCCAAACCTATGTCATGTTCCCAGGCCACAGGATTCCACAATCTAACATCATGCATGTTCCCAGGCCAATGGTTTCCAGAATCAAACCTCAGTCATATTCCCAGGGCACACGGTTCCAAAATCAAACCTCAGTCATGTTCGCAGGCCATACGTTTCAACAAACAAATCTCAGTCAAGTTCCCAGGACACAGGTGTCCAGAATCAAACCTCAGTCATGTTCCCAGGGAACAGGCATCCAGAAACAAACCTCAGTCATGTTCCCAGGCCACAGGGTTCCAGAAGGAAACCTCAGTCTTGTTCCCGGGACACAGGTTTCCACAATCAACCCGATATCATGTTCCGTGGCAAGAGTCTTCCAGCATCAAACCTCAGTCATGTTGCCAGGCCACAAGTTTCCACCATCAAACCTCAGACATGTTCCCAGGCCACAGGGTTAAAGAATCAAACCGTTCTCATGTTTCCAGGCCACAGGGTTCCAGAATCTACCGATGTCATGTTCCCAGGCCCCAGGATTCCACACTCTAACATTAGTCATGTTTCCAGGACAATGGTTTCCAGAATCAAACCTCAGTCATATTCCTAGGCCACAGGGTTCCTGAATGCAACCGATGTCATGTTCCCAGGGCACAGGGCTCTACAATCAAACTCAGTCATGTTCCCAGGCCACAGGGTTCCTGAATGCAACCGATGTCATGTTCCCAGGCCACAGGGTTCCACAATCAAACCTCAGTCATGTTGCCAGTCCACAGGTTTCTGCCATCAAAACTCAGTCAAGTTCCCAGGCCACAGGGTTCCAGAATCAAGCCTTAGTCATGTTGCCAGGCCAGAGAGTTCTGCCATCAAACCTCAGTCATGATCCCAGGCCACATGTTTCCACAATGAAACCTCAGTCATTTTCCCAGGCCACAGGTTTCCAGAATCAAACCTCAGTCATATTCCCAGGACACATGGTTCCAGAATCAAACCTCAGTCATGTTCACAGGCCACAGGTTTCAACAATCAAACCTCAGTCATGTTCCCAGGACACAGGTGTGCAGAATCAAACCTCAGTCATGTTCCCAGAGAACAGGCTTCCAGAAACAAACCTCAGTCATGTTCCCAGGCCACAGGGTTCCAGAATCCAACCGATGTCATTTTCTCAGGCCACAGGGTTCCAGAAGCAAACGTCAGTCTTGTTCCCAGATCACAGGGTTCCAGAATCAACCCGATATCATATTCCCTGGCCACAGTCTTCCAGAATCAAACCTCAGTCATGTTGCCAGGCCACAGGTTTCCACCATCAAACCTCAGACATGTTCCCAGGCCACAGGGTTCCAGAATCAAACCGTTCTCATGTTCCCAGGACACAGGGTTCCTGAATACACTGATGTCATGTTCCCAGGCCACAGGGTTCCAGAATCAATCCTCAGTTATGTTCCCAGGCCACAGGGTTCCAGAATCCAACCGATGTCATTTTCTCAGGCCACAGGGTTACAGAAGCAAACCTCAGTCTTGTTCCGAGATCACAGGGTTCCAGAATCAACCCGATATGATATTCCCTGGCCACAGTCTTCCAGAATCAAACCTCAGTCATGTTGCCAGGCAACAGGTTTCCACCATCAAACCTCAGACATGTTCCCAGGCCACAGGGTTCCAGAATCAAACCGTTCTCATGTTCCCAGGACACAGGGTTCCAGAATACACCGATGTCATGTTCCCAAGACACAGGGTTCCAGAAGCAAACCTCAGTCTTTTTCCCAGGACACAGGTTTCCAGAATCAACCGTTTATCATGTTCCCTGGCCACAGTCTTCCAGAATCAAACCTCAGTAATGTTGCCAGGCCACAGGTTTCCACCATGAAACCTCAGACATGTTCCCAGGCCACACGGTTCCAGCATCAAACCGTTCTCATGTTCCCAGGCCACAGGGTTCCACCATCAAACCTCAGTCATATTCCCAGGAAACAGGGTTCCAGAATCAACCCAATGGCATGTTCCCACGCCACGGTGTTCCAGTATCAGGCCTCAGTCATATTCCCAGTGCACAGGGTTCCACCATCAAACCTCAGTCATGTTGCCAGTCCACAGGTTTGTGCCATCAAACCTCAGTCAATTTCCAAGGCCACAGGGTGCCAGAATCAAACCACAGTCATGTTCCCAGACCAGAGGTTTCCACAATCAAACCTCAGCCATGTTCCCATGCCACAGGGTTCCAGAATCCAACCGATGTCATGTTCCCAGGCCACAGGGTTCCAGAAGCAAACCTCAGTCTTGTTCCCAGGACACAGGTTTCCACAATGAACCCGATATCATGTTCCGTGGCCACAGTCTTCCAGAATCAAACCTCAGTCATGTTGCCAGGCCACAGGTTTCCACCATCAAACCTCAGACATGTTCCCAGGCCACAGGGTTAAATAATCAAACCGTTCTCATGTTCCCAGGCCACAGATTTCCAGTATCCACCGATGTCATGTTCCCAGTCCACAGGATTCCACAATCTAACATCAGTCATGTTCCCTGGCCAGTGGTTTCCAGAATCAAACCTCAGTCATATTACCAGGACACATGGTTCCATAATCAAACCTCAGTCATGTTCCCAGGGAACACGCTTCTAGAAACAAACCTCAGTCACGTTCCCAGGCCACAGGGTTCCAGAATCCAACTGATGTCATGTTCCCAGGCAACAGGTTTCCAGAATCAAACCTCAGTCATATTCCCAGGCCACATGGTTCCAGAATCAAAGCTCAGTCGTGTTCCTAGGACCCAGGGTCCCAGAATAAAACCTCAGTCATATTCCCTGGACACAGGATTCAAAAATAAAATTCCAGTCATGTTCCCAGGCCACAGGGTTCCACAATTAAACCTCAGGCATATTCCCAGGCCAGAGGGTTCAACAATCAAACCTCAGTCCTATTGCCAGGCCACGGTTCCACCATCAAGCCTCAGTCATGTTCCCAGGCCAGAGTGTTCCAGAATCAAAATTAAGTCATCTTGCCAGGCCACAGGTTTCCACCATCAAACCTCAGTCATGTTGCCAGGCCACAGGGTTCAACCATCAAATCTCAATCATGTTCCCAGGAAACAGGTTTCAAGAATGAAACCAATGGCATGTTCCCACGCCACAGGGTTACAGTATCAGGCCTCAGTTATGTTCCCAGTACACAGGGTTCCACCATCAAACCTCAGTCATGTTGCGAGTCCACAGGTTTCTGCGATCAAACCATAGTCA
Organism: Balaenoptera physalus; assembly: GCF_965194825.1. Lineage (NCBI taxonomy): Eukaryota > Metazoa > Chordata > Mammalia > Artiodactyla > Balaenopteridae > Balaenoptera > Balaenoptera physalus. Next base: position 258,294 of record NW_028125930.1, read on the forward strand.
AGTTCCCAGGACACAGAGTTCCAGAATCAAGCCTCAGTCATGTTTACAGGCGACAGGGTACCACCAACAAACCTCAGTCATATTCCCAGCCCACAAGGTTCCTCCATCAAACCTCAATCATGTTCCCAGGAACAGGGTTCCAGAATCAAACCAATGTCAAGTTCCCAGGCCATGGGTTTCCAGTACCAGGCCACAGTCATGTTTCCAGGGCACAGGGTTCCACAATCAAACCTCAGTCATGTTGCCAGTCCACAGGTTTCTGCCATCAAACCTCAGGCAAGTGCCCAGGCCACAGGGTTTCAGAATCAAGCCTCAGTTATTTTGCCAGGCCAGAGTGTTCCACCATCAAACCTCAGTCATGATCCCAGGCCACATGTTTCCACAATGAAACCTCAGTCATTTTCCCAGGCCACAGGTTTTCAGAATCAAACCTCAGTCATATTCCCAGGACACATGGTTCCAGAATCAAACCTCAGTCGTGTTCGCAGGACACAGTGTTCCAGAACAAAACCTCAGTCATGTTTCCAGTACACAGGGTTCCAGAACCAAGGCTCAGTCAGGATCCCGTTGCACAGTATTCCACAATCTCAACAGATTTCATGTTCCCAGGCCACAGGATTCCAGAACCACGCCTCAGTCATGTTCCCAGGCCATAGGGATCCAGAACCAAACCTGAGTCATGTTGCCAGGCCATAGGGTACAACCATCAAACCTCAGTCATAGTCCCAGGACACAGGTTTCCAGAATCAAACCGATTTCTTGTTCCCAGGCAACAGGGTACCAGAATCCAAACCGATGTCATGTTCCAAGGCGACAGGATGCCACAATCTAATATCAGTCATGTCCCCAGGCCAATGGTTTCCAGAATCAAACCTCAGTCATATTCCCAGGCCACATGGTTCCAGAATCAAACCTCAGTCGTGTTCCCAGGACCCAGGGTTCCAGAATAAAACCTCAGTCATGTTCCCTGGACACAGGTTTCAAAAAGAAAATCCCAGTCATGTTCCAAGGCCACAGGGTTCCACAATTAAACCTCAGTCATGTTCCCAGGCAAGAGGGTTCAACAATCAAACCTCAGTCCTATTGCCAGGCCACGGTTCCACCATCAAGCCTCAGTCATGTTCCCAGGCCAGAGTGTTGCACAATCAAACTTAAGTCATCTGGCCAGGCCACAGGATTCCACCATCAAACCTCAGCCATGTTCCCAGGAAACAGGGTTCAAGAATCAAACCAATGGCATGTTCCCACGCCACGGGGTTCCAGTATCAGGCCTCAGTCATGTTCCCAGTACACAGGGTTCCACCATCAAACCTCAATCATGTTCCCAGGAAACAGTGTTCAAGAATCAAACCAATGGCATGTTCCCACGCCACGGGGTTCAAGTATCAGGCCTCAGTCATGTTCCCAGTACACAGGGTTCCACCATCAAACCTCAGTCATGTTGCCAGTCAACAGGTTTCTGTGATCAAACCACAGTCAAGTTCCCAGGACACAGGGTTCCAGAATCAAGCCTCAGTCATGTTGCCAGGCCACAGGGTACCACCATCAAACCTCAGTCATGTTCCCAGGCCACAGGGTTCCTCCATCAACCCTCAATCATGTTCCCAGGAAACAGGCTTCAAGAATCAAACCTCAGTCATGTTAGCAGGCCCAGGTTTCCACCATCAAACCTCAGGCATGTTCCCAGGACACAGGTTTCCAGAATCAAACCGATATCATGTTCCCTGGGCACAGTCTTCCAGAATAAAACCTCAGTCATGTAGCCAGGCCACAGGTTTCCACCATCAAACCGCAGGCATGTTCCCAGGCTACAAGGTTCAAGAATAAAACCTCAGTCATGTTTCCAGTCCAAAGGGTTCCAGAACCAAGGCTCAGTCAGGTTCCCGGGGCACAGTATTCCACAGTCTAAACAGATGTCATGTTCGCAGGCCTCAGGGTTCCAGAATCCACCGATGTCATGTTTCCAGGCCACAGTGTTCCAGACTCAATCCTCAGTTATGTTCCCAGGCTACAGGGTTCCAGAATCAAACCTCAGTCATGTTCCCAGGGCACAGACTTCCAGAAACAAACCTCAGTCATGTTCCCAGGCAACAGCGTTCCAGAATCAAACCTCAGTCTTCTTCCCAGGACACAGGTTTCCAGAATCAACCCGATATCATGTTCCCTGGCCACATTCTTCCAGAATCAAACCTCAGTCATGTAGCCAGGCCACAGGTTTCCACCATGAAACCTCAGGCATGTTCCCAGGCAACAGGGTTCCAGAATCAAAACGTTCTCATGGGGCTTCCCTGGTGGCGCAGTGGCTGAGAATTTGCCTGCCAATGCAGGGTACACGGGTTTGAGCCCTGGTCTGTGAAGATCCCACATGCCGCGGAGCAACTAGGCCCGTGAGCCACAACTACTGAGCCTGCGCGTCTGGAGCCTGTGCTCCCCAACAAGAGAGGCAGCGATAGTGAGAGGCCCGCGGATCGCGATGAAGAGTGGCCCCCGCTCACCGCAACTAGAGAAAGCTCTCGCACAGAAATGAAGCCCCAAGACAGCCAAAAATAAATAATAAATAAAAAAATAAAAAATAAAAAAAAAAAACAACGTTTTCATGTTCCCAGGCCACAGAGTTCCAGAATCCACCGATGTCATGTTCCCAGGCCACAGGGTTCCAGAATGAATCCTCAGTTATGTTCCCAGGCTACAGGGTTCCAGAATATAACCTCAGTCATGTTCCCAGTCCACAGGGTTCCTGAACCAAGGCTCAATCATGTTCCCGGGGAACAGTATTCCACAATCTAAACAGATGTCATGTTCCCAGGCCACAGTTTTCCAGAATCACGCCTCAGTCATGTTCCCAGGCCACAGGGATCCAGAATCAAACTTCAGTCATGTTGCCAGGCCATAGGGTACCACCATCAAACCTCAGTCATCTTCCCAGGCCACAGGTTTCCAGAATCAAACCGATTTCATGTTCCCAGGCAACAGGGTACCAGAATCCAAAACGATGTCATGTTCCCAGGCCACACGATTCCACACTCTAACATCAGGCATGTTCCCAGGCCAATGGTTTCCAGAATCAAACCTCAGTCATATTCCCAGGCCACATGGTTCCAGAATCAAACCTCAGTCGTGTTCCCAGGACACAGGGTCCAGAATAAAACCTCACTCATGTTCCCTGGACACAGGTTTCAGAAATAAAATCCCAGTCATGTTCCCAGTCCACAGGGTTCCACAATTAAACCTCAGTCATGTTCCCAGGCCAGAGGGTTCCACAATCAAACCTCAGTCCTGTTGCCAGACCACGGTTCCACCATCAAGCCTCAGTCATGTTCCCAGGCCAGAGTGTCCCACAATCAAACCTAAGTCATCTTGCGAAGCCACAGGGTTCCACCATCAAACCTCAGTCATGTTGCCAGGCCACAGGGTTCCACCCTCAAGCCTCACTCATGTTCCCAAGCCTGAGGGTTCCACTCTGAAACCTCAATCATGTTGCCAGGCCACAGGGTTCAACCATCAAACCTCAGTCATCTTCCCAGTAAACAGGGCTCCAGAATCAAACCAATGTCATGTTGCCAGGCCACGGGGTTACAGTATAAGGACTCAGTCATGTTCCCCGTGCACAGGGTTCCACAATCAAACCTCAGTCATGTTGCCAGTAAACAGGTTTCTGCCATCAAACCTCAGTCAAGTTGCCAGGCCTCAGGGTTCCAGAATCAAGCCTCAGTCATTTTGCCAGGCCATAGTGTTCCACCATCAAACCTCAGTCATGATCCCAGGCCACATGTTTCCACAATGAAACCTCAGTCATTTTCCCAGGCCAAAGTTTACAGAATCAAACCTTAGGTCATATTCCCAGGACACATGGTTCCAGAATCAAAACTGGGTCATGTTCACAGGCCACAGGTTTCAGCAATCAAACCTCAGTCATGTTCCCAGGACACAGGTGTCCAGAATCATACCTCAGTCATGTTCCCCGGGAACAGGCTTCCAGAAACAATCCTCAGTTATGGTCCCAGGCCACAGGATTCCAGAGTCAAACTTCAGTCTTGTTCACAGGACACAGTTTTCCAGAATCAACCCGATATCATGTTCCCTGGCCACATTCTTCCAGAATCAAACCTCAGTCATGTAGCCAGGCCACAGGTTTCCACCATCAAACCGCAGGCATGTTCCCAGGCTACAAGTTTCCAGAATAAAACCTCAGTCATGTTCCCAGTCCACAGGGTTCCAGAACCAAAGCTCAGTCAGGTTCCCGGGGCACAGTATTCCACAATCTAAACAGATGTCATGTTCCCAGGCCACAGGGATCCAGAATCCAACTTCAGTCATGTTGCCAGACCATAGGGTACCACCATCAAACCTCAGTCATCTTCCCAGGCCACAGGGTTCCAGAATCAAACCTCAGTCTTGTTCCCAGGACTCAGGTTTCCAGAATCAACCCGATATCATGTTCCCAGGCCACAGTCTTCCAGAATAAAACCTCAGTCATGTAGCCAGGCCACAGGTTTCCACCATCAAACCTCTGGCATGTTCCCAGGACACAGGTTTCCAGAATCAAACCGATATCATGTTCCCTGGGCACAGTCTTCCAGAATAAAACCTCAGTCATGTAGCCAGGCCACAGGTTTCCACCATCAAACCGCAGGCATGTTCCCAGTCTACAAGGTTCCAGAATAAAACCTCAGTCATGTTCCCAGTCCACAGGGTTCCAGAACCAAGGCTCAGTCAGGTTCCCGGGGCACAGTATTCCACAATCTAAACAGATGTCATGTTCGCAGGCCTCAGGGTTCCAGAATCCACCGATGTCATGTTTCCAGGCCACAGTGTTCCAGACTCAATCCTCAGTTATGTTCCCAGGCTACAGGGTTCCAGAATCAAACCTCAGTCATGTTCCCAGGGCACAGACTTCCAGAAACAAACCTCAGTCATGTTCCCAGGCAACAGGGCTCCAGAATCATACCTCAGTCTTCTTCCCAGGACACAGGTTTCCAGAATCAACCCGATATCATGTTCCCTGGCCACATTCTTCCAGAATCAAACCTCAGTCATGTAGCCAGGCCACAGGTTTCCACCATGAAACCTCAGGCATGTTCCCAGGCTACAAGTTTCCAGAATAAAACCTCAGTCATGTTCCCAGTCCACAGGGTTCCAGAACCAAGGCTCAGTCAGGTTCCCGGGGCACAGTATTCCACAATCTAAACAGATGTCATGTTCCCAGGCCACAGGGATCCAGAATCCAACTTCAGTCATTTTGCCAGACCATAGGGTACCACCATCAAACCTCAGTCATCTTCCCAGGCCACAGGTTTCCAGAATCAAACCGATTTCATGTTCCCAGGCAACAGGGTACCAGAAGCCAAACCTATGTCACGTTCCCAGGCCACAGGATTCCACACTCTAATATCAGTCTTCTTCCCAGGGGAATGGTTTCCAGAATCAAACCTCAGTCATATTCCCAGGCCACAGGGTTCCAGAATCAAATCTCAGTCTTGTTCCCAGGACTCAGGTTTCCAGAATCAACCCGATATCATGTTCCCAGGCCACAGTCTTCCAGAATAAAACCTCAGTCATGTAGCCAGGCCACAGGTTTCCACCATCAAACCTCAGGCATGTTCCCAGGACACAGGTTTCCAGAATCAAACCGATATCATGTTCCCTGGACACAGTCTTCCAGAATAAAACCTCAGTCATGTAGCCAGGCCACAGGTTTCCACCATCAAACCTCAGGCATGTTCCCAGGACACAGGTTTCCAGAATCAAACCGATATCATGTTCCCTGGGCACAGTCTTCCAGAATAAAACCTCAGTCATGTAGCCAGGCAACAGGTTTCCACCATCAAACCGCAGGCATGTTCCCAGGCTACAAGGTTCAAGAATAAAACCTCAGTCATGTTCCCAGTCCAAAGGGTTCCAGAACCAAGGCTCAGTCAGGTTCCCGGGGCACAGTATTCCACAGTCTAAACAGATGTCATGTTCGCAGGCCTCAGGGTTCCAGAATCCACCGATGTCATGTTTCCAGGCCACAGTGTTCCAGACTCAATCCTCAGTTATGTTCCCAGGCTACAGGGTTCCAGAATCAAACCTCAGTCATGTTCCCAGGGCACAGACTTCCAGAAAGAAACCTCAGTCATGTTCCCAGGCAACAGGGTTCCAGAATCAAACCTCAGTCTTCTTCCCAGGACACAGGTTTCCAGAATCAACCCGATATCATGTTCCCTGGCCACATTCTTCCAGAATCAAACCTCAGTCATGTAGCCAGGCCACAGGTTTCCACCATGAAACCTCAGGCATGTTCCCAGGCAACAGGGTTCCAGAATCAGAACGTTCTCATGGGGCTTCCCTGGTGGCGCAGTGGCTGAGAATTTGCCTGCCAATGCAGGGCACACGGGTTTGAGCCCTGGTCTGTGAAGATCCCACATGCCGCGGAGCAACTAGGCCCGTGAGCCACAACTACTGAGCCTGCGCGTCTGGAGCCTGTGCTCCCCAACAAGAGAGGCAGCGATAGTGAGAGGCCCGCGGATCGCGATGAAGAGTGGCCCCCGCTCACCGCAACTAGAGAAAGCTCTCGCACAGAAATGAAGCCCCAAGACAGCCAAAAATAAATAATAAATAAAAAAATAAAAAAAAAAAAAACAACGTTTTCATGTTCCCAGGCCACAGAGTTCCAGAATCCACCGATGTCATGTTCCCAGGCCACAGGGTTCCAGAATGAATCCTCAGTTATGTTCCCAGGCCAGAGTGTTCCAGAATCAAACTTAAGTCATCTTGCCAGGCCACAGGGTTCCACCATCAAACCTCAGTCATGTTGCCAGGCCACAGGGTTCAACCATCAAACCTCAATCATGTTCCCAGGAAACAGGCTTCAAGAATCAAACCTCAGTCATGTTAGCAGGCCCAGGTTTCTACAATCAAACCTCAGTCATATTCCCAGGACACAGGTATCCAGAATCAAACCTAAGTCATTTTCTCAGGGAACAGGCTTTAAGAAACAAACCTCAGTCATGTTGCCAGGCCACAGGGTTCAACCATCAAACCTCAGTCATGTTCCCAGGAAACGGGGTTCAAGAATCAGACCAATGGCATGTTCCCACGCCACGAGGGTCCAGTATCAGGCCTCAGTCACGTTCCCAGTGCACAGGGTTCCACCATCAAACCGCAGTCATTTTGCCAGGCACAGGTTTCTGCGATCAAACCAGACTCAAGTTCCCAGGGCACGGGGATCCAGAATCAAGCCTCAGTCATGTTGCCAGGCCACAGGGTACCACCATCAAACCTCAGTCATGTTCCCAGGCCACAGGGTACCACCATCAAACCTCAGTCATGTTCCCAGGCCACAGTGTTCCTCCATCAAACCTCAATCATGGTCCCAGGACACAGGGTTCCAGAATCAAACCAATGTCAAGTTCCCAGGCCATGGGTTTCCAGTACCAGGCCACAGTCATGTTTCCAGGGCACAGGGTTCCACAATCAAACCTCAGTCATGTTGCCAGTCCACAGGTTTCTGCCATCAAACCTCAGGCAAGTGCCCAGGACACAGGTTTCCAGAATCAAAGCTCAGTCATATTCCCAGGACACACGGTTCCAGAATCAAAGCTCAGTCATGTTAGCAGGCCACAGGTTTCAACAATCAAACCTCAGTCATGTTCCCAGGACACAGGTGTCCAGAATCAAACCTCAGTAATGTTCCCAGGGAACAGGCTTCCAGAAAGAAACCTCAGTCATGTTCCCAGGCCACAGGGTTCCAGATTCAAACCACAGTCATATTCCCAGGCCAGAAGGTTCCACAATCAATCCTCAGCCATGTTCCCAGGCCACAGGGTCCCAGAATACAACCGATGTCATTTTCCCAGGCCACAGGGTTCCAGATTCAAACCACAGTCATGTTCCCAGTTCAGAGGTTCCCACATTCCAAACTCAGTCATGTTCCCAGGCCAAATGGTCCCAGAATACAACCAATGTCATGTTCGCAGGCCACAGGGTTCTAGAAGCAAACCTCAGTCTTGTTCCCAGGAAACAGGTTTCCAGAATCAACCTGATATCATGTTCCCTGGCCACAGTCTTCCAGAATCAAACCTCAGACAGGTTCCCAGGCCACAGGGTTCCAGAATGAAACCGTTTTCATGTTCCCAGGCCAAAGGGTTCCAGAATCCACTGATGTCATGTTCCCAGGCCACAGGGTTCCAGAAGCAAACCTCAGTCATTTTCCCAGGACACAGGTTGCCAGAATCAACCTGATATCATATTCCCTGGCCACAGTCTTCTACAATCCAACCTCAGACTTGTTCCCACGCCACAGGGTTCCAGAATCAAACCGTTCTCATGTTCCCAGGCCAAAGGGTTCCAGAAGCCACCGATGTCATGTTCCCAAGCCACAGGATTCCTGAATCAATCCTCAGTTATGTTCCCAGGCTACAGGGTTGCAGAATAAAACCTCAGTCATGTTCCCAGGCCACAGGGATCCTGAATCAAACCTCACTCATGTTGCCAGGCCATAGGGTACCACCATCAAACCTCATTCATATTCCCAGGCCAAAGGTTTCCAGAATCAAACCAATTTCATGTTCCCAGGCAATAGGGTACCAGAATCCAAACCGATGTCATTTTCCAAGGCCACAGGATTCCACAATCAAACATCAGTCATGTTCCCAGGCCAATGGTTTCCAGAATCAAACCTCAGTCATATTCCCAGGACACATGGTTCCAGAATCAAACCTCAGTCATGTTCCCAGGGAACAGGCTTCCAGAATCAAACCTCAGTCATGTTTGCAGCGCACAAGTTTCAACAGTCCAATCTCAGTCATGTTCCCAGGCCACAAGCTTCCAAATTCAAACCACAGTCATATTCCCAGGCCAGAGGTTTCCACAATCAAACCTCAGTCATTTTCCCAGGCCACAGAGTTCCAGAAACAAGGCTCAGTCAGGTTCCCATTGCACAGTATTCCACAATCTCAACAGATGTCATATTCCCAGGCCACAGGTTTCCAGAATCACGACTCAGTCATGTTCCCAGGCCACAGGGATCCAGAATCAAACCTCAGTCATGTTGCCAGGCCATAGGGTACCACCAGCAAACCTCAGTCATATTCCCAGGCCACAGATTTCCGGAATCAAACCGATTTCATGTTCCCAGGCAATAGGGTACCAGAATACAAACCGATGTCATGTTCCAAGGCTACAGGATGCCTCAATCTAACATCAGTCATGTTCCCAGGACAATGGTTTCCAAAATCAATCCTCAGTCATATTCCTAGGCCACATCGTTCCAGAATCAAACCTCAGTCGTGTTCCTAGGACCCAGTGTCCCAGAATAAAACCTCAGTCATGTTCCCTGGAAACAGGTTTCAAAAATAAAATCCCAGTCATGTTCCCAGGCCACAGGGTTAAACCATTCAACCTCAGTCATGTTCCCAGGAAACAGGGTTCAAGAATCAAACCAATGGCATGTTCCCACGCCACGAGGTTCCAGTATCAGGCCTCAGTCATGTTCCCAGTGAACAGGGTTCCACCATCAAACCTCAGTCATTTTGCCAGGCACAGGTTTCTGCGATCAAACCAGAGTCAAGTTCCCAGGGCACAGGGTTCCAAAATCAAGCCTCAGTCATGTTGCCAGGCCACAGGGAACCACCATCAAACCTCAGTCATGTTCCCAGGCCACAGGGTTCCTCCATCAAACCTCAATCATGTTCCCAGGACAGAGGGTTCCAGAATCAAACCAATGTCAAGTTCCCAGGCCATGGGTTTCCAGTACCAGGCCACAGTCATGTTTCCAGGGCACAGGGTTCCACAATCAAACCTCAGTCATGTTGCCAGTCCACAGGTTTCTGCCATCAAACCTCAGGCAAGTGCCCAGGCCACAGGGTTCCAGAATTAAGCCTCAGTCATTTTGCCAGGCCAGAGTGTTCCACCATCAAACCTCAGTCATGATCCCAGGCCACATGTTTCCACAATGAAACCTCAGACATTTTCCCAGACCACCGGTTTCCAGAATCAAATCTCAGTCATATTCCCAGGACACACGGTTCCAGAATCAAACCTCAGTCATGTTCACAGGAGACAGGTTTCAACAATCAAACCTCAGTCATGTTCCCAGCACACAGGTGTCCATAATCAAACCTCAGTAATGTTCCCAGGGAACAGGCTTCCAGAAAGAAATCTCAGTCATGTTCCCAGGCCACAGGGTTCCAGATTCAAACCACAGTCATGTTCCCAGGCCAGAGAGTTTCACAATCAAACCTCAGCCATGTTCCCAGGCCACAGGTTCCCAGAATACAACGTATGTCATGTTCCCAGGCCACAGCGTTCCAGATTCAAACCACAGTCATGTTCCCAGTTCAGAGGGTCCTACAATCCAACCTCAGTCATGTTCCCAGGCAACAGGGTCCCAGAATACAACCGATGTCAAGTTCCCAGGCCACAGGGTTTCAGAAGCAAACCTCAGTCTTGTTCCCAGGACACAGGTTTCCAGAATCAACATGATATCATGTTCCCTGGCCACAGTCTTCCAGAATCAAACCTCAGACATGTTCCCAGGCCACAGGGTTCCAGAATGAAACCGTTCTCAGGTTCCCATTCCAAAGGGTTCCAGAATCCACTGATGTCATGTTCCCAGGCCACAGGGTTCCGAAATCAAACCTCAGTCATATTCCCAGGACCCAGGGTCCCAGAATCAAACCTCAGTCATATTCCCTGGACACAGGTTTCAAAAATAAAATTCCATTCATGTCCCTAGTCCACAGGGTTCCACAATTAAACCTCAGTCATATTCCCAGGCCAGAGGGTTCCACAATAAAACCTCAGTCCTATTGCCATGCTACGGTTCCACCATCAAACCTCAGTCATGTTCCCAGGCCAGAGTGTTCCCCAATTAAACCTAAGTCATCTTGCCAGGCCACAGGGTTCCACCATCAAACCTCAGTCATGTTGATAGGCCACAAGTTTCAACCACCAAACCTCAGTCATATTCCCAGGCCACAGGGTTCCACAATGAAACCTCAGTCATATTCCCCAGCCAGAGGGTTCCACAATCAAGCCTCAGTCCTATTGCCAGGTCACGGTTCCACCATCAAGCCTCAGTCATGTTCCCAGGCCAGAGTGTTCCAGAATCAAACTTAAGTCATCTTGCCAGGCCACAGGGTTCCACCATCAAACCTCAGTCATGTTGCCAGGCCACAGGGTTCAACCATCAAACCTCAATCATGTTCCCAGGAAACAGGCTTCAAGAATCAAACCTCAGTCATGTTAGCAGGCCCAGGTTTCTACAATCAAACCTCAGTCATATTCCCAGGACACAGGTATCCAGAATCAAACCTAAGTCATTTTCTCAGGGAACAGGCTTTAAGAAACAAACCTCAGTCATGTTGCCAGGCCACAGGGTTCAACCATCAAACCTCAGTCATGTTCCCAGGAAACGGGGTTCAAGAATCAGACCAATGGCATGTTCCCACGCCACGAGGGTCCAGTATCAGGCCTCAGTCACGTTCCCAGTGCACAGGGTTCCACCATCAAACCGCAGTCATTTTGCCAGGCACAGGTTTCTGCGATCAAACCAGACTCAAGTTCCCAGGGCACAGGGATCCAGAATCAAGCCTCAGTCATGTTGCCAGGCCACAGGGTACCACCATCAAACCTCAGTCATGTTCCCAGGCCACAGGGTACCACCATCAAACCTCAGTCATGTTCCCAGGCCACAGGGTTCCTCCATCAAACCTCAATCATGTTCCCAGGACACAGGGTTCCAGAATCAAACCAATGTCAAGTTCCCAGGCCATGGGTTTCCAGTACCAGGCCACAGTCATGTTTCCAGGGCACAGGGTTCCACAATCAAACCTCAGTCATGTTGCCAGTCCACAGGTTTCTGCCATCAAACCTCAGGCAAGTGCCCAGGACACAGGTTTCCAGAATCAAAGCTCAGTCATATTCCCAGGACACACGGTTCCAGAATCAAAGCTCAGTCATGTTAGCAGGCCACAGGTTTCAACAATCAAACCTCAGTCATTTTCCCAGGCCAAAGGTTTCCAAAATCAAACCTCAGTCATGTTCCCAGGACACATGGTTCCAGAATCAAACCTGAGTCATATTCGCGGGCCACAGGTTTCAACCATCAAACCTCAGTCATGTTCCCAGGACACAGGTGTCCAGAATCAAACCTCAGTCATGTTCCCAGGGCACAGGCTTCCAGAAACAAACCTCAGTCATGTTCCCAGGACACAAGTTTCCAGAATCAACCAGATATCATGCTTCCTGGCCACAGTCTTCCAGAATCAAACCTTAGTCATGTTGCCAAGCCACAGGTTTCCACCATCAAACCTCAGACCTGTTCCCAGGCCACAGGGTTCTAGAATCCACCGATGTCATGTTCCCAGGCCACAGGGTTCGAGAATCAATCCTCAGTTATGTTTCCCGGCTACAGGGTTCTAGAATAAAACCTCAGTCATGTTCCCAATCCACAGGGTTCCAGAACCAAGGCTCAGTCAGGTTCCCGGGGCACAGTATTCCACAATCTAAACAGATGTCACATGCCCAGTCCCCAGGGTTCCAGAATCCACCGGTATCATGTTCCCAGGCCACAGGGTTCCAGAATCAATCCTCAGTTATGTTCCCAGGCTACAGGGTTCCAGAATAAAACCTCAGTCATGTTCCCAGTCCACAGGGTTTCAGAACCAAGGCTCAGTCAGGTTCCCGGGGCACAGTATTCCACAATCTAAACAGATGTCATGTTCCCAGGCCACAGTTTTCCAGAATCACGCCTCAGTCATGTTCCCAGGCCACAGGGGTCCAGAATCAAACGTCAGTCATGTTGCCAGGCCACAGGTTTCTGCCATCAAACCTCAGTCACGTTCCCGGGCCACAGGGTTCCTGAATCAAGCCTCAGTCATTTTGCCAGGCCAGAGTGTTCCACCATCAAACCTCAGTCATGATCCCAGGCTACATGTTTTCACAATGAAACCTCAGTCATTTTCCCAGGCCAAAGGTTTCCAGAATCAAACCTCAGTCATATTCCCAGGACACATGGTTCCAGAATCAAACCTCAGTCATGTTTGCAGGCCACAGGTTTCAACAATCAAACCTCAGTCATGTTCCCAGGACACAGGTGTGCAGAATCAAACCTCAGTCATGTTCCCAGGGAACAGGCTTCCAGAAACAAACCTCAGTCATGTTCCCAGGCCACAGGGTTCCAGAATCCAACCGATGTCATTTTCTCAGGCCACAGGGTTCCAGAAGCAAACGTCAGTCTTGTTCCCAGATCACAGGGTTCCAGAATCAACCCGATATCATATTCCCTGGCCACAGTCTTCCAGAATCAAACCTCAGTCATGTTGCCAGGCCACAGGTTTCCACCATCAAACCTCAGACATGTTCCCAGGCCACAGGGTTCCAGAATCAAACCGTTCTCTTTTTCCCAGGACACAGGGTTCCAGAATACACCGATGTCATGTTCCCAGGCCACAGGGTTCCAGAATCAATCCTCAGTTATGTTCCAGGCTACAGGGTTCCAGAATAAAACCTCAGTCATGTTGCCAGTCCACAGCGTTCCAGAACGAAGGCTCAGTCAGGATCCCAGGGCACAGTATTCCACAATCTAAACAGATGTCATGTTCCCAGGCCACAGGTATCAACAATCAAACCTCAGACGTTTTCCCAGGCCACAGGGTTAAAGAATCAAACCGTTCTCATGTTTCCAGGCCACAGGGTTCCAGAATCTACCGATGTCATGTTCCCAGGCCACAGGATTCCACAATCTAACATCAGTCATGTTTCCAGGACAATGGTTTCCAGAATCAAACCTCAGTCATATTCCTAGGCCACCGGGTTCCTGAATGCAACCGATGTCATGTTCTCAGGGCACAGGGCTCCACAATCAAACCTCAGTCATGTTCCCAGGCCACAGGGTTCCTGAATGCAACCGATGTCATTTTCCCAGGCCACAGGGTTCCACAATCAAACCTCAGTCATGGTGCCAGTAAACAGGTTTCTGCCATCAAAACTCAGTCAAGTTCCCAGGCCACAGGGTTCCAGAATCAAGCCTTAGTCATGTTGCCAGGCCAGAGAGTTCTGCCATCAAACCTCAGTCATGATCCCAGGCCACATGTTTCCACAATGAAACTTAGGTCATTTTCCCAGGCCACAGGTTTCCAGAATCAAACCTCAGTCATATTCCCAGGACACATGGTTCCAGAATCAAAACCTCAGTCTAGTTCGCAGGCAACAGGTTTCAAAAATCAAACCTCAGTCATGTTCCCAGGACACAGGTGTGCAGAATCAAACCTCAGTCATGTTCCCAGGGAACAGGCTTCCAGAAACAAACCTCAGTCATGTTCCCAGGCCACAGGGTTCCAGAATCCAACCGATGTCATTTTCTCAGGCCACAGGGTTCCAGAAGCAAACCTCAGTCTTGTTCCCAGATCACAGGGTTCCAGAATCAACCCGATATGATATTCCCTGGCCACAGTCTTCCAGAATCAAACCTCAGTCATGTTGCCAGGCCACAGGTTTCCACCATCAAACCTCAGACATGTTCCCAGGCCACAGGGTTCCAGAATCAAACCGTTCTCATGTTCCCAGGACATAGCGTTCCAGAATACACCGATGTCATGTTCCCAGGCCACAGGGTTACAGAATCAATCCTCAGTTATGTTCCAGGCTACAGGGTTCCAGAATAAAACCTCCGTCATGTTCCCAGTCCACAGCGTACCAGAACCAAGGCTCAGTCAGGTTCCCAGGGCATAGTATTCCACAATCTAAACAGATGTCATGTTCCCAGGCCACAGGTTTCAACAATCAAACCTCAGAATTTTTCCCAGGCCACAGGTGTCCAGAATCAAACCTCAATCATGGTCCCAGGGAACAGGCTTCCAGAAAAAAATCCCTGTCTTGTTCCCAGGCAACAGGGTTCCAGAATCCAACCGATGTCATGTTCCCAGCCCACAGGGCTCCACAATCAAACCTCAGTCATGTTCCCAGGCCCCAGGCTTCCAGAATCCAACAGATGTCATGTTCACAGGCCACAGGTTTCCAGATTCAATCCACAGTTATGTTCAAAGGCCAGAGGTTTCCACAATCAAACCTCAGTCATATTCCCAGGCCACAGGGTTCCAGAATCCAAACGATGTCATGTTCCCAAGCCACAGGGTTCCACAATCAAACCTCAGTCATGTTGCCAGTCCACAGGCTTCTGCCATCAAACCTCACTCAAGTTCCCAGGCCACAGGGTTCCAGAATCAAGCCTCAGTCATTTTGCCAGGCCAGAGTGTTCCACCATCAAACCTCAGTCATGATCCCAGGCCACATGTTTCCACACTAAAACCTCAGACATTTTCCCAGGCCACAGGTTTCCAGAATCAAACCTCAGTCATATTCCCAGGCCACATGGTTCCAGAATCAAATCCCAGTCGTGTTCCCAGGACCCAGGGTTCCAGAATAAAACCTCAGTCATGTTCCCTGGACACAGGTTTCAAAAAGAAAATCCCAGTCATCTTCCAAGGCCACAGGGTTCCACAATTAAACCTCAGTCATGTTCCCAGGCCAGAGGGTTCAACAATCAAACCTCAGTCCTATTGCCAGGCCACGGTTCCACCATCAAGCCTCAGTCATGTTCCCAGGCCAGAGTGTTCCACAATCAAACTTAAGTCAATTTGCCAGGCCACAGGATTCCACCATCAAACCTCAGTCATGTTGCCAGGCCTCAGGGTTCAACCATCAAACCTCAATAATGTTCCCAGGAAACAGGGTTCAAGAAACAAACCAATGGCATGTTCCCACACCACGGGGTTCCAGTATCAGGCCTCAGTCATGTTCCCAGTACACAGGGTTCCACCATCAAACCTCAGTCATGTTGCCAGTCAACAGGTTTCTGTGATCAAACCACAGTCAAGTTCCCAGGACACAGGGTTCCAGAATGAAGCCTCAGTCATGTTGCCAGGACACAGGGTACCACCATCAAACCTCAGTCATGTTCCCAGGCCACAGGGTTCCTCCATCAAACCTCAATCATGTTCCCAGGACTCAGGGTTCAAGAATCAAACCAATGTCAAGTTCCCAGGCCATGGGTTTCCAGTGCCAGGCCACAGTCATGTTTCCAGAGTACAGGGTTCCACAATCAACCCTCAGTCATGTTGCCAGTCCACAGGTTTCTGCCATCAAAACTCAGGCAAGTGTCCAGGCCACAGGGGTCCAGAATTAAGCCTCAGTCATTTTGCCAGGCCAGAGTGTTTCACCATCAAACCTCAGTCATGATCCCAGGCCACATGTTTCCACAATGAAACCTCAGACATTTTCCCAAGCCACAGGTTTCCAGAATCAAACCGATTTCATGTTCCCAGGCAACAGGGTACCAGAATCCAAACCTATGTCATGTTCCCAGGCCACAGGATTCCACAATCTAACATCATGCATGTTCCCAGGCCAATGGTTTCCAGAATCAAACCTCAGTCATATTCCCAGGGCACACGGTTCCAAAATCAAACCTCAGTCATGTTCGCAGGCCATACGTTTCAACAAACAAATCTCAGTCAAGTTCCCAGGACACAGGTGTCCAGAATCAAACCTCAGTCATGTTCCCAGGGAACAGGCATCCAGAAACAAACCTCAGTCATGTTCCCAGGCCACAGGGTTCCAGAAGGAAACCTCAGTCTTGTTCCCGGGACACAGGTTTCCACAATCAACCCGATATCATGTTCCGTGGCAAGAGTCTTCCAGCATCAAACCTCAGTCATGTTGCCAGGCCACAAGTTTCCACCATCAAACCTCAGACATGTTCCCAGGCCACAGGGTTAAAGAATCAAACCGTTCTCATGTTTCCAGGCCACAGGGTTCCAGAATCTACCGATGTCATGTTCCCAGGCCCCAGGATTCCACACTCTAACATTAGTCATGTTTCCAGGACAATGGTTTCCAGAATCAAACCTCAGTCATATTCCTAGGCCACAGGGTTCCTGAATGCAACCGATGTCATGTTCCCAGGGCACAGGGCTCTACAATCAAACTCAGTCATGTTCCCAGGCCACAGGGTTCCTGAATGCAACCGATGTCATGTTCCCAGGCCACAGGGTTCCACAATCAAACCTCAGTCATGTTGCCAGTCCACAGGTTTCTGCCATCAAAACTCAGTCAAGTTCCCAGGCCACAGGGTTCCAGAATCAAGCCTTAGTCATGTTGCCAGGCCAGAGAGTTCTGCCATCAAACCTCAGTCATGATCCCAGGCCACATGTTTCCACAATGAAACCTCAGTCATTTTCCCAGGCCACAGGTTTCCAGAATCAAACCTCAGTCATATTCCCAGGACACATGGTTCCAGAATCAAACCTCAGTCATGTTCACAGGCCACAGGTTTCAACAATCAAACCTCAGTCATGTTCCCAGGACACAGGTGTGCAGAATCAAACCTCAGTCATGTTCCCAGAGAACAGGCTTCCAGAAACAAACCTCAGTCATGTTCCCAGGCCACAGGGTTCCAGAATCCAACCGATGTCATTTTCTCAGGCCACAGGGTTCCAGAAGCAAACGTCAGTCTTGTTCCCAGATCACAGGGTTCCAGAATCAACCCGATATCATATTCCCTGGCCACAGTCTTCCAGAATCAAACCTCAGTCATGTTGCCAGGCCACAGGTTTCCACCATCAAACCTCAGACATGTTCCCAGGCCACAGGGTTCCAGAATCAAACCGTTCTCATGTTCCCAGGACACAGGGTTCCTGAATACACTGATGTCATGTTCCCAGGCCACAGGGTTCCAGAATCAATCCTCAGTTATGTTCCCAGGCCACAGGGTTCCAGAATCCAACCGATGTCATTTTCTCAGGCCACAGGGTTACAGAAGCAAACCTCAGTCTTGTTCCGAGATCACAGGGTTCCAGAATCAACCCGATATGATATTCCCTGGCCACAGTCTTCCAGAATCAAACCTCAGTCATGTTGCCAGGCAACAGGTTTCCACCATCAAACCTCAGACATGTTCCCAGGCCACAGGGTTCCAGAATCAAACCGTTCTCATGTTCCCAGGACACAGGGTTCCAGAATACACCGATGTCATGTTCCCAAGACACAGGGTTCCAGAAGCAAACCTCAGTCTTTTTCCCAGGACACAGGTTTCCAGAATCAACCGTTTATCATGTTCCCTGGCCACAGTCTTCCAGAATCAAACCTCAGTAATGTTGCCAGGCCACAGGTTTCCACCATGAAACCTCAGACATGTTCCCAGGCCACACGGTTCCAGCATCAAACCGTTCTCATGTTCCCAGGCCACAGGGTTCCACCATCAAACCTCAGTCATATTCCCAGGAAACAGGGTTCCAGAATCAACCCAATGGCATGTTCCCACGCCACGGTGTTCCAGTATCAGGCCTCAGTCATATTCCCAGTGCACAGGGTTCCACCATCAAACCTCAGTCATGTTGCCAGTCCACAGGTTTGTGCCATCAAACCTCAGTCAATTTCCAAGGCCACAGGGTGCCAGAATCAAACCACAGTCATGTTCCCAGACCAGAGGTTTCCACAATCAAACCTCAGCCATGTTCCCATGCCACAGGGTTCCAGAATCCAACCGATGTCATGTTCCCAGGCCACAGGGTTCCAGAAGCAAACCTCAGTCTTGTTCCCAGGACACAGGTTTCCACAATGAACCCGATATCATGTTCCGTGGCCACAGTCTTCCAGAATCAAACCTCAGTCATGTTGCCAGGCCACAGGTTTCCACCATCAAACCTCAGACATGTTCCCAGGCCACAGGGTTAAATAATCAAACCGTTCTCATGTTCCCAGGCCACAGATTTCCAGTATCCACCGATGTCATGTTCCCAGTCCACAGGATTCCACAATCTAACATCAGTCATGTTCCCTGGCCAGTGGTTTCCAGAATCAAACCTCAGTCATATTACCAGGACACATGGTTCCATAATCAAACCTCAGTCATGTTCCCAGGGAACACGCTTCTAGAAACAAACCTCAGTCACGTTCCCAGGCCACAGGGTTCCAGAATCCAACTGATGTCATGTTCCCAGGCAACAGGTTTCCAGAATCAAACCTCAGTCATATTCCCAGGCCACATGGTTCCAGAATCAAAGCTCAGTCGTGTTCCTAGGACCCAGGGTCCCAGAATAAAACCTCAGTCATATTCCCTGGACACAGGATTCAAAAATAAAATTCCAGTCATGTTCCCAGGCCACAGGGTTCCACAATTAAACCTCAGGCATATTCCCAGGCCAGAGGGTTCAACAATCAAACCTCAGTCCTATTGCCAGGCCACGGTTCCACCATCAAGCCTCAGTCATGTTCCCAGGCCAGAGTGTTCCAGAATCAAAATTAAGTCATCTTGCCAGGCCACAGGTTTCCACCATCAAACCTCAGTCATGTTGCCAGGCCACAGGGTTCAACCATCAAATCTCAATCATGTTCCCAGGAAACAGGTTTCAAGAATGAAACCAATGGCATGTTCCCACGCCACAGGGTTACAGTATCAGGCCTCAGTTATGTTCCCAGTACACAGGGTTCCACCATCAAACCTCAGTCATGTTGCGAGTCCACAGGTTTCTGCGATCAAACCATAGTCAAGTTCCCAGGACACAGAGTTCCAGAATCAAGCCTCAGTCATGTTTACAGGCGACAGGGTACCACCAACAAACCTCAGTCATATTCCCAGCCCACAAGGTTCCTCCATCAAACCTCAATCATGTTCCCAGGAACAGGGTTCCAGAATCAAACCAATGTCAAGTTCCCAGGCCATGGGTTTCCAGTACCAGGCCACAGTCATGTTTCCAGGGCACAGGGTTCCACAATCAAACCTCAGTCATGTTGCCAGTCCACAGGTTTCTGCCATCAAACCTCAGGCAAGTGCCCAGGCCACAGGGTTTCAGAATCAAGCCTCAGTTATTTTGCCAGGCCAGAGTGTTCCACCATCAAACCTCAGTCATGATCCCAGGCCACATGTTTCCACAATGAAACCTCAGTCATTTTCCCAGGCCACAGGTTTTCAGAATCAAACCTCAGTCATATTCCCAGGACACATGGTTCCAGAATCAAACCTCAGTCGTGTTCGCAGGACACAGTGTTCCAGAACAAAACCTCAGTCATGTTTCCAGTACACAGGGTTCCAGAACCAAGGCTCAGTCAGGATCCCGTTGCACAGTATTCCACAATCTCAACAGATTTCATGTTCCCAGGCCACAGGATTCCAGAACCACGCCTCAGTCATGTTCCCAGGCCATAGGGATCCAGAACCAAACCTGAGTCATGTTGCCAGGCCATAGGGTACAACCATCAAACCTCAGTCATAGTCCCAGGACACAGGTTTCCAGAATCAAACCGATTTCTTGTTCCCAGGCAACAGGGTACCAGAATCCAAACCGATGTCATGTTCCAAGGCGACAGGATGCCACAATCTAATATCAGTCATGTCCCCAGGCCAATGGTTTCCAGAATCAAACCTCAGTCATATTCCCAGGCCACATGGTTCCAGAATCAAACCTCAGTCGTGTTCCCAGGACCCAGGGTTCCAGAATAAAACCTCAGTCATGTTCCCTGGACACAGGTTTCAAAAAGAAAATCCCAGTCATGTTCCAAGGCCACAGGGTTCCACAATTAAACCTCAGTCATGTTCCCAGGCAAGAGGGTTCAACAATCAAACCTCAGTCCTATTGCCAGGCCACGGTTCCACCATCAAGCCTCAGTCATGTTCCCAGGCCAGAGTGTTGCACAATCAAACTTAAGTCATCTGGCCAGGCCACAGGATTCCACCATCAAACCTCAGCCATGTTCCCAGGAAACAGGGTTCAAGAATCAAACCAATGGCATGTTCCCACGCCACGGGGTTCCAGTATCAGGCCTCAGTCATGTTCCCAGTACACAGGGTTCCACCATCAAACCTCAATCATGTTCCCAGGAAACAGTGTTCAAGAATCAAACCAATGGCATGTTCCCACGCCACGGGGTTCAAGTATCAGGCCTCAGTCATGTTCCCAGTACACAGGGTTCCACCATCAAACCTCAGTCATGTTGCCAGTCAACAGGTTTCTGTGATCAAACCACAGTCAAGTTCCCAGGACACAGGGTTCCAGAATCAAGCCTCAGTCATGTTGCCAGGCCACAGGGTACCACCATCAAACCTCAGTCATGTTCCCAGGCCACAGGGTTCCTCCATCAACCCTCAATCATGTTCCCAGGAAACAGGCTTCAAGAATCAAACCTCAGTCATGTTAGCAGGCCCAGGTTTCCACCATCAAACCTCAGGCATGTTCCCAGGACACAGGTTTCCAGAATCAAACCGATATCATGTTCCCTGGGCACAGTCTTCCAGAATAAAACCTCAGTCATGTAGCCAGGCCACAGGTTTCCACCATCAAACCGCAGGCATGTTCCCAGGCTACAAGGTTCAAGAATAAAACCTCAGTCATGTTTCCAGTCCAAAGGGTTCCAGAACCAAGGCTCAGTCAGGTTCCCGGGGCACAGTATTCCACAGTCTAAACAGATGTCATGTTCGCAGGCCTCAGGGTTCCAGAATCCACCGATGTCATGTTTCCAGGCCACAGTGTTCCAGACTCAATCCTCAGTTATGTTCCCAGGCTACAGGGTTCCAGAATCAAACCTCAGTCATGTTCCCAGGGCACAGACTTCCAGAAACAAACCTCAGTCATGTTCCCAGGCAACAGCGTTCCAGAATCAAACCTCAGTCTTCTTCCCAGGACACAGGTTTCCAGAATCAACCCGATATCATGTTCCCTGGCCACATTCTTCCAGAATCAAACCTCAGTCATGTAGCCAGGCCACAGGTTTCCACCATGAAACCTCAGGCATGTTCCCAGGCAACAGGGTTCCAGAATCAAAACGTTCTCATGGGGCTTCCCTGGTGGCGCAGTGGCTGAGAATTTGCCTGCCAATGCAGGGTACACGGGTTTGAGCCCTGGTCTGTGAAGATCCCACATGCCGCGGAGCAACTAGGCCCGTGAGCCACAACTACTGAGCCTGCGCGTCTGGAGCCTGTGCTCCCCAACAAGAGAGGCAGCGATAGTGAGAGGCCCGCGGATCGCGATGAAGAGTGGCCCCCGCTCACCGCAACTAGAGAAAGCTCTCGCACAGAAATGAAGCCCCAAGACAGCCAAAAATAAATAATAAATAAAAAAATAAAAAATAAAAAAAAAAAACAACGTTTTCATGTTCCCAGGCCACAGAGTTCCAGAATCCACCGATGTCATGTTCCCAGGCCACAGGGTTCCAGAATGAATCCTCAGTTATGTTCCCAGGCTACAGGGTTCCAGAATATAACCTCAGTCATGTTCCCAGTCCACAGGGTTCCTGAACCAAGGCTCAATCATGTTCCCGGGGAACAGTATTCCACAATCTAAACAGATGTCATGTTCCCAGGCCACAGTTTTCCAGAATCACGCCTCAGTCATGTTCCCAGGCCACAGGGATCCAGAATCAAACTTCAGTCATGTTGCCAGGCCATAGGGTACCACCATCAAACCTCAGTCATCTTCCCAGGCCACAGGTTTCCAGAATCAAACCGATTTCATGTTCCCAGGCAACAGGGTACCAGAATCCAAAACGATGTCATGTTCCCAGGCCACACGATTCCACACTCTAACATCAGGCATGTTCCCAGGCCAATGGTTTCCAGAATCAAACCTCAGTCATATTCCCAGGCCACATGGTTCCAGAATCAAACCTCAGTCGTGTTCCCAGGACACAGGGTCCAGAATAAAACCTCACTCATGTTCCCTGGACACAGGTTTCAGAAATAAAATCCCAGTCATGTTCCCAGTCCACAGGGTTCCACAATTAAACCTCAGTCATGTTCCCAGGCCAGAGGGTTCCACAATCAAACCTCAGTCCTGTTGCCAGACCACGGTTCCACCATCAAGCCTCAGTCATGTTCCCAGGCCAGAGTGTCCCACAATCAAACCTAAGTCATCTTGCGAAGCCACAGGGTTCCACCATCAAACCTCAGTCATGTTGCCAGGCCACAGGGTTCCACCCTCAAGCCTCACTCATGTTCCCAAGCCTGAGGGTTCCACTCTGAAACCTCAATCATGTTGCCAGGCCACAGGGTTCAACCATCAAACCTCAGTCATCTTCCCAGTAAACAGGGCTCCAGAATCAAACCAATGTCATGTTGCCAGGCCACGGGGTTACAGTATAAGGACTCAGTCATGTTCCCCGTGCACAGGGTTCCACAATCAAACCTCAGTCATGTTGCCAGTAAACAGGTTTCTGCCATCAAACCTCAGTCAAGTTGCCAGGCCTCAGGGTTCCAGAATCAAGCCTCAGTCATTTTGCCAGGCCATAGTGTTCCACCATCAAACCTCAGTCATGATCCCAGGCCACATGTTTCCACAATGAAACCTCAGTCATTTTCCCAGGCCAAAGTTTACAGAATCAAACCTTAGGTCATATTCCCAGGACACATGGTTCCAGAATCAAAACTGGGTCATGTTCACAGGCCACAGGTTTCAGCAATCAAACCTCAGTCATGTTCCCAGGACACAGGTGTCCAGAATCATACCTCAGTCATGTTCCCCGGGAACAGGCTTCCAGAAACAATCCTCAGTTATGGTCCCAGGCCACAGGATTCCAGAGTCAAACTTCAGTCTTGTTCACAGGACACAGTTTTCCAGAATCAACCCGATATCATGTTCCCTGGCCACATTCTTCCAGAATCAAACCTCAGTCATGTAGCCAGGCCACAGGTTTCCACCATCAAACCGCAGGCATGTTCCCAGGCTACAAGTTTCCAGAATAAAACCTCAGTCATGTTCCCAGTCCACAGGGTTCCAGAACCAAAGCTCAGTCAGGTTCCCGGGGCACAGTATTCCACAATCTAAACAGATGTCATGTTCCCAGGCCACAGGGATCCAGAATCCAACTTCAGTCATGTTGCCAGACCATAGGGTACCACCATCAAACCTCAGTCATCTTCCCAGGCCACAGGGTTCCAGAATCAAACCTCAGTCTTGTTCCCAGGACTCAGGTTTCCAGAATCAACCCGATATCATGTTCCCAGGCCACAGTCTTCCAGAATAAAACCTCAGTCATGTAGCCAGGCCACAGGTTTCCACCATCAAACCTCTGGCATGTTCCCAGGACACAGGTTTCCAGAATCAAACCGATATCATGTTCCCTGGGCACAGTCTTCCAGAATAAAACCTCAGTCATGTAGCCAGGCCACAGGTTTCCACCATCAAACCGCAGGCATGTTCCCAGTCTACAAGGTTCCAGAATAAAACCTCAGTCATGTTCCCAGTCCACAGGGTTCCAGAACCAAGGCTCAGTCAGGTTCCCGGGGCACAGTATTCCACAATCTAAACAGATGTCATGTTCGCAGGCCTCAGGGTTCCAGAATCCACCGATGTCATGTTTCCAGGCCACAGTGTTCCAGACTCAATCCTCAGTTATGTTCCCAGGCTACAGGGTTCCAGAATCAAACCTCAGTCATGTTCCCAGGGCACAGACTTCCAGAAACAAACCTCAGTCATGTTCCCAGGCAACAGGGCTCCAGAATCATACCTCAGTCTTCTTCCCAGGACACAGGTTTCCAGAATCAACCCGATATCATGTTCCCTGGCCACATTCTTCCAGAATCAAACCTCAGTCATGTAGCCAGGCCACAGGTTTCCACCATGAAACCTCAGGCATGTTCCCAGGCTACAAGTTTCCAGAATAAAACCTCAGTCATGTTCCCAGTCCACAGGGTTCCAGAACCAAGGCTCAGTCAGGTTCCCGGGGCACAGTATTCCACAATCTAAACAGATGTCATGTTCCCAGGCCACAGGGATCCAGAATCCAACTTCAGTCATTTTGCCAGACCATAGGGTACCACCATCAAACCTCAGTCATCTTCCCAGGCCACAGGTTTCCAGAATCAAACCGATTTCATGTTCCCAGGCAACAGGGTACCAGAAGCCAAACCTATGTCACGTTCCCAGGCCACAGGATTCCACACTCTAATATCAGTCTTCTTCCCAGGGGAATGGTTTCCAGAATCAAACCTCAGTCATATTCCCAGGCCACAGGGTTCCAGAATCAAATCTCAGTCTTGTTCCCAGGACTCAGGTTTCCAGAATCAACCCGATATCATGTTCCCAGGCCACAGTCTTCCAGAATAAAACCTCAGTCATGTAGCCAGGCCACAGGTTTCCACCATCAAACCTCAGGCATGTTCCCAGGACACAGGTTTCCAGAATCAAACCGATATCATGTTCCCTGGACACAGTCTTCCAGAATAAAACCTCAGTCATGTAGCCAGGCCACAGGTTTCCACCATCAAACCTCAGGCATGTTCCCAGGACACAGGTTTCCAGAATCAAACCGATATCATGTTCCCTGGGCACAGTCTTCCAGAATAAAACCTCAGTCATGTAGCCAGGCAACAGGTTTCCACCATCAAACCGCAGGCATGTTCCCAGGCTACAAGGTTCAAGAATAAAACCTCAGTCATGTTCCCAGTCCAAAGGGTTCCAGAACCAAGGCTCAGTCAGGTTCCCGGGGCACAGTATTCCACAGTCTAAACAGATGTCATGTTCGCAGGCCTCAGGGTTCCAGAATCCACCGATGTCATGTTTCCAGGCCACAGTGTTCCAGACTCAATCCTCAGTTATGTTCCCAGGCTACAGGGTTCCAGAATCAAACCTCAGTCATGTTCCCAGGGCACAGACTTCCAGAAAGAAACCTCAGTCATGTTCCCAGGCAACAGGGTTCCAGAATCAAACCTCAGTCTTCTTCCCAGGACACAGGTTTCCAGAATCAACCCGATATCATGTTCCCTGGCCACATTCTTCCAGAATCAAACCTCAGTCATGTAGCCAGGCCACAGGTTTCCACCATGAAACCTCAGGCATGTTCCCAGGCAACAGGGTTCCAGAATCAGAACGTTCTCATGGGGCTTCCCTGGTGGCGCAGTGGCTGAGAATTTGCCTGCCAATGCAGGGCACACGGGTTTGAGCCCTGGTCTGTGAAGATCCCACATGCCGCGGAGCAACTAGGCCCGTGAGCCACAACTACTGAGCCTGCGCGTCTGGAGCCTGTGCTCCCCAACAAGAGAGGCAGCGATAGTGAGAGGCCCGCGGATCGCGATGAAGAGTGGCCCCCGCTCACCGCAACTAGAGAAAGCTCTCGCACAGAAATGAAGCCCCAAGACAGCCAAAAATAAATAATAAATAAAAAAATAAAAAAAAAAAAAACAACGTTTTCATGTTCCCAGGCCACAGAGTTCCAGAATCCACCGATGTCATGTTCCCAGGCCACAGGGTTCCAGAATGAATCCTCAGTTATGTTCCCAGGCCAGAGTGTTCCAGAATCAAACTTAAGTCATCTTGCCAGGCCACAGGGTTCCACCATCAAACCTCAGTCATGTTGCCAGGCCACAGGGTTCAACCATCAAACCTCAATCATGTTCCCAGGAAACAGGCTTCAAGAATCAAACCTCAGTCATGTTAGCAGGCCCAGGTTTCTACAATCAAACCTCAGTCATATTCCCAGGACACAGGTATCCAGAATCAAACCTAAGTCATTTTCTCAGGGAACAGGCTTTAAGAAACAAACCTCAGTCATGTTGCCAGGCCACAGGGTTCAACCATCAAACCTCAGTCATGTTCCCAGGAAACGGGGTTCAAGAATCAGACCAATGGCATGTTCCCACGCCACGAGGGTCCAGTATCAGGCCTCAGTCACGTTCCCAGTGCACAGGGTTCCACCATCAAACCGCAGTCATTTTGCCAGGCACAGGTTTCTGCGATCAAACCAGACTCAAGTTCCCAGGGCACGGGGATCCAGAATCAAGCCTCAGTCATGTTGC
Source organism: Balaenoptera physalus (assembly GCF_965194825.1). NCBI lineage: Eukaryota > Metazoa > Chordata > Mammalia > Artiodactyla > Balaenopteridae > Balaenoptera > Balaenoptera physalus. The sequence continues at coordinate 285,061 of NW_028125930.1, forward strand.
CAGGCCACAGGGTACCACCATCAAACCTCAGTCATGTTCCCAGGCCACAGGGTACCACCATCAAACCTCAGTCATGTTCCCAGGCCACAGTGTTCCTCCATCAAACCTCAATCATGGTCCCAGGACACAGGGTTCCAGAATCAAACCAATGTCAAGTTCCCAGGCCATGGGTTTCCAGTACCAGGCCACAGTCATGTTTCCAGGGCACAGGGTTCCACAATCAAACCTCAGTCATGTTGCCAGTCCACAGGTTTCTGCCATCAAACCTCAGGCAAGTGCCCAGGACACAGGTTTCCAGAATCAAAGCTCAGTCATATTCCCAGGACACACGGTTCCAGAATCAAAGCTCAGTCATGTTAGCAGGCCACAGGTTTCAACAATCAAACCTCAGTCATGTTCCCAGGACACAGGTGTCCAGAATCAAACCTCAGTAATGTTCCCAGGGAACAGGCTTCCAGAAAGAAACCTCAGTCATGTTCCCAGGCCACAGGGTTCCAGATTCAAACCACAGTCATATTCCCAGGCCAGAAGGTTCCACAATCAATCCTCAGCCATGTTCCCAGGCCACAGGGTCCCAGAATACAACCGATGTCATTTTCCCAGGCCACAGGGTTCCAGATTCAAACCACAGTCATGTTCCCAGTTCAGAGGTTCCCACATTCCAAACTCAGTCATGTTCCCAGGCCAAATGGTCCCAGAATACAACCAATGTCATGTTCGCAGGCCACAGGGTTCTAGAAGCAAACCTCAGTCTTGTTCCCAGGAAACAGGTTTCCAGAATCAACCTGATATCATGTTCCCTGGCCACAGTCTTCCAGAATCAAACCTCAGACAGGTTCCCAGGCCACAGGGTTCCAGAATGAAACCGTTTTCATGTTCCCAGGCCAAAGGGTTCCAGAATCCACTGATGTCATGTTCCCAGGCCACAGGGTTCCAGAAGCAAACCTCAGTCATTTTCCCAGGACACAGGTTGCCAGAATCAACCTGATATCATATTCCCTGGCCACAGTCTTCTACAATCCAACCTCAGACTTGTTCCCACGCCACAGGGTTCCAGAATCAAACCGTTCTCATGTTCCCAGGCCAAAGGGTTCCAGAAGCCACCGATGTCATGTTCCCAAGCCACAGGATTCCTGAATCAATCCTCAGTTATGTTCCCAGGCTACAGGGTTGCAGAATAAAACCTCAGTCATGTTCCCAGGCCACAGGGATCCTGAATCAAACCTCACTCATGTTGCCAGGCCATAGGGTACCACCATCAAACCTCATTCATATTCCCAGGCCAAAGGTTTCCAGAATCAAACCAATTTCATGTTCCCAGGCAATAGGGTACCAGAATCCAAACCGATGTCATTTTCCAAGGCCACAGGATTCCACAATCAAACATCAGTCATGTTCCCAGGCCAATGGTTTCCAGAATCAAACCTCAGTCATATTCCCAGGACACATGGTTCCAGAATCAAACCTCAGTCATGTTCCCAGGGAACAGGCTTCCAGAATCAAACCTCAGTCATGTTTGCAGCGCACAAGTTTCAACAGTCCAATCTCAGTCATGTTCCCAGGCCACAAGCTTCCAAATTCAAACCACAGTCATATTCCCAGGCCAGAGGTTTCCACAATCAAACCTCAGTCATTTTCCCAGGCCACAGAGTTCCAGAAACAAGGCTCAGTCAGGTTCCCATTGCACAGTATTCCACAATCTCAACAGATGTCATATTCCCAGGCCACAGGTTTCCAGAATCACGACTCAGTCATGTTCCCAGGCCACAGGGATCCAGAATCAAACCTCAGTCATGTTGCCAGGCCATAGGGTACCACCAGCAAACCTCAGTCATATTCCCAGGCCACAGATTTCCGGAATCAAACCGATTTCATGTTCCCAGGCAATAGGGTACCAGAATACAAACCGATGTCATGTTCCAAGGCTACAGGATGCCTCAATCTAACATCAGTCATGTTCCCAGGACAATGGTTTCCAAAATCAATCCTCAGTCATATTCCTAGGCCACATCGTTCCAGAATCAAACCTCAGTCGTGTTCCTAGGACCCAGTGTCCCAGAATAAAACCTCAGTCATGTTCCCTGGAAACAGGTTTCAAAAATAAAATCCCAGTCATGTTCCCAGGCCACAGGGTTAAACCATTCAACCTCAGTCATGTTCCCAGGAAACAGGGTTCAAGAATCAAACCAATGGCATGTTCCCACGCCACGAGGTTCCAGTATCAGGCCTCAGTCATGTTCCCAGTGAACAGGGTTCCACCATCAAACCTCAGTCATTTTGCCAGGCACAGGTTTCTGCGATCAAACCAGAGTCAAGTTCCCAGGGCACAGGGTTCCAAAATCAAGCCTCAGTCATGTTGCCAGGCCACAGGGAACCACCATCAAACCTCAGTCATGTTCCCAGGCCACAGGGTTCCTCCATCAAACCTCAATCATGTTCCCAGGACAGAGGGTTCCAGAATCAAACCAATGTCAAGTTCCCAGGCCATGGGTTTCCAGTACCAGGCCACAGTCATGTTTCCAGGGCACAGGGTTCCACAATCAAACCTCAGTCATGTTGCCAGTCCACAGGTTTCTGCCATCAAACCTCAGGCAAGTGCCCAGGCCACAGGGTTCCAGAATTAAGCCTCAGTCATTTTGCCAGGCCAGAGTGTTCCACCATCAAACCTCAGTCATGATCCCAGGCCACATGTTTCCACAATGAAACCTCAGACATTTTCCCAGACCACCGGTTTCCAGAATCAAATCTCAGTCATATTCCCAGGACACACGGTTCCAGAATCAAACCTCAGTCATGTTCACAGGAGACAGGTTTCAACAATCAAACCTCAGTCATGTTCCCAGCACACAGGTGTCCATAATCAAACCTCAGTAATGTTCCCAGGGAACAGGCTTCCAGAAAGAAATCTCAGTCATGTTCCCAGGCCACAGGGTTCCAGATTCAAACCACAGTCATGTTCCCAGGCCAGAGAGTTTCACAATCAAACCTCAGCCATGTTCCCAGGCCACAGGTTCCCAGAATACAACGTATGTCATGTTCCCAGGCCACAGCGTTCCAGATTCAAACCACAGTCATGTTCCCAGTTCAGAGGGTCCTACAATCCAACCTCAGTCATGTTCCCAGGCAACAGGGTCCCAGAATACAACCGATGTCAAGTTCCCAGGCCACAGGGTTTCAGAAGCAAACCTCAGTCTTGTTCCCAGGACACAGGTTTCCAGAATCAACATGATATCATGTTCCCTGGCCACAGTCTTCCAGAATCAAACCTCAGACATGTTCCCAGGCCACAGGGTTCCAGAATGAAACCGTTCTCAGGTTCCCATTCCAAAGGGTTCCAGAATCCACTGATGTCATGTTCCCAGGCCACAGGGTTCCGAAATCAAACCTCAGTCATATTCCCAGGACCCAGGGTCCCAGAATCAAACCTCAGTCATATTCCCTGGACACAGGTTTCAAAAATAAAATTCCATTCATGTCCCTAGTCCACAGGGTTCCACAATTAAACCTCAGTCATATTCCCAGGCCAGAGGGTTCCACAATAAAACCTCAGTCCTATTGCCATGCTACGGTTCCACCATCAAACCTCAGTCATGTTCCCAGGCCAGAGTGTTCCCCAATTAAACCTAAGTCATCTTGCCAGGCCACAGGGTTCCACCATCAAACCTCAGTCATGTTGATAGGCCACAAGTTTCAACCACCAAACCTCAGTCATATTCCCAGGCCACAGGGTTCCACAATGAAACCTCAGTCATATTCCCCAGCCAGAGGGTTCCACAATCAAGCCTCAGTCCTATTGCCAGGTCACGGTTCCACCATCAAGCCTCAGTCATGTTCCCAGGCCAGAGTGTTCCAGAATCAAACTTAAGTCATCTTGCCAGGCCACAGGGTTCCACCATCAAACCTCAGTCATGTTGCCAGGCCACAGGGTTCAACCATCAAACCTCAATCATGTTCCCAGGAAACAGGCTTCAAGAATCAAACCTCAGTCATGTTAGCAGGCCCAGGTTTCTACAATCAAACCTCAGTCATATTCCCAGGACACAGGTATCCAGAATCAAACCTAAGTCATTTTCTCAGGGAACAGGCTTTAAGAAACAAACCTCAGTCATGTTGCCAGGCCACAGGGTTCAACCATCAAACCTCAGTCATGTTCCCAGGAAACGGGGTTCAAGAATCAGACCAATGGCATGTTCCCACGCCACGAGGGTCCAGTATCAGGCCTCAGTCACGTTCCCAGTGCACAGGGTTCCACCATCAAACCGCAGTCATTTTGCCAGGCACAGGTTTCTGCGATCAAACCAGACTCAAGTTCCCAGGGCACAGGGATCCAGAATCAAGCCTCAGTCATGTTGCCAGGCCACAGGGTACCACCATCAAACCTCAGTCATGTTCCCAGGCCACAGGGTACCACCATCAAACCTCAGTCATGTTCCCAGGCCACAGGGTTCCTCCATCAAACCTCAATCATGTTCCCAGGACACAGGGTTCCAGAATCAAACCAATGTCAAGTTCCCAGGCCATGGGTTTCCAGTACCAGGCCACAGTCATGTTTCCAGGGCACAGGGTTCCACAATCAAACCTCAGTCATGTTGCCAGTCCACAGGTTTCTGCCATCAAACCTCAGGCAAGTGCCCAGGACACAGGTTTCCAGAATCAAAGCTCAGTCATATTCCCAGGACACACGGTTCCAGAATCAAAGCTCAGTCATGTTAGCAGGCCACAGGTTTCAACAATCAAACCTCAGTCATTTTCCCAGGCCAAAGGTTTCCAAAATCAAACCTCAGTCATGTTCCCAGGACACATGGTTCCAGAATCAAACCTGAGTCATATTCGCGGGCCACAGGTTTCAACCATCAAACCTCAGTCATGTTCCCAGGACACAGGTGTCCAGAATCAAACCTCAGTCATGTTCCCAGGGCACAGGCTTCCAGAAACAAACCTCAGTCATGTTCCCAGGACACAAGTTTCCAGAATCAACCAGATATCATGCTTCCTGGCCACAGTCTTCCAGAATCAAACCTTAGTCATGTTGCCAAGCCACAGGTTTCCACCATCAAACCTCAGACCTGTTCCCAGGCCACAGGGTTCTAGAATCCACCGATGTCATGTTCCCAGGCCACAGGGTTCGAGAATCAATCCTCAGTTATGTTTCCCGGCTACAGGGTTCTAGAATAAAACCTCAGTCATGTTCCCAATCCACAGGGTTCCAGAACCAAGGCTCAGTCAGGTTCCCGGGGCACAGTATTCCACAATCTAAACAGATGTCACATGCCCAGTCCCCAGGGTTCCAGAATCCACCGGTATCATGTTCCCAGGCCACAGGGTTCCAGAATCAATCCTCAGTTATGTTCCCAGGCTACAGGGTTCCAGAATAAAACCTCAGTCATGTTCCCAGTCCACAGGGTTTCAGAACCAAGGCTCAGTCAGGTTCCCGGGGCACAGTATTCCACAATCTAAACAGATGTCATGTTCCCAGGCCACAGTTTTCCAGAATCACGCCTCAGTCATGTTCCCAGGCCACAGGGGTCCAGAATCAAACGTCAGTCATGTTGCCAGGCCACAGGTTTCTGCCATCAAACCTCAGTCACGTTCCCGGGCCACAGGGTTCCTGAATCAAGCCTCAGTCATTTTGCCAGGCCAGAGTGTTCCACCATCAAACCTCAGTCATGATCCCAGGCTACATGTTTTCACAATGAAACCTCAGTCATTTTCCCAGGCCAAAGGTTTCCAGAATCAAACCTCAGTCATATTCCCAGGACACATGGTTCCAGAATCAAACCTCAGTCATGTTTGCAGGCCACAGGTTTCAACAATCAAACCTCAGTCATGTTCCCAGGACACAGGTGTGCAGAATCAAACCTCAGTCATGTTCCCAGGGAACAGGCTTCCAGAAACAAACCTCAGTCATGTTCCCAGGCCACAGGGTTCCAGAATCCAACCGATGTCATTTTCTCAGGCCACAGGGTTCCAGAAGCAAACGTCAGTCTTGTTCCCAGATCACAGGGTTCCAGAATCAACCCGATATCATATTCCCTGGCCACAGTCTTCCAGAATCAAACCTCAGTCATGTTGCCAGGCCACAGGTTTCCACCATCAAACCTCAGACATGTTCCCAGGCCACAGGGTTCCAGAATCAAACCGTTCTCTTTTTCCCAGGACACAGGGTTCCAGAATACACCGATGTCATGTTCCCAGGCCACAGGGTTCCAGAATCAATCCTCAGTTATGTTCCAGGCTACAGGGTTCCAGAATAAAACCTCAGTCATGTTGCCAGTCCACAGCGTTCCAGAACGAAGGCTCAGTCAGGATCCCAGGGCACAGTATTCCACAATCTAAACAGATGTCATGTTCCCAGGCCACAGGTATCAACAATCAAACCTCAGACGTTTTCCCAGGCCACAGGGTTAAAGAATCAAACCGTTCTCATGTTTCCAGGCCACAGGGTTCCAGAATCTACCGATGTCATGTTCCCAGGCCACAGGATTCCACAATCTAACATCAGTCATGTTTCCAGGACAATGGTTTCCAGAATCAAACCTCAGTCATATTCCTAGGCCACCGGGTTCCTGAATGCAACCGATGTCATGTTCTCAGGGCACAGGGCTCCACAATCAAACCTCAGTCATGTTCCCAGGCCACAGGGTTCCTGAATGCAACCGATGTCATTTTCCCAGGCCACAGGGTTCCACAATCAAACCTCAGTCATGGTGCCAGTAAACAGGTTTCTGCCATCAAAACTCAGTCAAGTTCCCAGGCCACAGGGTTCCAGAATCAAGCCTTAGTCATGTTGCCAGGCCAGAGAGTTCTGCCATCAAACCTCAGTCATGATCCCAGGCCACATGTTTCCACAATGAAACTTAGGTCATTTTCCCAGGCCACAGGTTTCCAGAATCAAACCTCAGTCATATTCCCAGGACACATGGTTCCAGAATCAAAACCTCAGTCTAGTTCGCAGGCAACAGGTTTCAAAAATCAAACCTCAGTCATGTTCCCAGGACACAGGTGTGCAGAATCAAACCTCAGTCATGTTCCCAGGGAACAGGCTTCCAGAAACAAACCTCAGTCATGTTCCCAGGCCACAGGGTTCCAGAATCCAACCGATGTCATTTTCTCAGGCCACAGGGTTCCAGAAGCAAACCTCAGTCTTGTTCCCAGATCACAGGGTTCCAGAATCAACCCGATATGATATTCCCTGGCCACAGTCTTCCAGAATCAAACCTCAGTCATGTTGCCAGGCCACAGGTTTCCACCATCAAACCTCAGACATGTTCCCAGGCCACAGGGTTCCAGAATCAAACCGTTCTCATGTTCCCAGGACATAGCGTTCCAGAATACACCGATGTCATGTTCCCAGGCCACAGGGTTACAGAATCAATCCTCAGTTATGTTCCAGGCTACAGGGTTCCAGAATAAAACCTCCGTCATGTTCCCAGTCCACAGCGTACCAGAACCAAGGCTCAGTCAGGTTCCCAGGGCATAGTATTCCACAATCTAAACAGATGTCATGTTCCCAGGCCACAGGTTTCAACAATCAAACCTCAGAATTTTTCCCAGGCCACAGGTGTCCAGAATCAAACCTCAATCATGGTCCCAGGGAACAGGCTTCCAGAAAAAAATCCCTGTCTTGTTCCCAGGCAACAGGGTTCCAGAATCCAACCGATGTCATGTTCCCAGCCCACAGGGCTCCACAATCAAACCTCAGTCATGTTCCCAGGCCCCAGGCTTCCAGAATCCAACAGATGTCATGTTCACAGGCCACAGGTTTCCAGATTCAATCCACAGTTATGTTCAAAGGCCAGAGGTTTCCACAATCAAACCTCAGTCATATTCCCAGGCCACAGGGTTCCAGAATCCAAACGATGTCATGTTCCCAAGCCACAGGGTTCCACAATCAAACCTCAGTCATGTTGCCAGTCCACAGGCTTCTGCCATCAAACCTCACTCAAGTTCCCAGGCCACAGGGTTCCAGAATCAAGCCTCAGTCATTTTGCCAGGCCAGAGTGTTCCACCATCAAACCTCAGTCATGATCCCAGGCCACATGTTTCCACACTAAAACCTCAGACATTTTCCCAGGCCACAGGTTTCCAGAATCAAACCTCAGTCATATTCCCAGGCCACATGGTTCCAGAATCAAATCCCAGTCGTGTTCCCAGGACCCAGGGTTCCAGAATAAAACCTCAGTCATGTTCCCTGGACACAGGTTTCAAAAAGAAAATCCCAGTCATCTTCCAAGGCCACAGGGTTCCACAATTAAACCTCAGTCATGTTCCCAGGCCAGAGGGTTCAACAATCAAACCTCAGTCCTATTGCCAGGCCACGGTTCCACCATCAAGCCTCAGTCATGTTCCCAGGCCAGAGTGTTCCACAATCAAACTTAAGTCAATTTGCCAGGCCACAGGATTCCACCATCAAACCTCAGTCATGTTGCCAGGCCTCAGGGTTCAACCATCAAACCTCAATAATGTTCCCAGGAAACAGGGTTCAAGAAACAAACCAATGGCATGTTCCCACACCACGGGGTTCCAGTATCAGGCCTCAGTCATGTTCCCAGTACACAGGGTTCCACCATCAAACCTCAGTCATGTTGCCAGTCAACAGGTTTCTGTGATCAAACCACAGTCAAGTTCCCAGGACACAGGGTTCCAGAATGAAGCCTCAGTCATGTTGCCAGGACACAGGGTACCACCATCAAACCTCAGTCATGTTCCCAGGCCACAGGGTTCCTCCATCAAACCTCAATCATGTTCCCAGGACTCAGGGTTCAAGAATCAAACCAATGTCAAGTTCCCAGGCCATGGGTTTCCAGTGCCAGGCCACAGTCATGTTTCCAGAGTACAGGGTTCCACAATCAACCCTCAGTCATGTTGCCAGTCCACAGGTTTCTGCCATCAAAACTCAGGCAAGTGTCCAGGCCACAGGGGTCCAGAATTAAGCCTCAGTCATTTTGCCAGGCCAGAGTGTTTCACCATCAAACCTCAGTCATGATCCCAGGCCACATGTTTCCACAATGAAACCTCAGACATTTTCCCAAGCCACAGGTTTCCAGAATCAAACCGATTTCATGTTCCCAGGCAACAGGGTACCAGAATCCAAACCTATGTCATGTTCCCAGGCCACAGGATTCCACAATCTAACATCATGCATGTTCCCAGGCCAATGGTTTCCAGAATCAAACCTCAGTCATATTCCCAGGGCACACGGTTCCAAAATCAAACCTCAGTCATGTTCGCAGGCCATACGTTTCAACAAACAAATCTCAGTCAAGTTCCCAGGACACAGGTGTCCAGAATCAAACCTCAGTCATGTTCCCAGGGAACAGGCATCCAGAAACAAACCTCAGTCATGTTCCCAGGCCACAGGGTTCCAGAAGGAAACCTCAGTCTTGTTCCCGGGACACAGGTTTCCACAATCAACCCGATATCATGTTCCGTGGCAAGAGTCTTCCAGCATCAAACCTCAGTCATGTTGCCAGGCCACAAGTTTCCACCATCAAACCTCAGACATGTTCCCAGGCCACAGGGTTAAAGAATCAAACCGTTCTCATGTTTCCAGGCCACAGGGTTCCAGAATCTACCGATGTCATGTTCCCAGGCCCCAGGATTCCACACTCTAACATTAGTCATGTTTCCAGGACAATGGTTTCCAGAATCAAACCTCAGTCATATTCCTAGGCCACAGGGTTCCTGAATGCAACCGATGTCATGTTCCCAGGGCACAGGGCTCTACAATCAAACTCAGTCATGTTCCCAGGCCACAGGGTTCCTGAATGCAACCGATGTCATGTTCCCAGGCCACAGGGTTCCACAATCAAACCTCAGTCATGTTGCCAGTCCACAGGTTTCTGCCATCAAAACTCAGTCAAGTTCCCAGGCCACAGGGTTCCAGAATCAAGCCTTAGTCATGTTGCCAGGCCAGAGAGTTCTGCCATCAAACCTCAGTCATGATCCCAGGCCACATGTTTCCACAATGAAACCTCAGTCATTTTCCCAGGCCACAGGTTTCCAGAATCAAACCTCAGTCATATTCCCAGGACACATGGTTCCAGAATCAAACCTCAGTCATGTTCACAGGCCACAGGTTTCAACAATCAAACCTCAGTCATGTTCCCAGGACACAGGTGTGCAGAATCAAACCTCAGTCATGTTCCCAGAGAACAGGCTTCCAGAAACAAACCTCAGTCATGTTCCCAGGCCACAGGGTTCCAGAATCCAACCGATGTCATTTTCTCAGGCCACAGGGTTCCAGAAGCAAACGTCAGTCTTGTTCCCAGATCACAGGGTTCCAGAATCAACCCGATATCATATTCCCTGGCCACAGTCTTCCAGAATCAAACCTCAGTCATGTTGCCAGGCCACAGGTTTCCACCATCAAACCTCAGACATGTTCCCAGGCCACAGGGTTCCAGAATCAAACCGTTCTCATGTTCCCAGGACACAGGGTTCCTGAATACACTGATGTCATGTTCCCAGGCCACAGGGTTCCAGAATCAATCCTCAGTTATGTTCCCAGGCCACAGGGTTCCAGAATCCAACCGATGTCATTTTCTCAGGCCACAGGGTTACAGAAGCAAACCTCAGTCTTGTTCCGAGATCACAGGGTTCCAGAATCAACCCGATATGATATTCCCTGGCCACAGTCTTCCAGAATCAAACCTCAGTCATGTTGCCAGGCAACAGGTTTCCACCATCAAACCTCAGACATGTTCCCAGGCCACAGGGTTCCAGAATCAAACCGTTCTCATGTTCCCAGGACACAGGGTTCCAGAATACACCGATGTCATGTTCCCAAGACACAGGGTTCCAGAAGCAAACCTCAGTCTTTTTCCCAGGACACAGGTTTCCAGAATCAACCGTTTATCATGTTCCCTGGCCACAGTCTTCCAGAATCAAACCTCAGTAATGTTGCCAGGCCACAGGTTTCCACCATGAAACCTCAGACATGTTCCCAGGCCACACGGTTCCAGCATCAAACCGTTCTCATGTTCCCAGGCCACAGGGTTCCACCATCAAACCTCAGTCATATTCCCAGGAAACAGGGTTCCAGAATCAACCCAATGGCATGTTCCCACGCCACGGTGTTCCAGTATCAGGCCTCAGTCATATTCCCAGTGCACAGGGTTCCACCATCAAACCTCAGTCATGTTGCCAGTCCACAGGTTTGTGCCATCAAACCTCAGTCAATTTCCAAGGCCACAGGGTGCCAGAATCAAACCACAGTCATGTTCCCAGACCAGAGGTTTCCACAATCAAACCTCAGCCATGTTCCCATGCCACAGGGTTCCAGAATCCAACCGATGTCATGTTCCCAGGCCACAGGGTTCCAGAAGCAAACCTCAGTCTTGTTCCCAGGACACAGGTTTCCACAATGAACCCGATATCATGTTCCGTGGCCACAGTCTTCCAGAATCAAACCTCAGTCATGTTGCCAGGCCACAGGTTTCCACCATCAAACCTCAGACATGTTCCCAGGCCACAGGGTTAAATAATCAAACCGTTCTCATGTTCCCAGGCCACAGATTTCCAGTATCCACCGATGTCATGTTCCCAGTCCACAGGATTCCACAATCTAACATCATTCATGTTCCCTGGCCAGTGGTTTCCAGAATCAAACCTCAGTCATATTACCAGGACACATGGTTCCATAATCAAACCTCAGTCATGTTCCCAGGGAACACGCTTCTAGAAACAAACCTCAGTCACGTTCCCAGGCCACAGGGTTCCAGAATCCAACTGATGTCATGTTCCCAGGCAACAGGTTTCCAGAATCAAACCTCAGTCATATTCCCAGGCCACATGGTTCCAGAATCAAAGCTCAGTCGTGTTCCTAGGACCCAGGGTCCCAGAATAAAACCTCAGTCATATTCCCTGGACACAGGATTCAAAAATAAAATTCCAGTCATGTTCCCAGGCCACAGGGTTCCACAATTAAACCTCAGGCATATTCCCAGGCCAGAGGGTTCAACAATCAAACCTCAGTCCTATTGCCAGGCCACGGTTCCACCATCAAGCCTCAGTCATGTTCCCAGGCCAGAGTGTTCCAGAATCAAAATTAAGTCATCTTGCCAGGCCACAGGTTTCCACCATCAAACCTCAGTCATGTTGCCAGGCCACAGGGTTCAACCATCAAATCTCAATCATGTTCCCAGGAAACAGGTTTCAAGAATGAAACCAATGGCATGTTCCCACGCCACAGGGTTACAGTATCAGGCCTCAGTTATGTTCCCAGTACACAGGGTTCCACCATCAAACCTCAGTCATGTTGCGAGTCCACAGGTTTCTGCGATCAAACCATAGTCAAGTTCCCAGGACACAGAGTTCCAGAATCAAGCCTCAGTCATGTTTACAGGCGACAGGGTACCACCAACAAACCTCAGTCATATTCCCAGCCCACAAGGTTCCTCCATCAAACCTCAATCATGTTCCCAGGAACAGGGTTCCAGAATCAAACCAATGTCAAGTTCCCAGGCCATGGGTTTCCAGTACCAGGCCACAGTCATGTTTCCAGGGCACAGGGTTCCACAATCAAACCTCAGTCATGTTGCCAGTCCACAGGTTTCTGCCATCAAACCTCAGGCAAGTGCCCAGGCCACAGGGTTTCAGAATCAAGCCTCAGTTATTTTGCCAGGCCAGAGTGTTCCACCATCAAACCTCAGTCATGATCCCAGGCCACATGTTTCCACAATGAAACCTCAGTCATTTTCCCAGGCCACAGGTTTTCAGAATCAAACCTCAGTCATATTCCCAGGACACATGGTTCCAGAATCAAACCTCAGTCGTGTTCGCAGGACACAGTGTTCCAGAACAAAACCTCAGTCATGTTTCCAGTACACAGGGTTCCAGAACCAAGGCTCAGTCAGGATCCCGTTGCACAGTATTCCACAATCTCAACAGATTTCATGTTCCCAGGCCACAGGATTCCAGAACCACGCCTCAGTCATGTTCCCAGGCCATAGGGATCCAGAACCAAACCTGAGTCATGTTGCCAGGCCATAGGGTACAACCATCAAACCTCAGTCATAGTCCCAGGACACAGGTTTCCAGAATCAAACCGATTTCTTGTTCCCAGGCAACAGGGTACCAGAATCCAAACCGATGTCATGTTCCAAGGCGACAGGATGCCACAATCTAATATCAGTCATGTCCCCAGGCCAATGGTTTCCAGAATCAAACCTCAGTCATATTCCCAGGCCACATGGTTCCAGAATCAAACCTCAGTCGTGTTCCCAGGACCCAGGGTTCCAGAATAAAACCTCAGTCATGTTCCCTGGACACAGGTTTCAAAAAGAAAATCCCAGTCATGTTCCAAGGCCACAGGGTTCCACAATTAAACCTCAGTCATGTTCCCAGGCAAGAGGGTTCAACAATCAAACCTCAGTCCTATTTCCAGGCCACGGTTCCACCATCAAGCCTCAGTCATGTTCCCAGGCCAGAGTGTTGCACAATCAAACTTAAGTCATCTGGCCAGGCCACAGGATTCCACCATCAAACCTCAGCCATGTTCCCAGGAAACAGGGTTCAAGAATCAAACCAATGGCATGTTCCCACGCCACGGGGTTCCAGTATCAGGCCTCAGTCATGTTCCCAGTACACAGGGTTCCACCATCAAACCTCAATCATGTTCCCAGGAAACAGTGTTCAAGAATCAAACCAATGGCATGTTCCCACGCCACGGGGTTCAAGTATCAGGCCTCAGTCATGTTCCCAGTACACAGGGTTCCACCATCAAACCTCAGTCATGTTGCCAGTCAACAGGTTTCTGTGATCAAACCACAGTCAAGTTCCCAGGACACAGGGTTCCAGAATCAAGCCTCAGTCATGTTGCCAGGCCACAGGGTACCACCATCAAACCTCAGTCATGTTCCCAGGCCACAGGGTTCCTCCATCAACCCTCAATCATGTTCCCAGGAAACAGGCTTCAAGAATCAAACCTCAGTCATGTTAGCAGGCCCAGGTTTCCACCATCAAACCTCAGGCATGTTCCCAGGACACAGGTTTCCAGAATCAAACCGATATCATGTTCCCTGGGCACAGTCTTCCAGAATAAAACCTCAGTCATGTAGCCAGGCCACAGGTTTCCACCATCAAACCGCAGGCATGTTCCCAGGCTACAAGGTTCAAGAATAAAACCTCAGTCATGTTTCCAGTCCAAAGGGTTCCAGAACCAAGGCTCAGTCAGGTTCCCGGGGCACAGTATTCCACAGTCTAAACAGATGTCATGTTCGCAGGCCTCAGGGTTCCAGAATCCACCGATGTCATGTTTCCAGGCCACAGTGTTCCAGACTCAATCCTCAGTTATGTTCCCAGGCTACAGGGTTCCAGAATCAAACCTCAGTCATGTTCCCAGGGCACAGACTTCCAGAAACAAACCTCAGTCATGTTCCCAGGCAACAGCGTTCCAGAATCAAACCTCAGTCTTCTTCCCAGGACACAGGTTTCCAGAATCAACCCGATATCATGTTCCCTGGCCACATTCTTCCAGAATCAAACCTCAGTCATGTAGCCAGGCCACAGGTTTCCACCATGAAACCTCAGGCATGTTCCCAGGCAACAGGGTTCCAGAATCAAAACGTTCTCATGGGGCTTCCCTGGTGGCGCAGTGGCTGAGAATTTGCCTGCCAATGCAGGGCACACGGGTTTGAGCCCTGGTCTGTGAAGATCCCACATGCCGCGGAGCAACTAGGCCCGTGAGCCACAACTACTGAGCCTGCGCGTCTGGAGCCTGTGCTCCCCAACAAGAGAGGCAGCGATAGTGAGAGGCCCGCGGATCGCGATGAAGAGTGGCCCCCGCTCACCGCAACTAGAGAAAGCTCTCGCACAGAAATGAAGCCCCAAGACAGCCAAAAATAAATAATAAATAAAAAAATAAAAAATAAAAAAAAAAAACAACGTTTTCATGTTCCCAGGCCACAGAGTTCCAGAATCCACCGATGTCATGTTCCCAGGCCACAGGGTTCCAGAATGAATCCTCAGTTATGTTCCCAGGCTACAGGGTTCCAGAATATAACCTCAGTCATGTTCCCAGTCCACAGGGTTCCTGAACCAAGGCTCAATCATGTTCCCGGGGAACAGTATTCCACAATCTAAACAGATGTCATGTTCCCAGGCCACAGTTTTCCAGAATCACGCCTCAGTCATGTTCCCAGGCCACAGGGATCCAGAATCAAACTTCAGTCATGTTGCCAGGCCATAGGGTACCACCATCAAACCTCAGTCATCTTCCCAGGCCACAGGTTTCCAGAATCAAACCGATTTCATGTTCCCAGGCAACAGGGTACCAGAATCCAAAACGATGTCATGTTCCCAGGCCACACGATTCCACACTCTAACATCAGGCATGTTCCCAGGCCAATGGTTTCCAGAATCAAACCTCAGTCATATTCCCAGGCCACATGGTTCCAGAATCAAACCTCAGTCGTGTTCCCAGGACACAGGGTCCAGAATAAAACCTCACTCATGTTCCCTGGACACAGGTTTCAGAAATAAAATCCCAGTCATGTTCCCAGTCCACAGGGTTCCACAATTAAACCTCAGTCATGTTCCCAGGCCAGAGGGTTCCACAATCAAACCTCAGTCCTGTTGCCAGACCACGGTTCCACCATCAAGCCTCAGTCATGTTCCCAGGCCAGAGTGTCCCACAATCAAACCTAAGTCATCTTGCGAAGCCACAGGGTTCCACCATCAAACCTCAGTCATGTTGCCAGGCCACAGGGTTCCACCCTCAAGCCTCACTCATGTTCCCAAGCCTGAGGGTTCCACTCTGAAACCTCAATCATGTTGCCAGGCCACAGGGTTCAACCATCAAACCTCAGTCATCTTCCCAGTAAACAGGGCTCCAGAATCAAACCAATGTCATGTTGCCAGGCCACGGGGTTACAGTATAAGGACTCAGTGATGTTCCCCGTGCACAGGGTTCCACAATCAAACCTCAGTCATGTTGCCAGTAAACAGGTTTCTGCCATCAAACCTCAGTCAAGTTGCCAGGCCTCAGGGTTCCAGAATCAAGCCTCAGTCATTTTGCCAGGCCATAGTGTTCCACCATCAAACCTCAGTCATGATCCCAGGCCACATGTTTCCACAATGAAACCTCAGTCATTTTCCCAGGCCAAAGTTTACAGAATCAAACCTTAGGTCATATTCCCAGGACACATGGTTCCAGAATCAAAACTGGGTCATGTTCACAGGCCACAGGTTTCAGCAATCAAACCTCAGTCATGTTCCCAGGACACAGGTGTCCAGAATCATACCTCAGTCATGTTCCCCGGGAACAGGCTTCCAGAAACAATCCTCAGTTATGGTCCCAGGCCACAGGATTCCAGAGTCAAACTTCAGTCTTGTTCACAGGACACAGTTTTCCAGAATCAACCCGATATCAGGTTCCCTGGCCACATTCTTCCAGAATCAAACCTCAGTCATGTAGCCAGGCCACAGGTTTCCACCATCAAACCGCAGGCATGTTCCCAGGCTACAAGTTTCCAGAATAAAACCTCAGTCATGTTCCCAGTCCACAGGGTTCCAGAACCAAAGCTCAGTCAGGTTCCCGGGGCACAGTATTCCACAATCTAAACAGATGTCATGTTCCCAGGCCACAGGGATCCAGAATCCAACTTCAGTCATGTTGCCAGACCATAGGGTACCACCATCAAACCTCAGTCATCTTCCCAGGCCACAGGGTTCCAGAATCAAACCTCAGTCTTGTTCCCAGGACTCAGGTTTCCAGAATCAACCCGATATCATGTTCCCAGGCCACAGTCTTCCAGAATAAAACCTCAGTCATGTAGCCAGGCCACAGGTTTCCACCATCAAACCTCTGGCATGTTCCCAGGACACAGGTTTCCAGAATCAAACCGATATCATGTTCCCTGGGCACAGTCTTCCAGAATAAAACCTCAGTCATGTAGCCAGGCCACAGGTTTCCACCATCAAACCGCAGGCATGTTCCCAGTCTACAAGGTTCCAGAATAAAACCTCAGTCATGTTCCCAGTCCACAGGGTTCCAGAACCAAGGCTCAGTCAGGTTCCCGGGGCACAGTATTCCACAATCTAAACAGATGTCATGTTCGCAGGCCTCAGGGTTCCAGAATCCACCGATGTCATGTTTCCAGGCCACAGTGTTCCAGACTCAATCCTCAGTTATGTTCCCAGGCTACAGGGTTCCAGAATCAAACCTCAGTCATGTTCCCAGGGCACAGACTTCCAGAAACAAACCTCAGTCATGTTCCCAGGCAACAGGGCTCCAGAATCATACCTCAGTCTTCTTCCCAGGACACAGGTTTCCAGAATCAACCCGATATCATGTTCCCTGGCCACATTCTTCCAGAATCAAACCTCAGTCATGTAGCCAGGCCACAGGTTTCCACCATGAAACCTCAGGCATGTTCCCAGGCTACAAGTTTCCAGAATAAAACCTCAGTCATGTTCCCAGTCCACAGGGTTCCAGAACCAAGGCTCAGTCAGGTTCCCGGGGCACAGTATTCCACAATCTAAACAGATGTCATGTTCCCAGGCCACAGGGATCCAGAATCCAACTTCAGTCATTTTGCCAGACCATAGGGTACCACCATCAAACCTCAGTCATCTTCCCAGGCCACAGGTTTCCAGAATCAAACCGATTTCATGTTCCCAGGCAACAGGGTACCAGAAGCCAAACCTATGTCACGTTCCCAGGCCACAGGATTCCACACTCTAATATCAGTCTTCTTCCCAGGGGAATGGTTTCCAGAATCAAACCTCAGTCATATTCCCAGGCCACAGGGTTCCAGAATCAAATCTCAGTCTTGTTCCCAGGACTCAGGTTTCCAGAATCAACCCGATATCATGTTCCCAGGCCACAGTCTTCCAGAATAAAACCTCAGTCATGTAGCCAGGCCACAGGTTTCCACCATCAAACCTCAGGCATGTTCCCAGGACACAGGTTTCCAGAATCAAACCGATATCATGTTCCCTGGACACAGTCTTCCAGAATAAAACCTCAGTCATGTAGCCAGGCCACAGGTTTCCACCATCAAACCTCAGGCATGTTCCCAGGACACAGGTTTCCAGAATCAAACCGATATCATGTTCCCTGGGCACAGTCTTCCAGAATAAAACCTCAGTCATGTAGCCAGGCAACAGGTTTCCACCATCAAACCGCAGGCATGTTCCCAGGCTACAAGGTTCAAGAATAAAACCTCAGTCATGTTCCCAGTCCAAAGGGTTCCAGAACCAAGGCTCAGTCAGGTTCCCGGGGCACAGTATTCCACAGTCTAAACAGATGTCATGTTCGCAGGCCTCAGGGTTCCAGAATCCACCGATGTCATGTTTCCAGGCCACAGTGTTCCAGACTCAATCCTCAGTTATGTTCCCAGGCTACAGGGTTCCAGAATCAAACCTCAGTCATGTTCCCAGGGCACAGACTTCCAGAAAGAAACCTCAGTCATGTTCCCAGGCAACAGGGTTCCAGAATCAAACCTCAGTCTTCTTCCCAGGACACAGGTTTCCAGAATCAACCCGATATCATGTTCCCTGGCCACATTCTTCCAGAATCAAACCTCAGTCATGTAGCCAGGCCACAGGTTTCCACCATGAAACCTCAGGCATGTTCCCAGGCAACAGGGTTCCAGAATCAGAACGTTCTCATGGGGCTTCCCTGGTGGCGCAGTGGCTGAGAATTTGCCTGCCAATGCAGGGCACACGGGTTTGAGCCCTGGTCTGTGAAGATCCCACATGCCGCGGAGCAACTAGGCCCGTGAGCCACAACTACTGAGCCTGCGCGTCTGGAGCCTGTGCTCCCCAACAAGAGAGGCAGCGATAGTGAGAGGCCCGCGGATCGCGATGAAGAGTGGCCCCCGCTCACCGCAACTAGAGAAAGCTCTCGCACAGAAATGAAGCCCCAAGACAGCCAAAAATAAATAATAAATAAAAAAAAAAAAAAAAAAAAAAAAACAACGTTTTCATGTTCCCAGGCCACAGAGTTCCAGAATCCACCGATGTCATGTTCCCAGGCCACAGGGTTCCAGAATGAATCCTCAGTTATGTTCCCAGGCTACAGGGTTCCAGAATATAACCTCAGTCATGTTCCCAGTCCACAGGGTTCCTGAACCAAGGCTCAATCATGTTCCCGGGGAACAGTATTCCACAATCTAAACAGATGTCATGTTCCCAGGCCACAGTTTTCCAGAATCACGCCTCAGTCATGTTCCCAGGCCACAGGGATCCAGAATCAAACTTCAGTCATGTTGCCAGGCCATAGGGTACCACCATCAAACCTCAGTCATCTTCCCAGGCCACAGGTTTCCAGAATCAAACCGATTTCATGTTCCCAGGCAACAGGGTACCAGAATCCAAAACGATGTCATGTTCCCAGGCCACACGATTCCACACTCTAACATCAGGCATGTTCCCAGGCCAATGGTTTCCAGAATCAAACCTCAGTCATATTCCCAGGCCACATGGTTCCAGAATCAAACCTCAGTCGTGTTCCCAGGACACAGGGTTCCAGAATAAAACCTCACTCATGTTCCCTGGACACAGGTTTCAGAAATAAAATCCCAGTCATGTTCCCAGTCCACAGGGTTCCACAATTAAACCTCAGTCATGTTCCCAGGCCATAGGGTTCCACAATCAAACCTCAGTCCTGTTGCCAGACCACGGTTCCACCATCAAGCCTCAGTCATGTTCCCAGGCCAGAGTGTCCCACAATCAAACCTAAGTCATCTTGCGAAGCCACAGGGTTCCACCATCAAACCTCAGTCATGTTGCCAGGCCACAGGGTTCCACCCTCAAGCCTCACTCATGTTCCCAAGCCTGAGGGTTCCACTCTGAAACCTCAATCATGTTGCCAGGCCACAGGGTTCAACCATCAAACCTCAGTCATCTTCCCAGTAAACAGGGCTCCAGAATCAAACCAATGTCATGTTGCCAGGCCACGGGGTTACAGTATAAGGACTCAGTCATGTTCCCCGTGCACAGGGTTCCACAATCAAACCTCAGTCATGTTGCCAGTAAACAGGTTTCTGCCATCAAACCTCAGTCAAGTTGCCAGGCCTCAGGGTTCCAGAATCAAGCCTCAGTCATTTTGCCAGGCCATAGTGTTCCACCATCAAACCTCAGTCATGATCCCAGGCCACATGTTTCCACAATGAAACCTCAGTCATTTTCCCAGGCCAAAGTTTACAGAATCAAACCTTAGGTCATATTCCCAGGACACATGGTTCCAGAATCAAAACTGGGTCATGTTCACCGGCCACAGGTTTCAGCAATCAAACCTCAGTCATGTTCCCAGGACACAGGTGTCCAGAATCATACCTCAGTCATGTTCCCCTGGAACAGGCTTCCAGAAACAATCCTCAGTTATGGTCCCAGGCCACAGGATTCCAGAGTCAAACTTCAGTCTTGTTCCCAGGACACAGTTTTCCAGAATCAACCCGATATCATGTTCCCTGGCCACATTCTTCCAGAATCAAACCTCAGTCATGTAGCCAGGCCACAGGTTTCCACCATCAAACCGCAGGCATGTTCCCAGGCTACAAGTTTCCAGAATAAAACCTCAGTCATGTTCCCAGTCCACAGGGTTCCAGAACCAAGGCTCAGTCAGGTTCCCGGGGCACAGTATTCCACAATCTAAACAGATGTCATGTTCCCAGGCCACAGGGATCCAGAATCCAACTTCAGTCATTTTGCCAGACCATAGGGTACCACCATCAAACCTCAGTCATCTTCCCAGACCACAGGTTTCCAGAATCAAACCGATTTCATGTTCCCAGGCAACAGGGTACCAGAAGCCAAACCTATGTCACGTTCCCAGGCCACAGGATTCCACACTCTAATATCAGTCTTCTTCCCAGGGGAATGGTTTCCAGAATCAAACCTCAGTCATATTCCCAGGCCACAGGGTTCCAGAATCAAACCTCAGTCATGTTCCCTGGACACAGGGTTCCACAATTAAACCTCAGTCATATTCCCAGGCCAGAGGGTTCCACAATCAAACCTCTGTCCTGTTGCTAGGCCACGGTTCCACCATCAAGCCTCAGTCATGTTCCCAGGAAAGACTGTTCCACAATCAAACCTAAGTCATCTTGCCAAGACACAGGGTTCCACCATCAAGTCTCACTCATGTTGCCAGGCCACAGGTTTCCACCATCAAACCTCAGGCATGTTCCCAGGACACAGGTTTCCAGAATCAAACCGATATCATGTTCCCTGGACACAGTCTTCCAGAATAAAACCTCAGTCATGTAGCCAGGCCACAGGTTTCCACCATCAAACCTCAGGCATGTTCCCAGGACACAGGTTTCCAGAATCAAACCGATATCATGTTCCCTGGGCACAGTCTTCCAGAATAAAACCTCAGTCATGTAGCCAGGCAACAGGTTTCCACCATCAAACCGCAGGCATGTTCCCAGGCTACAAGGTTCAAGAATAAAACCTCAGTCATGTTCCCAGTCCAAAGGGTTCCAGAACCAAGGCTCAGTCAGGTTCCCGGGGCACAGTATTCCACAGTCTAAACAGATGTCATGTTCGCAGGCCTCAGGGTTCCAGAATCCACCGATGTCATGTTTCCAGGCCACAGTGTTCCAGACTCAATCCTCAGTTATGTTCCCAGGCTACAGGGTTCCAGAATCAAACCTCAGTCATGTTCCCAGGGCACAGACTTCCAGAAAGAAACCTCAGTCATGTTCCCAGGCAACAGGGTTCCAGAATCAAACCTCAGTCTTCTTCCCAGGACACAGGTTTCCAGAATCAACCCGATATCATGTTCCCTGGCCACATTCTTCCAGAATCAAACCTCAGTCATGTAGCCAGGCCACAGGTTTCCACCATGAAACCTCAGGCATGTTCCCAGGCAACAGGGTTCCAGAATCAAAACGTTCTCATGGGGCTTCCCTGGTGGCGCAGTGGCTGAGAATTTGCCTGCCAATGCAGGGCACACGGGTTTGAGCCCTGGTCTGTGAAGATCCCACATGCCGCGGAGCAACTAGGCCCGTGAGCCACAACTACTGAGCCTGCGCGTCTGGAGCCTGTGCTCCCCAACAAGAGAGGCAGCGATAGTGAGAGGCCCGCGGATCGCGATGAAGAGTGGCCCCCGCTCACCGCAACTAGAGAAAGCTCTCGCACAGAAATGAAGCCCCAAGACAGCCAAAAATAAATAATAAATAAAAAAATAAAAAAAAAAAAAAACAACGTTTTCATGTTCCCAGGCCACAGAGTTCCAGAATCCACCGATGTCATGTTCCCAGGCCACAGGGTTCCAGAATGAATCCTCAGTTATGTTCCCAGGCTACAGGGTTCCAGAATATAACCTCAGTCATGTTCCCAGTCCACAGGGTTCCTGAACCAAGGCTCAATCATGTTCCCGGGGAACAGTATTCCACAATCTAAACAGATGTCATGTTCCCAGGCCACAGTTTTCCAGAATCACGCCTCAGTCATGTTCCCAGGCCACAGGGATCCAGAATCAAACTTCAGTCATGTTGCCAGGCCATAGGGTACCACCATCAAACCTCAGTCATCTTCCCAGGCCACAGGTTTCCAGAATCAAACCGATTTCATGTTCCCAGGTAACAGGGTACCAGAATCCAAAACGATGTCATGTTCCCAGGCCACACGATTCCACACTCTAACATCAGGCATGTTCCCAGGCCAATGGTTTCCAGAATCAAACCTCAGTCATATTCCCAGGCCACATGGTTCCAGAATCAAACCTCAGTCGTGTTCCCAGGACACAGGGTTCCAGAATAAAACCTCACTCATGTTCCCTGGACACAGGTTTCAGAAATAAAATCCCAGTCATGTTCCCAGTCCACAGGGTTCCACAATTAAACCTCAGTCATGTTCCCAGGCCAGAGGGTTCCACAATCAAACCTCAGTCCTGTTGCCAGACCACGGTTCCACCATCAAGCCTCAGTCATGTTCCCAGGCCAGAGTGTCCCACAATCAAACCTAAGTCATCTTGCGAAGCCACAGGGTTCCACCATCAAACCTCAGTCATGTTGCCAGGCCACAGGGTTCCACCCTCAAGCCTCACTCATGTTCTCAAGCCTGAGGGTTCCACTATCAAACCTCAATCATGTTGCCAGGCCACAGGTTTCAACCATCAATCCTCAGGCATGTTCCCAGGACACAGGTTTCCAGAATCAAACCGATATCATGTTCCCAGGCAACAGGGTACCGGAATCCAAACCGATGTCATGTTCCCAGGCCAGAGGATTCCACACTCTAACATCAGTCATCTTCCCAGGCCAATGGTTTCCAGAATCAAACCTCAGTCATATTCCCAGGCCACATGGTTCCAGAATCAAACCTCAGTTGTGTTCCCAGGACACAGGGTTCCAGAATAAAACCTCAGTCATGTTCCCTGGACACAGGTTTCAGAAATAAAATCCCAGTCATGTTCCCAGGCCACAGGGTTCCACAATTAAACCTCAGTCATATTCCCAGGGCAGAGGGTTCCACAATCAAACCTCAGTTCTGTTGCCAGACCACGGTTCCACCATCAAGCCTCAGTCATGTTCCCAGGGAACAGGCTTCCAGAAACAAACCTCAGTCATGTTCCCAAGGCACAGGGTTCCAGAATCAAACCTCAGTCTTGTTCCCAGGACACAGGTTGCCAGAATCAACCCGATATCATGTTCCCTAGCCACAGTCTTCCAGAATCAAACCTCAGTCCTGTTGCCAGGCCACAGGTCTCCACCATCAAACCTCAGGCATGTTCCCAGGCCACAGGGTTCCAGAATCCACCGATGTCATGTTCCCAGGCCACAGGATTCCACACTCTAACATCAGTCAACTTCCCAGGCCAATGGTTTCCAGAATCAAACCTCAGTCATATTCCCAGGCCACATGGTTCCAGAATAAAACCTCAGTCATGTTCCCTGGACACAGGTTTCAGAAATAAACTCCCAGTCATGTTCCCAGGCCACAGGGTTCCACAATTAAACCTCAGTCATATTCCCAGGCCAGAGGGTTCCACAATCAAACCTCTGTCCTCTTGCTAGGCCACGGTTCCACCATCAAGCTTCAGTCATGTTCCCAGGAAAGACTGTTCCACAATCAAAACTAAGTCATCTTGCCAAGCCACAGGGTTCCACCATCAAGCCTCACTCATGTTGCCAGGCCACAGGGTTCCACCGTCAAGCCTCACTCATGTTCCCAAGCCTGAGGGTTCCACTATCAAACCTCAATCATGTTGCCAGGCCACAGGTGTCAACCATCAAACCTCAGTCATGTTCCCAGTAAACAGGGCTCCAGAATCAAACCAATGTCAAGTTCCCATGCCACGGGGTTTCAGTATCAGTCCTCAGTCATGTTCCCCGTGCACAGGGTGCCACAATCAAACTCAGTCATGTTGCCAGGCCACAGGTTTCTGCCATCACACCTCAGTCAAGTTGCCAGGCCACAGGGTTCCAGAATCAAGCCTCAGTCATTTTGCCAGGCCATAGTGTTCCACCATCAAACCTCAGTCATGATCCCAAGCCACATGTTTCCACAATGAAACCTCAGTCATTTTCCCAGGCCAAAGGTTTCCAGAATCAAACCTCAGTCATATTCCCAGGACACATGGTTCCAGAATCAAACCTGAGTCATGTTCGCAGGCCACAGGTTTCAGCAATCAAACCTCAGTCATGTTCCCAGGACACAGGTGTCCAGAATCAAACCTCAGTCATGTTTCCAGGGAACAGGTTTCCAGAAACAAACCTCACTCATGTTCCCAAGGCACAGGGTTCCAGAATCAAACCTCAGTCTTGTTCCCAGGACACAGGTTGCCAGAATCAACCCGATATCATGTTCCCTAGCCACAGTCTTCCAGAATCAAACCTCAGTCATGTTGCCAGGCCACAGGTTTCCACCATCAAACCTCAGGCATGTTCACAGGCCACAGGGTTCCAGAATCAAACCGTTCTCATGTTCCCAGGCCACAGGGTTCCAGAATCCACCGTTGTCATTTTCCCAGGCCACAAGATTCCGGAATCAATCCTCAGTTATGTTCCCAGGCTACAGGGTTCCAGAATAAAACCTCAGTCATATTCCCAGTCCACAGGGTTCCAGAACTGAGGCTCAGTCAGGTTCCCGGGGCACAGTATTCCACAATCTAAACAGATGTCATGTTCCCAGGCCTCAGGGTTCCAGAATCCACCGATGTCATGTTCCCAGGCCACAGGCTTCCAGAATCAATCCTCAGTTATGTTCCCAGGCTACAGGGTTCCAGAATAAAACCTCAGTCATGTTCCCAGTCCACAGGGTTCCAGAACCAAGGCTCAGTCAGGTTCCCGGGGCACAGTATTCCACAATCTAAATAGATGTCATGTTCCCAGGCCACAGTGTTCCAGAATCACGCCTCAGTCATGTTCCCAGGCCACAGGGATCCAGAATCAAACTTCAGTAATGTTGCCAGGCCGTAGGGGACCACCATCAAACCTCAGTCATATTCCCAGGCCACAGGTTTCCAGAATCAAACCGATTTCATGTTCCCAGGCAACAGGGTACCGGAATCCAAACCGATGTCATGTTCCCAGGCCACAGGATTCCACACTCTAACATCAGTCATCTTCCCAGGCCAATGGTTTCCAGAATCAAACCTCAGTCATATGCCCAGGCCACATGGTTCCAGAATCAAACCTCAGTTGTGTTCCCAGGACACAGGGTTCCAGAATAAAACCTCAGTCATGTTCCCTGGACACAGGTTTCAGAAATAAAATCCCAGTCATGTTGCCAGGCCACAGGGTTCCACAATTAAACCTCAGTCATATTCCCAGGCCAGAGGGTTCCACAATCAAACCTCAGTTCTGTTGCCAGACCACGGTTCCACCATCAAGCCTCAGTCATGTTCCCAGGGAACAGGCTTCCAGAAACAAACCTCAGTCATGTTCCCAAGGCACAGGGTTCCAGAATCAAACCTCAGTCTTGTTCCCAGGACACAGGTTGCCAGAATCAACCCGATATCATGTTCCCTAGCCACAGTCTTCCAGAATCAAACCTCAGTCCTGTTGCCAGGCCACAGGTTTCCACCATCAAACCTCAGGCATGTTCCCAGGCCACAGGGTTCCAGAATCCACCGATGTCATGTTCCCAGGCCACAGGATTCCACACTCTAACATCAGTCATCTTCCCAGGCCAATGGTTTCCAGAATCAAACCTCAGTCATATTCCCAGGCCACATGGTTCCAGAATAAAACCTCAGTCATGTTCCCTGGACACAGGTTTCAGAAATAAACTCCCAGTCATGTTCCCAGGCCACAGGGTTCCACAATTAAACCTCAGTCATATTCCCAGGCCAGAGGGTACCACAATCAAACCTCTGTCCTCTTGCTAGGCCACGGTTCCACCATCAAGCTTCAGTCATGTTCCCAGGAAAGACTGTTCCACAATCAAACCTAAGTCATCTTGCCAAGCCACAGGGTTCCACCATCAAGCCTCACTCATGTTCCCAAGCCTGAGGGTTCCACTATCAAACCTCAATCATGTTGCCAGGCCACAGGTGTCAACCATCAAACCTCAGTCATGTTCCCAGTAAACAGGGCTCCAGAATCAAACCAATGTCAAGTTCCCACGCCACGGGGTTCCAATATCAGGCCTCAGTCATGTTCTCCGTGCACAGGGTGCCACAATCAAACTCAGTCATGTTGCCAGTCCACAGGTTTCTGCCATCACACCTCAGTCAAGTTGCCAGGCCACAGGGTTCCAGAATCAAGCCTCAGTCATTTTGCCAGGCCATAGTGTTCCACCATCAAACCTCAGTCATGATCCCAAGCCACATGTTTCCACAATGAAACCTCAGTCATTTTCCCAGGCCAAAGGTTTCCAGAATCAAACCTCAGTCATATTCCCAGGACACAGGGTTCCAGAATAAAACCTCAGTCATGTTCCCTGGACACAGGTTTCAGAAATAAAATCCCAGTCATGTTGCCAGGCCACAGGGTTCCACAATTAAACCTCAGTCATATTCCCAGGCCAGAGGGTTCCACAATCAAACCTCAGTTCTGTTGCCAGACCACGGTTCCACCATCAAGCCTCAGTCATGTTCCCAGGGAACAGGCTTCCAGAAACAAACCTCAGTCATGTTCCCAAGGCACAGGGTTCCAGAATCAAACCTCAGTCTTGTTCCCAGGACACAGGTTGCCAGAATCAACCCGATATCATGTTCCCTAGCCACAGTCTTCCAGAATCAAACCTCAGTCCTGTTGCCAGGCCACAGGTTTCCACCATCAAACCTCAGGCATGTTCCCAGGCCACAGGGTTCCAGAATCCACCGATGTCATGTTCCCAGGCCACAGGATTCCACACTCTAACATCAGTCATCTTCCCAGGCCAATGGTTTCCAGAATCAAACCTCAGTCATATTCCCAGGCCACATGGTTCCAGAATAAAACCTCAGTCATGTTCCCTGGACACAGGTTTCAGAAATAAACTCCCAGTCATGTTCCCAGGCCACAGGGTTCCACAATTAAACCTCAGTCATATTCCCAGGCCAGAGGGTACCACAATCAAACCTCTGTCCTCTTGCTAGGCCACGGTTCCACCATCAAGCTTCAGTCATGTTCCCAGGAAAGACTGTTCCACAATCAAACCTAAGTCATCTTGCCAAGCCACAGGGTTCCACCATCAAGCCTCACTCATGTTCCCAAGCCTGAGGGTTCCACTATCAAACCTCAATCATGTTGCCAGGCCACAGGTGTCAACCATCAAACCTCAGTCATGTTCCCAGTAAACAGGGCTCCAGAATCAAACCAATGTCAAGTTCCCACGCCACGGGGTTCCAATATCAGGCCTCAGTCATGTTCTCCGTGCACAGGGTGCCACAATCAAACTCAGTCATGTTGCCAGTCCACAGGTTTCTGCCATCACACCTCAGTCAAGTTGCCAGGCCACAGGGTTCCAGAATCAAGCCTCAGTCATTTTGCCAGGCCATAGTGTTCCACCATCAAACCTCAGTCATGATCCCAAGCCACATGTTTCCACAATGAAACCTCAGTCATTTTCCCAGGCCAAAGGTTTCCAGAATCAAACCTCAGTCATATTCCCAGGACACATGGTTCCAGAATCAAACCTGAGTCATGTTCGCAGGCCACAGGTTTCAGCAATCAAACCTCAGTCATGTTCCCAGGACACAGGTGTCCAGAATCAAACCTCAGTCATGTTTCCAGGGAACAGGTTTCCAGAAACAAACCTCACTCATGTTCCCAAGGCACAGGGTTCCAGAATCAAACCTCAGTCTTGTTCCCAGGACACAGGTTGCCAGAATCAACCCGATATCATGTTCCCTAGCCACAGTCTTCCAGAATCAAACCTCAGTCCTGTTGCCAGGCCACAGGTTTCCACCATCAAACCTCAGGCATGTTCCCAAGCCACAGGGTTCCAGAAGCCACCGATGTCATGTTCCCAGGCCACAGGATTCCACACTCTAACATCAGTCATCTTCCCAGGCCAATGGTTTCCAGAATCAAACCTCAGTCATATTCCCAGGCCACATGGTTCCAGAATAAAACCTCAGTCATGTTCCCTGGACACAGGTTTCAGAAATAAACTCCCAGTCATGTTCCCAGGCCACAGGGTTCCACAATTAAACCTCAGTCATATTCCCAGGCCAGAGGGTTCCACAATCAAACCTCTGTCCTGTTGCTAGGCCACGGTTCCACCATCAAGCCTCAGTCATGTTCCCAGGAAAGACTGTTCCACAAT
Organism: Balaenoptera physalus; assembly: GCF_965194825.1. Taxonomy (NCBI): domain Eukaryota; kingdom Metazoa; phylum Chordata; class Mammalia; order Artiodactyla; family Balaenopteridae; genus Balaenoptera; species Balaenoptera physalus. The sequence continues at coordinate 313,714 of NW_028125930.1, forward strand.
CAAACCTAAGTCATCTTGCCAAGCCACAGGGTTCCACCATCAAGCCTCACTCATGTTGCCAGGCCACAGGGTTCCACCATCAAGCCTCACTCATGTTCCCAAGCCTGAGGGTTCCACTATCAAACCTCAATCATGTTGCCAGGCCACAGGTTTCAACCATCAAACCTCAGTCATGTTCCCAGTAAACAGGGCTCCAGAATCAAACCAATGTCAAGTTCCCACGCCACGGGGTTCCAGTATCAGGCCTCAGTCATGTTCCCCGTGCACAGGGTGCCACAATCAAACTCAGTCATGTTGCCAGTCCACAGGTTTCTGCCATCACACCTCAGTCAAGTTGCCAGGCCACAGGGTTCCAGAATCAAGCCTCAGTCATTTTGCCAGGCCATAGTGTTCCACCATCAAACCTCAGTCATGATCCCAAGCCACATGTTTCCACAATGAAACCTCAGTCATTTTCCCAGGCCAAAGGTTTCTAGAATCAAACCTCAGTCATATTCCCAGGACACATGGTTCCAGAATCAAACCTGAGTCAGGTTCGCAGGCCACAGGTTTCAGCAATCAAACCTCAATCATGTTCCCAGGACACAGGTGTCCAGAATCAAACCTCAGTCATGTTCCCAGGGAACAGGTTTCCAGAAACAAACCTCAGTCATGTTCCCAAGGCACAGGGTTCCAGAATCAAACCTCTGTCTTGTTCCCAGGACACAGGTTTCCAGAATCAACCCGATATCATGTTCCCTAGCCACAGTCTTCCAGAATCAAACCTCAGTCATGTTGCCAGGCCACAGGTTTCCACCATCAAACCTCAGGCAGGTTCCCAGGCCACAGGGTTCCAGAATCAAACCGTTCTCATGTTCCCAGGCCACAGGGTTCCAGAATCCACCATTGTCATTTTCCCAGGCCACAAGATTCCAGAATCAATCCTCAGTTATGTTCCCAGGCTACAGGGTTCCAGAATAAAACCTCAGTCATGTTCCCAGTCCACAGGGTTCCAGAACCAAGGCTCAGTCAGGTTCCCGGGGCACAGTATTCCACAATCTAAACAGATGTCATGTTCCCAGGCCTCAGGGTTCCAGAATCCACCGATGTCATGTTCCCAGGCCACAGGGTTCCAGAATCAATCCTCAGTTATGTTCCCAGGCTACAGGGTTCCAGAATAAAACCTCAGTCATGTTCCCAGTCCACAGGGTTCCAGAACCAAGGCTCAGTCAGGTTCCCGGGGCACAGTATTCCACAATCTAAATAGATGTCATGTTCCCAGGCCACAGTGTTCCAGAATCACGCCTCAGTCATGTTCCCAGGCCACAGGGATCCAGAATCAAACTTCAGTCATGTTGCCAGGCCATAGGGTACCACCATCAAACCTCAGTCATATTCCCAGGCCACAGGTTTCCAGAATCAAACCGATTTCATGTTCCCAGGCAACAGGGTACCGGAATCCAAACCGATGTCATGTTCCCAGGCCACAGGATTCCACACTCTAACATCAGTCATCTTCCCAGGCCAATGGTTTCCAGAATCAAACCTCAGTCATATTCCCAGGCCACATGGTTCCAGAATCAAACCTCAGTTGTGTTCCCAGGACACAGGGTTCCAGAATAAAACCTCAGTCATGTTCCCTGGACACAGGTTTCAGAAATAAAATCCCAGTCATGTTCCCAGGCCACAGGGTTCCACAATTAAACCTCAGTCATATTCCCAGGCCAGAGGGTTCCACAATCAAACCTCAGTTCTGTTGCCAGACCACGGTTCCCCCGTCAAGCCTCAGTCATGTTCCCAGGGAACAGGCTTCCAGAAACAAACCTCAGTCATTTTCCCAAGGCACAGGGTTCCAGAATCAAACCTCAGTCTTGTTCCCAGGACACAGGTTGCCAGAATCAACCCGATATCATGTTCCCTAGCCACAGTCTTCCAGAATCAAACCTCAGTCCTGTTGCCAGGGCACAGGTTTCCACCATCAAACCTCAGGCATGTTCCCAAGCCACAGGGTTCCAGAAGCCACCGATGTCATGTTCCCAGGCCACAGGATTCCACACTCTAACATCAGTCATCTTCCCAGGCCCATGGTTTCCAGAATCAAACCTCAGTCATATTCCCAGGCCACATGGTTCCAGAATAAAACCTCAGTCATGTTCCCTGGACACAGGTTTCAGAAATAAACTCCCAGTCATGTTCCCAGGCCACAGGGTTCCACAATTAAACCTCAGTCATATTCTCAGGCCAGAGGGTTCCACAATCAAACCTCTGTCCTGTTGCTAGTCCACGGTTCCACCATCAAGCCTCAGTCATGTTCCCAGGAAAGACTGTTCCACAATCAAACCTAAGTCATCTTGCCAAGCCACAGGGTTCCGCCATCAAGCCTCACTCATGTTGCCAGGCCACAGGGTTCCACCATCAAGCCTCACTCATGTTCCCAAGCCTGAGGGTTCCACTATCAAACCTCAATCATGTTGCCAGGCCACAGGTTTCAACCATCAAACCTCAGTCATGTTCCCAGTAAACAGGGCTCCAGAATCAAACCAATGTCAAGTTCCCACGCCACGGGGTTCCAGTATCAGGCCTCAGTCATGTTCCCCGTGCACAGGGTGCCACAATCAAACTCAGTCATGTTGCCAGTCCACAGGTTTCTGCCATCACACCTCAGTCAAGTTGCCAGGCCACAGGGTTCCAGAATCAAGCCTCAGTCATTTTGCCAGGCCATAGTGTTCCACCATCAAACCTCAGTCATGATCCCAAGCCACATGTTTCCACAATGAAACCTCAGTCATTTTCCCAGGCCAAAGGTTTCCAGAATCAAACCTCAGTCATATTCCCAGGACACATGGTTCCAGAATCAAACCTGAGTCAGGTTCGCAGGCCACAGGTTTCAGCAATCAAACCTCAATCATGTTCCCAGGACACAGGTGTCCAGAATCAAACCTCAGTCATGTTCCCAGGGAACAGGTTTCCAGAAACAAACCTCAGTCATGTTCCCAAGGCAAAGGGTTCCAGAATCAAACCTCTGTCTTGTTCCCAGGACACAGGTTTCCAGAATCAACCCGATATCATGTTCCCTAGCCACAGTCTTCCAGAATCAAACCTCAGTCATGTTGCCAGGCCACAGGTTTCCACCATCAAACCTCAGGCAGGTTCCCAGGCCACAGGGTTCCAGAATCAAACCGTTCTCATGTTCCCAGGCCACAGGGTTCCAGAATCCACCGTTGTCATTTTCCCAGGCCACAAGATTCCAGAATCAATCCTCAGTTATGTTCCCAGGCTACAGGGTTCCAGAATAAAACCTCAGTCATGTTCCCAGTCCACAGGGTTCCAGAACCGAGGCTCAGTCAGGTTCCCGGGGCACAGTATTCCACAATCTAAACAGATGTCATGTTCCCAGGCCTCAGGGTTCCAGAATCCACCGATGTCATGTTCCCAGGCCACAGGGTTCCAAAATCAATCCTCAGTTATGTTCCCAGGCTACAGGGTTCCAGAATAAAACCTCAGTCATGTTCCCAGTCCACAGGGTTCCAGAACCAAGGCTCAGTCAGGTTCCCGGGGCACAGTATTCCACAATCTAAATAGATGTCATGTTCCCATGCCACAGTGTTCCAGAATCACGCCTCAGTCATGTTCCCAGGCCACAGGGATCCAGAATCAAACTTCAGTCATGTTGCCAGGCCATAGGGTACCACCATCAAACCTCAGTCATATTCCCAGGCCATAGGTTTCCAGAATCAAACCGATTTCATGTTCCCAGGCAACAGGGTATCGGAATCCAAACCGATGTCATGTTCCCAGGCAACAGGATTCCACACTCTAACATCAGTCATCTTCCCAGGCCAAAGGTTTCCAGAATCAAACCTCAGTCATATTCCCAGGCCACATGGTTCCAGAATCAAACCTCAGTTGTGTTCCCAGGACACAGGGTTCCAGAATAAAACCTCAGTCATGTTCCCTGGACACAGGTTTCAGAAATAAAATCCCAGTCATGTTCCCAGGCCACAGGGTTCCACAATTAAACCTCAGTCATATTCCCAGGCCAGAGGGTTCCACAATCAAACCTCAGTTCTGTTGCCAGACCACGGTTCCCCCGTCAAGCCTCAGTCATGTTCCCAGGGAACAGGCTTCCAGAAACAAAACTCAGTCATGTTCCCAAGGCACAGGGTTCCAGAATCAAACCTCAGTCTTGTTCCCAGGACACAGGTTGCCAGAATCAACCCGATATCATGTTCCCTAGCCACAGTCTTCCAGAATCAAACCTCAGTCCTGTTGCCAGGGCACAGGTTTCCACCATCAAACCTCAGGCATGTTCCCAAGCCACAGGGTTCCAGAAGCCACCGATGTCATGTTCCCAGGCCACAGGATTCCACACTCTAACATCAGTCATCTTCCCAGGCCAATGGTTTCCAGAATCAAACCTCAGTCATATTCCCAGGCCACATGGTTCCAGAATAAAACCTCAGTCATGTTCCCTGGACACAGGTTTCAGAAATAAACTCCCAGTCATGTTCCCAGGCCACAGGGTTCCACAATTAAACCTCAGTCATATTCCCAGGCCAGAGGGTTCCACAATCAAACCTCTGTCCTGTTGCTAGGCCACGGTTCCACCATCAAGCCTCACTCATGTTCCCAGGAAAGACTGTTCCACAATCAAACCTAAGTCATCTTGCCAAGCCACAGGGTTCCACCATCAAGCCTCACTCATGTTGCCAGGCCACAGGGTTCCACCATCAAGCCTCACTCATGTTCCCAAGCCTGAGGGTTCCACTATCAAACCTCAATCATGTTGCCAGGCCACAGGTTTCAACCATCAAACCTCAGTCATGTTCCCAGTAAACAGGGCTCCAGAATCAAACCAATGTCAAGTTCCCACGCCACGGGGTTCCAGTATCAGGCCTCAGTCATGTTCCCCGTGCACAGGGTGCCACAATCAAACTCAGTCATGTTGCCAGTCCACAGGTTTCTGCCATCACACCTCAGTCAAGTTGCCAGGCCACAGGGTTCCAGAATCAAGCCTCAGTCATTTTGCCAGGCCATAGTGTTCCACCATCAAACCTCAGTCATGATCCCAAGCCACATGTTTCCACAATGAAACCTCAGTCATTTTCCCAGGCCAAAGGTTTCCAGAATCAAACCTCAGTCATATTCCCAGGACACATGGTTCCAGAATCAAACCTGAGTCAGGTTCGCAGGCCACAGGTTTCAGCAATCAAACCTCAATCATGTTCCCAGGACACAGGTGTCCAGAATCAAACCTCAGTCATGTTCCCAGGGAACAGGTTTCCAGAAACAAACCTCAGTCATGTTCCCAAGGCACAGGGTTCCAGAATCAAACCTCTGTCTTGTTCCCAGGACACAGGTTGCCAGAATCAACCCGATATCATGTTCCCTAGCCACAGTCTTCCAGAATCAAACCTCAGTCCTGTTGCCAGGCCACAGGTTTCCACCATCAAACCTCAGGCAGGTTCCCAGGCCACAGGGTTCCAGAATCAAACCGTTCTCATGTTCCCAGGCCACAGGGTTCCAGAATCCACCGTTGTCATTTTCCCAGGCCACAAGATACCAGAATCAATCCTCAGTTATGTTCCCAGGCTACAGGGTTCCAGAATAAATCCTCAGTCATGTTCCCAGTCCACAGGGTTCCAGAACCGAGGCTCAGTCAGGTTCCCGGGGCACAGTATTCCACAATCTAAACAGATGTCATGTTCCCAGGCCTCAGGGTTCCAGAATCCACCGATGTCATGTTCCCAGGCCACAGGGTTCCAGAATCAATCCTCAGTTATGTTCCCAGGCTACAGGGTTCCAGAATAAAACCTCAGTCATGTTCCCAGTCCACAGGGTTCCAGAACCAAGGCTCAGTCAGGCTCCCGGGCCACAGTATTCCACAATCTAAATAGATGTCATGTTCCCAGGCCACAGTGTTCCAGAATCACGCCTCAGTCATGTTCCCAGGCCACAGGGATCCAGAATCAAACTTCAGTCATGTTGCCAGGCCATAGGGTACCACCATCAAACCTCAGTCATATTCCCAGGCCACAGGTTTCCAGAATCAAACCGATTTCATGTTCCCAGGCAACAGGGTACCGGAATCCAAACCGATGTCATGTTCCCAGGCCACAGGATTCCACACTCTAACATCAGTCATCTTCCCAGGCCAATGGTTTCCAGAATCAAACCTCAGTCATATTCCCAGGCCACATGGTTCCAGAATCAAACCTCAGTTGTGTTCCCAGGACACAGGGTTCCAGAATAAAACCTCAGTCATGTTCCCTGGACACAGGTTTCAGAAATAAAATCCCAGTCCTGTTCCCAGGCCACAGGGTTCCACAATTAAACCTCAGTCATATTCCCAGGCCAGAGGGTTCCACAATCAAACCTCAGTTCTGTTGCCAGACCACGGTTCCCCCGTCAAGCCTCAGTCATGTTCCCAGGGAACAGGCTTCCAGAAACAAACCTCAGTCATGTTCCCAAGGCACAGGGTTCCAGAATCAAACCTCAGTCTTGTTCCCAGGACACAGGTTGCCAGAATCAACCCGATATCATGTTCCCTAGCCACAGTCTTCCAGAATCAAACCTCAGTCCTGTTGCCAGGGCACAGGTTTCCACCATCAAACCTCAGGCATGTTCCCAAGCCACAGGGTTCCAGAAGCCACCGATGTCATGTTCCCAGGCCACAGGATTCCACACTCTAACATCAGTCATCTTCCCAGGCCAATGGTTTCCAGAATCAAACCTCAGTCATATTCCCAGGCCACATGGTTCCAGAATAAAACCTCAGTCATGTTCCCTGGACACAGGTTTCAGAAATAAACTCCCAGTCATGTTCCCAGGCCACAGGGTTCCACAATTAAACCTCAGTCATATTCCCAGGCCAGAGGGTTCCACAATCAAACCTCTGTCCTGTTGCTAGGCCACGGTTCCACCATCAAGCCTCAGTCATGTTCCCAGGAAAGACTGTTCCACAATCAAACCTAAGTCATCTTGCCAAGCCACAGGGTTCCACCATCAAGCCTCACTCATGTTGCCAGGCCACAGGGTTCCACCATCAAGCCTCACTCATGTTCCCAAGCCTGAGGGTTCCACTATCAAACCTCAATCATGTTGCCAGGCCACAGGTTTCAACCATCAAACCTCAGTCATGTTCCCAGTAAACAGGGCTCCAGAATCAAACCAATGTCAAGTTCCCACGCCACGGGGTTCCAGTATCAGGCCTCAGTCATGTTCCCCGTGCACAGGGTGCCACAATCAAACTCAGTCATGTTGCCAGTCCACAGGTTTCTGCCATCACACCTCAGTCAAGTTGCCAGGCCACAGGGTTCCAGAATCAAGCCTCAGTCATTTTGCCAGGCCATAGTGTTCCACCATCAAACCTCAGTCATGATCCCAAGCCACATGTTTCCACAATGAAACCTCAGTCATTTTCCCAGGCCAAAGGTTTCTAGAATCAAACCTCAGTCATATTCCCAGGACACATGGTTCCAGAATCAAACCTGAGTCAGGTTCGCAGGCCACAGGTTTCAGCAATCAAACCTCAATCATGTTCCCAGGACACAGGTGTCCAGAATCAAACCTCAGTCATGTTCCCAGGGAACAGGTTTCCAGAAACAAACCTCAGTCATGTTCCCAAGGCACAGGGTTCCAGAATCAAACCTCTGTCTTGTTCCCAGGACACAGGTTTCCAGAATCAACCCGATATCATGTTCCCTAGCCACAGTCTTCCAGAATCAAACCTCAGTCATGTTGCCAGGCCACAGGTTTCCACCATCAAACCTCAGGCAGGTTCCCAGGCCACAGGGTTCCAGAATCAAACCGTTCTCATGTTCCCAGGCCACAGGGTTCCAGAATCCACCATTGTCATTTTCCCAGGCCACAAGATTCCAGAATCAATCCTCAGTTATGTTCCCAGGCTACAGGGTTCCAGAATAAAACCTCAGTCATGTTCCCAGTCCACAGGGTTCCAGAACCAAGGCTCAGTCAGGTTCCCGGGGCACAGTATTCCACAATCTAAACAGATGTCATGTTCCCAGGCCTCAGGGTTCCAGAATCCACCGATGTCATGTTCCCAGGCCACAGGGTTCCAGAATCAATCCTCAGTTATGTTCCCAGGCTACAGGGTTCCAGAATAAAACCTCAGTCATGTTCCCAGTCCACAGGGTTCCAGAACCAAGGCTCAGTCAGGTTCCCGGGGCACAGTATTCCACAATCTAAATAGATGTCATGTTCCCAGGCCACAGTGTTCCAGAATCACGCCTCAGTCATGTTCCCAGGCCACAGGGATCCAGAATCAAACTTCAGTCATGTTGCCAGGCCATAGGGTACCACCATCAAACCTCAGTCATATTCCCAGGCCACAGGTTTCCAGAATCAAACCGATTTCATGTTCCCAGGCAACAGGGTACCGGAATCCAAACCGATGTCATGTTCCCAGGCCACAGGATTCCACACTCTAACATCAGTCATCTTCCCAGGCCAATGGTTTCCAGAATCAAACCTCAGTCATATTCCCAGGCCACATGGTTCCAGAATCAAACCTCAGTTGTGTTCCCAGGACACAGGGTTCCAGAATAAAACCTCAGTCATGTTCCCTGGACACAGGTTTCAGAAATAAAATCCCAGTCATGTTCCCAGGCCACAGGGTTCCACAATTAAACCTCAGTCATATTCCCAGGCCAGAGGGTTCCACAATCAAACCTCAGTTCTGTTGCCAGACCACGGTTCCCCCGTCAAGCCTCAGTCATGTTCCCAGGGAACAGGCTTCCAGAAACTAAACTCAGTCATGTTCCCAAGGCACAGGGTTCCAGAATCAAACCTCAGTCTTGTTCCCAGGACACAGGTTGCCAGAATCAACCCGATATCATGTTCCCTAGCCACAGTCTTCCAGAATCAAACCTCAGTCCTGTTGCCAGGGCACAGGTTTCCACCATCAAACCTCAGGCATGTTCCCAAGCCACAGGGTTCCAGAAGCCACCGATGTCATGTTCCCAGGCCACAGGATTCCACACTCTAACATCAGTCATCTTCCCAGGCCAATGGTTTCCAGAATCAAACCTCAGTCATATTCCCAGGCCACATGGTTCCAGAATAAAACCTCAGTCATGTTCCCTGGACACAGGTTTCAGAAATAAACTCCCAGTCATGTTCCCAGGCCACAGGGTTCCACAATTAAACCTCAGTCATATTCCCAGGCCAGAGGGTTCCACAATCAAACCTCTGTCCTGTTGCTAGGCCCCGGTTCCACCATCAAGCCTCAGTCATGTTCCCAGGAAAGACTGTTCCACAATCAAACCTAAGTCATCTTGCCAAGCCACAGGGTTCCACCATCAAGCCTCACTCATGTTGCCAGGCCACAGGGTTCCACCATCAAGCCTCACTCATGTTCCCAAGCCTGAGGGTTCCACTATCAAACCTCAATCATGTTGCCAGGCCACAGGTTTCAACCATCAAACCTCAGTCATGTTCCCAGTAAACAGGGCTCCAGAATCAAACCAATGTCAAGTTCCCATGCCACGGGGTTCCAGTATCAGGCCTCAGTCATGTTCCCCGTGCACAGGGTGCCACAAACAAACTCAGTCATGTTGCCAGTGCACAGGTTTCTGCCATCACACCTCAGTCAAGTTGCCAGGCCACAGGGTTCCAGAATCAAGCCTCAGTCATTTTGCCAGGCCATAGTGTTCCACCATCAAACCTCAGTCATGATCCCAAGCCACATGTTTCCACAATGAAACCTCAGTCATTTTCCCAGGCCAAAGGTTTCCAGAATCAAACCTCAGTCATATTCCCAGGACACATGGTTCCAGAATCAAACCTGAGTCAGGTTCGCAGGCCACAGGTTTCAGCAATCAAACCTCAATCATGTTCCCAGGACACAGGTGTCCAGAATCAAACCTCAGTCATGTTCCCAGGGAACAGGTTTCCAGAAACAAACCTCAGTCATGTTCCCAAGGCACAGGGTTCCAGAATCAAACCTCTGTCTTGTTCCCAGGACACAGGTTGCCAGAATCAACCCGATATCATGTTCCCTAGCCACAGTCTTCCAGAATCAAACCTCAGTCCTGTTGCCAGGCCACAGGTTTCCACCATCAAACCTCAGGCAGGTTCCCAGGCCACAGGGTTCCAGAATCAAACCGTTCTCATGTTCCCAGGCCACAGGGTTCCAGAATCCACCGTTGTCATTTTCCCAGGCCACAAGATACCAGAATCAATCCTCAGTTATGTTCCCAGGCTACAGGGTTCCAGAATAAAACCTCAGTCATGTTCCCAGTCCACAGGGTTCCAGAACCAAGGCTCAGTCAGGTTCCCGGGGCACAGTATTCCACAATCTAAATAGATGTCATGTTCCCAGGCCACAGTGTTCCAGAATCACGCCTCAGTCATGTTCCCAGGCCACAGGGATCCAGAATCAAACTTCAGTCATGTTGCCAGGCCATAGGGTACCACCATCAAACCTCAGTCATATTCCCAGGCCATAGGTTTCCAGAATCAAACCGATTTCATGTTCCCAGGCAACAGGGTATCGGAATCCAAACCGATGTCATGTTCCCAGGCCACAGGATTCCACACTCTAACATCAGTCATCTTCCCAGGCCAAAGGTTTCCAGAATCAAACCTCAGTCATATTCCCAGGCCACATGTTTCCAGAATCAAACCTCAGTTGTGTTCCCAGGACACAGGGTTCCAGAATAAAACCTCAGTCATGTTCCCTGGACACAGGTTTCAGAAATAAAATCCCAGTCATGTTCCCAGGCCACAGGGTTCCACAATTAAACCTCAGTCATATTCCCAGGCCAGAGGGTTCCACAATCAAAACTCAGTTCTGTTGCCAGACCACGGTTCCCCCGTCAAGCCTCAGTCATGTTCCCAGGGAACAGGCTTCCAGAAACAAAACTCAGTCATGTTCCCAAGGCACAGGGTTCCAGAATCAAACCTCAGTCTTGTTCCCAGGACACAGGTTGCCAGAATCAACCCGATATCATGTTCCCTAGCCACAGTCTTCCAGAATCAAACCTCAGTCCTGTTGCCAGGGCACAGGTTTCCACCATCAAACCTCAGGCATGTTCCCAAGCCACAGGGTTCCAGAAGCCACCGATGTCATGTTCCCAGGCCACAGGATTCCACACTCTAACATCAGTCATCTTCCCAGGCCATTGGTTTCCAGAATCAAACCTCAGTCATATTCCCAGGCCACATGGTTCCAGAATAAAACCTCAGTCATGTTCCCTGGACACAGGTTTCAGAAATAAACTCCCAGTCATGTTCCCAGGCCACAGGGTTCCACAATTAAACCTCAGTCATATTCCCAGGCCAGAGGGTTCCACAATCAAACCTCTGTCCTGTTGCTAGGCCACGGTTCCACCATCAAGCCTCAGTCATGTTCCCAGGAAAGACTGTTCCACAATCAAACCTAAGTCATCTTGCCAAGCCACAGGGTTCCACCATCAAGCCTCACTCATGTTGCCAGGCCACAGGGTTCCACCATCAAGCCTCACTCATGTTCCCAAGCCTGAGGGTTCCACTATCAAACCTCAATCATGTTGCCAGGCCACAGGTTTCAACCATCAAACCTCAGTCATGTTCCCAGTAAACAGGGCTCCAGAATCAAACCAATGTCAAGTTCCCACGCCACGGGGTTCCAGTATCAGGCCTCAGTCATGTTCCCCGTGCACAGGGTGCCACAATCAAACTCAGTCATGTTGCCAGTCCACAGGTTTCTGCCATCACACCTCAGTCAAGTTGCCAGGCCACAGGGTTCCAGAATCAAGCCTCAGTCATTTTGCCAGGCCATAGTGTTCCACCATCAAACCTCAGTCATGATCCCAAGCCACATGTTTCCACAATGAAACCTCAGTCATTTTCCCAGGCCAAAGGTTTCCAGAATCAAACCTCAGTCATATTCCCAGGACACATGGTTCCAGAATCAAACCTGAGTCAGGTTCGCAGGCCACAGGTTTCAGCAATCAAACCTCAATCATGTTCCCAGGACACAGGTGTCCAGAATCAAACCTCAGTCATGTTCCCAGGGAACAGGTTTCCAGAAACAAACCTCAGTCATGTTCCCAAGGCACAGGGTTCCAGAATCAAACCTCTGTCTTGTTCCCAGGACACAGGTTGCCAGAATCAACCCGATATCATGTTCCCTAGCCACAGTCTTCCAGAATCAAACCTCAGTCCTGTTGCCAGGCCACAGGTTTCCACCATCAAACCTCAGGCAGGTTCCCAGGCCACAGGGTTCCAGAATCAAACCGTTCTCATGTTCCCAGGCCACAGGGTTCCAGAATCCACCGTTGTCATTTTCCCAGGCCACAAGATACCAGAATCAATCCTCAGTTATGTTCCCAGGCTACAGGGTTCCAGAATAAAACCTCAGTCATGTTCCCAGTCCACAGGGTTCCAGAACCAAGGCTCAGTCAGGTTCCCGGGGCACAATATTCCACAATCTAAATAGATGTCATGTTCCCAGGCCACAGTGTTCCAGAATCACGCGTCAGTCATGTTCCCAGGCCACAGGGATCCAGAATCAAACTTCAGTCATGTTGCCAGGCCATAGGGTACCACCATCAAACCTCAGTCATATTCCCAGGCCATAGGTTTCCAGAATCAAACCGATTTCATGTTCCCAGGCAAAAGGGTATCGGAATCCAAACCGATGTCATGTTCCCAGGCCACAGGATTCCACACTCTAACATCAGTCATCTTCCCAGGCCAAAGGTTTCCAGAATCAAACCTCAGTCATATTCCCAGGCCACATGTTTCCAGAATCAAACCTCAGTTGTGTTCCCAGGACACAGGGTTCCAGAATAAAACCTCACTCATGTTCCCTGGACACAGGTTTCAGAAATAAAATCCCAGTCATGTTCCCAGGCCACAGGGTTCCACAATTAAACCTCAGTCATATTCCCAGGCCAGAGGGTTCCACAATCAAAACTCAGTTCTGTTGCCAGACCACGGTTCCCCCGTCAAGCCTCAGTCATGTTCCCAGGGAACAGGCTTCCAGAAACAAACCTCAGTCATTTTCCCAAGGCACAGGGTTCCAGAATCAAACCTCAGTCTTGTTCCCAGGACACAGGTTGCCAGAATCAACCCGATATCATGTTCCCTAGCCACAGTCTTCCAGAATCAAACCTCAGTCCTGTTGCCAGGGCACAGGTTTCCACCATCAAACCTCAGGCATGTTCCCAAGCCACAGGGTTCCAGAAGCCACCGATGTCATGTTCCCAGGCCACAGGATTCCACACTCTAACATCAGTCATCTTCCCAGGCCAATGGTTTCCAGAATCAAACCTCAGTCATATTCCCAGGCCACATGGTTCCAGAATAAAACCTCAGTCATGTTCCCTGGACACAGGTTTCAGAAATAAACTCCCAGTCATGTTCCCAGGCCACAGGGTTCCACAATTAAACCTCAGTCATATTCCCAGGCCAGAGGGTTCCACAATCAAACCTCTGTCCTGTTGCTAGGCCACGGTTCCACCATCAAGCCTCACTCATGTTCCCAGGAAAGACTGTTCCACAATCAAACCTAAGTCATCTTGCCAAGCCACAGGGTTCCACCATCAAGCCTCACTCATGTTCCCAGGCCACAGGGTTCCACCATCAAGCCTCACTCATGTTCCCAAGCCTGAGGGTTCCACTATCAAACCTCAATCATGTTGCCAGGCCACAGGTTTCAACCATCAAACCTCAGTCATGTTCCCAGTAAACAGGGCTCCAGAACCAAACCAATGTCAAGTTCCCACGCCACGGGGTTCCAGTATCAGGCCTCAGTCATGTTTCCCGTGCACAGGGTGCCACAATCAAACTCAGTCATGTTGCCAGTCCACAGGTTTCTGCCATCACACCTCAGTCAAGTTGCCAGGCCACAGGGTTCCAGAATCAAGCCTCAGTCATTTTGCCAGGCCATAGTGTTCCACCATCAAACCTCAGTCATGATGCCAAGCCACATGTTTCCACAATGAAACCTCAGTCATTTTCCCAGGCCAAAGGTTTCCAGAATCAAACCTCAGTCATATTCCCAGGACACATGGTTCCAGAATCAAACCTGAGTCAGGTTCGCAGGCCACAGGTTTCAGCAATCAAACCTCAATCATGTTCCCAGGACACAGGTGTCCAGAATCAAACCTCAGTCATGTTCCCAGGGAACAGGTTTCCAGAAACAAACCTCAGTCATGTTCCCAAGGCACAGGGTTCCAGAATCAAACCTCTGTCTTGTTCCCAGGACACAGGTTTCCAGAATCAACCCGATATCATGTTCCCTAGCCACAGTCTTCCAGAATCAAACCTCAGTCATGTTGCCAGGCAACAGGTTTCCACCATCAAACCTCAGGCAGGTTCCCAGGCCACAGGGTTCCAGAATCAAACCGTTCTCATGTTCCCAGGCCACAGGGTTCCAGAATCCACCGTTGTCATTTTCCCAGGCCACAAGATTCCAGAATCAATCCTCAGTTATGTTCCCAGGCTACAGGGTTCCAGAATAAAACCTCAGTCATGTTCCCAGTCCAGAGGGTTCCAGAACCGAGGCTCAGTCAGGTTCCCGGGGCACAGTATTCCACAATCTAAACAGATGTCATGTTCCCAGGCCTCAGGGTTCCAGAATCCACCGATGTCATGTTCCCAGGCCACAGGGTTCCAGAATCAATCCTCAGTTATATTCCCAGGCTACAGGGTTCCAGAATAAAACCTCAGTCATGTTCCCAGTCCACAGGGTTCCAGAACCAAGGCTCAGTCAGGTTCCCGGGCCACAGTATTCCACAATCTAAATAGATGTCATGTTCCCAGGCCACAGTGTTCCAGAATCACGCCTCAGTCATGTTCTCAGGCCACAGGGATCCAGAATCAAACTTCAGTCATGTTGCCAGGCCATAGGGTACCACCATCAAACCTCAGTCATATTCCCAGGCCACAGGTTTCCAGAATCAAACCGATTTCATGTTCCCAGGCAACAGGGTACCGGAATCCAAACCGATGTCATGTTCCCAGGCCACAGGATTCCACACTCTAACATCAGTCATCTTCCCAGGCCAATGGTTTCCAGAATCAAACCTCAGTCATATTCCCAGGCCACATGGTTCCAGAATCAAACCTCAGTTGTGTTCCCAGGACACAGGGTTCCAGAATAAAACCTCAGTCATGTTCCCTGGACACAGGTTTCAGAAATAAAATCCCAGTCATGTTCCCAGGCCACAGGGTTCCACAATTAAACCTCAGTCATATTCCCAGGCCAGAGGGTTCCACAATCAAACCTCAGTTCTGTTGCCAGACCACGGTTCCCCCGTCAAGCCTCAGTCATGTTCCCAGGGAACAGGCTTCCAGAAACAAAACTCAGTCATGTTCCCAAGGCACAGGGTTCCAGAATCAAACCTCAGTCTTGTTCCCAGGACACAGGTTGCCAGAATCAACCCGATATCATGTTCCCTAGCCACAGTCTTCCAGAATCAAACCTCAGTCCTGTTGCCAGGGCACAGGTTTCCACCATCAAACCTCAGGCATGTTCCCAAGCCACAGGGTTCCAGAAGCCACCGATGTCATGTTCCCAGGCCACAGGATTCCACACTCTAACATCAGTCATCTTCCCAGGCCAATGGTTTCCAGAATCAAACCTCAGTCATATTCCCAGGCCACATGGTTCCAGAATAAAACCTCAGTCATGTTCCCTGGACACAGGTTTCAGAAATAAACTCCCAGTCATGTTCCCAGGCCACAGGGTTCCACAATTAAACCTCAGTCATATTCCCAGGCCAGAGGGTTCCACAATCAAACCTCTGTCCTGTTGCTAGGCCCCGGTTCCACCATCAAGCCTCAGTCATGTTCCCAGGAAAGACTGTTCCACAATCAAACCTAAGTCATCTTGCCAAGCCACAGGGTTCCACCATCAAGCCTCACTCATGTTGCCAGGCCACAGGGTTCCACCATCAAGCCTCACTCATGTTCCCAAGCCTGAGGGTTCCACTATCAAACCTCAATCATGTTGCCAGGCCACAGGTTTCAACCATCAAACCTCAGTCATGTTCCCAGTAAACAGGGCTCCAGAATCAAACCAATGTCAAGTTCCCATGCCACGGGGTTCCAGTATCAGGCCTCAGTCATGTTCCCCGTGCACAGGGTGCCACAAACAAACTCAGTCATGTTGCCAGTGCACAGGTTTCTGCCATCACACCTCAGTCAAGTTGCCAGGCCACAGGGTTCCAGAATCAAGCCTCAGTCATTTTGCCAGGCCATAGTGTTCCACCATCAAACCTCAGTCATGATCCCAAGCCACATGTTTCCACAATGAAACCTCAGTCATTTTCCCAGGCCAAAGGTTTCCAGAATCAAACCTCAGTCATATTCCCAGGACACATGGTTCCAGAATCAAACCTGAGTCAGGTTCGCAGGCCACAGGTTTCAGCAATCAAACCTCAATCATGTTCCCAGGACACAGGTGTCCAGAATCAAACCTCAGTCATGTTCCCAGGGAACAGGTTTCCAGAAACAAACCTCAGTCATGTTCCCAAGGCACAGGGTTCCAGAATCAAACCTCTGTCTTGTTCCCAGGACACAGGTTGCCAGAATCAACCCGATATCATGTTCCCTAGCCACAGTCTTCCAGAATCAAACCTCAGTCCTGTTGCCAGGCCACAGGTTTCCACCATCAAACCTCAGGCAGGTTCCCAGGCCACAGGGTTCCAGAATCAAACCGTTCTCATGTTCCCAGGCCACAGGGTTCCAGAATCCACCGTTGTCATTTTCCCAGGCCACAAGATACCAGAATCAATCCTCAGTTATGTTCCCAGGCTACAGGGTTCCAGAATAAAACCTCAGTCATGTTCCCAGTCCACAGGGTTCCAGAACCAAGGCTCAGTCAGGTTCCCGGGGCACAGTATTCCACAATCTAAATAGATGTCATGTTCCCAGGCCACAGTGTTCCAGAATCACGCCTCAGTCATGTTCCCAGGCCACAGGGATCCAGAATCAAACTTCAGTCATGTTGCCAGGCCATAGGGTACCACCATCAAACCTCAGTCATATTCCCAGGCCATAGGTTTCCAGAATCAAACCGATTTCATGTTCCCAGGCAACAGGGTATCGGAATCCAAACCGATGTCATGTTCCCAGGCCACAGGATTCCACACTCTAACATCAGTCATCTTCCCAGGCCAAAGGTTTCCAGAATCAAACCTCAGTCATATTCCCAGGCCACATGTTTCCAGAATCAAACCTCAGTTGTGTTCCCAGGACACAGGGTTCCAGAATAAAACCTCAGTCATGTTCCCTGGACACAGGTTTCAGAAATAAAATCCCAGTCATGTTCCCAGGCCACAGGGTTCCACAATTAAACCTCAGTCATATTCCCAGGCCAGAGGGTTCCACAATCAAAACTCAGTTCTGTTGCCAGACCACGGTTCCCCCGTCAAGCCTCAGTCATGTTCCCAGGGAACAGGCTTCCAGAAACAAACCTCAGTCATTTTCCCAAGGCACAGGGTTCCAGAATCAAACCTCAGTCTTGTTCCCAGGACACAGGTTGCCAGAATCAACCCGATATCATGTTCCCTAGCCACAGTCTTCCAGAATCAAACCTCAGTCCTGTTGCCAGGGCACAGGTTTCCACCATCAAACCTCAGGCATGTTCCCAAGCCACAGGGTTCCAGAAGCCACCGATGTCATGTTCCCAGGCCACAGGATTCCACACTCTAACATCAGTCATCTTCCCAGGCCAATGGTTTCCAGAATCAAACCTCAGTCATATTCCCAGGCCACATGGTTCCAGAATAAAACCTCAGTCATGTTCCCTGGACACAGGTTTCAGAAATAAACTCCCAGTCATGTTCCCAGGCCACAGGGTTCCACAATTAAACCTCAGTCATATTCCCAGGCCAGAGGGTTCCACAATCAAACCTCTGTCCTGTTGCTAGGCCACGGTTCCACCATCAAGCCTCACTCATGTTCCCAGGAAAGACTGTTCCACAATCAAACCTAAGTCATCTTGCCAAGCCACAGGGTTCCACCATCAAGCCTCACTCATGTTCCCAGGCCACAGGGTTCCACCATCAAGCCTCACTCATGTTCCCAAGCCTGAGGGTTCCACTATCAAACCTCAATCATGTTGCCAGGCCACAGGTTTCAACCATCAAACCTCAGTCATGTTCCCAGTAAACAGGGCTCCAGAACCAAACCAATGTCAAGTTCCCACGCCACGGGGTTCCAGTATCAGGCCTCAGTCATGTTTCCCGTGCACAGGGTGCCACAATCAAACTCAGTCATGTTGCCAGTCCACAGGTTTCTGCCATCACACCTCAGTCAAGTTGCCAGGCCACAGGGTTCCAGAATCAAGCCTCAGTCATTTTGCCAGGCCATAGTGTTCCACCATCAAACCTCAGTCATGATGCCAAGCCACATGTTTCCACAATGAAACCTCAGTCATTTTCCCAGGCCAAAGGTTTCCAGAATCAAACCTCAGTCATATTCCCAGGACACATGGTTCCAGAATCAAACCTGAGTCAGGTTCGCAGGCCACAGGTTTCAGCAATCAAACCTCAATCATGTTCCCAGGACACAGGTGTCCAGAATCAAACCTCAGTCATGTTCCCAGGGAACAGGTTTCCAGAAACAAACCTCAGTCATGTTCCCAAGGCACAGGGTTCCAGAATCAAACCTCTGTCTTGTTCCCAGGACACAGGTTTCCAGAATCAACCCGATATCATGTTCCCTAGCCACAGTCTTCCAGAATCAAACCTCAGTCATGTTGCCAGGCAACAGGTTTCCACCATCAAACCTCAGGCAGGTTCCCAGGCCACAGGGTTCCAGAATCAAACCGTTCTCATGTTCCCAGGCCACAGGGTTCCAGAATCCACCGTTGTCATTTTCCCAGGCCACAAGATTCCAGAATCAATCCTCAGTTATGTTCCCAGGCTACAGGGTTCCAGAATAAAACCTCAGTCATGTTCCCAGTCCAGAGGGTTCCAGAACCGAGGCTCAGTCAGGTTCCCGGGGCACAGTATTCCACAATCTAAACAGATGTCATGTTCCCAGGCCTCAGGGTTCCAGAATCCACCGATGTCATGTTCCCAGGCCACAGGGTTCCAGAATCAATCCTCAGTTATATTCCCAGGCTACAGGGTTCCAGAATAAAACCTCAGTCATGTTCCCAGTCCACAGGGTTCCAGAACCAAGGCTCAGTCAGGTTCCCGGGCCACAGTATTCCACAATCTAAATAGATGTCATGTTCCCAGGCCACAGTGTTCCAGAATCACGCCTCAGTCATGTTCTCAGGCCACAGGGATCCAGAATCAAACTTCAGTCATGTTGCCAGGCCATAGGGTACCACCATCAAACCTCAGTCATATTCCCAGGCCACAGGTTTCCAGAATCAAACCGATTTCATGTTCCCAGGCAACAGGGTACCGGAATCCAAACCGATGTCATGTTCCCAGGCCACAGGATTCCACACTCTAACATCAGTCATCTTCCCAGGCCAATGGTTTCCAGAATCAAACCTCAGTCATATTCCCAGGCCACATGGTTCCAGAATCAAACCTCAGTTGTGTTCCCAGGACACAGGGTTCCAGAATAAAACCTCAGTCATGTTCCCTGGACACAGGTTTCAGAAATAAAATCCCAGTCATGTTCCCAGGCCACAGGGTTCCACAATTAAACCTCAGTCATATTCCCAGGCCAGAGGGTTCCACAATCAAACCTCAGTTCTGTTGCCAGACCACGGTTCCCCCGTCAAGCCTCAGTCATGTTCCCAGGGAACAGGCTTCCAGAAACAAAACTCAGTCATGTTCCCAAGGCACAGGGTTCCAGAATCAAACCTCAGTCTTGTTCCCAGGACACAGGTTGCCAGAATCAACCCGATATCATGTTCCCTAGCCACAGTCTTCCAGAATCAAACCTCAGTCCTGTTGCCAGGGCACAGGTTTCCACCATCAAACCTCAGGCATGTTCCCAAGCCACAGGGTTCCAGAAGCCACCGATGTCATGTTCCCAGGCCACAGGATTCCACACTCTAACATCAGTCATCTTCCCAGGCCAATGGTTTCCAGAATCAAACCTCAGTCATATTCCCAGGCCACATGGTTCCAGAATAAAACCTCAGTCATGTTCCCTGGACACAGGTTTCAGAAATAAACTCCCAGTCATGTTCCCAGGCCACAGGGTTCCACAATTAAACCTCAGTCATATTCCCAGGCCAGAGGGTTCCACAATCAAACCTCTGTCCTGTTGCTAGGCCCCGGTTCCACCATCAAGCCTCAGTCATGTTCCCAGGAAAGACTGTTCCACAATCAAACCTAAGTCATCTTGCCAAGCCACAGGGTTCCACCATCAAGCCTCACTCATGTTGCCAGGCCACAGGGTTCCACCATCAAGCCTCACTCATGTTCCCAAGCCTGAGGGTTCCACTATCAAACCTCAATCATGTTGCCAGGCCACAGGTTTCAACCATCAAACCTCAGTCATGTTCCCAGTAAACAGGGCTCCAGAATCAAACCAATGTCAAGTTCCCATGCCACGGGGTTCCAGTATCAGGCCTCAGTCATGTTCCCCGTGCACAGGGTGCCACAAACAAACTCAGTCATGTTGCCAGTGCACAGGTTTCTGCCATCACACCTCAGTCAAGTTGCCAGGCCACAGGGTTCCAGAATCAAGCCTCAGTCATTTTGCCAGGCCATAGTGTTCCACCATCAAACCTCAGTCATGATCCCAAGCCACATGTTTCCACAATGAAACCTCAGTCATTTTCCCAGGCCAAAGGTTTCCAGAATCAAACCTCAGTCATATTCCCAGGACACATGGTTCCAGAATCAAACCTGAGTCAGGTTCGCAGGCCACAGGTTTCAGCAATCAAACCTCAATCATGTTCCCAGGACACAGGTGTCCAGAATCAAACCTCAGTCATGTTCCCAGGGAACAGGTTTCCAGAAACAAACCTCAGTCATGTTCCCAAGGCACAGGGTTCCAGAATCAAACCTCTGTCTTGTTCCCAGGACACAGGTTGCCAGAATCAACCCGATATCATGTTCCCTAGCCACAGTCTTCCAGAATCAAACCTCAGTCCTGTTGCCAGGCCACAGGTTTCCACCATCAAACCTCAGGCAGGTTCCCAGGCCACAGGGTTCCAGAATCAAACCGTTCTCATGTTCCCAGGCCACAGGGTTCCAGAATCCACCGTTGTCATTTTCCCAGGCCACAAGATACCAGAATCAATCCTCAGTTATGTTCCCAGGCTACAGGGTTCCAGAATAAAACCTCAGTCATGTTCCCAGTCCACAGGGTTCCAGAACCAAGGCTCAGTCAGGTTCCCGGGGCACAGTATTCCACAATCTAAATAGATGTCATGTTCCCAGGCCACAGTGTTCCAGAATCACGCCTCAGTCATGTTCCCAGGCCACAGGGATCCAGAATCAAACTTCAGTCATGTTGCCAGGCCATAGGGTACCACCATCAAACCTCAGTCATATTCCCAGGCCATAGGTTTCCAGAATCAAACCGATTTCATGTTCCCAGGCAACAGGGTATCGGAATCCAAACCGATGTCATGTTCCCAGGCCACAGGATTCCACACTCTAACATCAGTCATCTTCCCAGGCCAAAGGTTTCCAGAATCAAACCTCAGTCATATTCCCAGGCCACATGTTTCCAGAATCAAACCTCAGTTGTGTTCCCAGGACACAGGGTTCCAGAATAAAACCTCAGTCATGTTCCCTGGACACAGGTTTCAGAAATAAAATCCCAGTCATGTTCCCAGGCCACAGGGTTCCACAATTAAACCTCAGTCATATTCCCAGGCCAGAGGGTTCCACAATCAAAACTCAGTTCTGTTGCCAGACCACGGTTCCCCCGTCAAGCCTCAGTCATGTTCCCAGGGAACAGGCTTCCAGAAACAAAACTCAGTCATGTTCCCAAGGCACAGGGTTCCAGAATCAAACCTCAGTCTTGTTCCCAGGACACAGGTTGCCAGAATCAACCCGATATCATGTTCCCTAGCCACAGTCTTCCAGAATCAAACCTCAGTCCTGTTGCCAGGGCACAGGTTTCCACCATCAAACCTCAGGCATGTTCCCAAGCCACAGGGTTCCAGAAGCCACCGATGTCATGTTCCCAGGCCACAGGATTCCACACTCTAACATCAGTCATCTTCCCAGGCCATTGGTTTCCAGAATCAAACCTCAGTCATATTCCCAGGCCACATGGTTCCAGAATAAAACCTCAGTCATGTTCCCTGGACACAGGTTTCAGAAATAAACTCCCAGTCATGTTCCCAGGCCACAGGGTTCCACAATTAAACCTCAGTCATATTCCCAGGCCAGAGGGTTCCACAATCAAACCTCTGTCCTGTTGCTAGGCCACGGTTCCACCATCAAGCCTCAGTCATGTTCCCAGGAAAGACTGTTCCACAATCAAACCTAAGTCATCTTGCCAAGCCACAGGGTTCCACCATCAAGCCTCACTCATGTTGCCAGGCCACAGGGTTCCACCATCAAGCCTCACTCATGTTCCCAAGCCTGAGGGTTCCACTATCAAACCTCAATCATGTTGCCAGGCCACAGGTTTCAACCATCAAACCTCAGTCATGTTCCCAGTAAACAGGGCTCCAGAATCAAACCAATGTCAAGTTCCCACGCCACGGGGTTCCAGTATCAGGCCTCAGTCATGTTCCCCGTGCACAGGGTGCCACAATCAAACTCAGTCATGTTGCCAGTCCACAGGTTTCTGCCATCACACCTCAGTCAAGTTGCCAGGCCACAGGGTTCCAGAATCAAGCCTCAGTCATTTTGCCAGGCCATAGTGTTCCACCATCAAACCTCAGTCATGATCCCAAGCCACATGTTTCCACAATGAAACCTCAGTCATTTTCCCAGGCCAAAGGTTTCCAGAATCAAACCTCAGTCATATTCCCAGGACACTTGGTTCCAGAATCAAACCTGAGTCAGGTTCGCAGGCCACAGGTTTCAGCAATCAAACCTCAATCATGTTCCCAGGACACAGGTGTCCAGAATCAAACCTCAGTCATGTTCCCAGGGAACAGGTTTCCAGAAACAAACCTCAGTCATGTTCCCAAGGCACAGGGTTCCAGAATCAAACCTCTGTCTTGTTCCCAGGACACAGGTTGCCAGAATCAACCCGATATCATGTTCCCTAGCCACAGTCTTCCAGAATCAAACCTCAGTCCTGTTGCCAGGCCACAGGTTTCCACCATCAAACCTCAGGCAGGTTCCCAGGCCACAGGGTTCCAGAATCAAACCGTTCTCATGTTCCCAGGCCACAGGGTTCCAGAATCCACCGTTGTCATTTTCCCAGGCCACAAGATACCAGAATCAATCCTCAGTTATGTTCCCAGGCTACAGGGTTCCAGAATAAAACCTCAGTCATGTTCCCAGTCCACAGGGTTCCAGAACCAAGGCTCAGTCAGGTTCCCGGGGCACAGTATTCCACAATCTAAATAGATGTCATGTTCCCAGGCCACAGTGTTCCAGAATCACGCCTCAGTCATGTTCCCAGGCCACAGGGATCCAGAATCAAACTTCAGTCATGTTGCCAGGCCATAGGGTACCACCATCAAACCTCAGTCATATTCCCAGGCCATAGGTTTCCAGAATCAAACCGATTTCATGTTCCCAGGCAACAGGGTATCGGAATCCAAACCGATGTCATGTTCCCAGGCCACAGGATTCCACACTCTAACATCAGTCATCTTCCCAGGCCAAAGGTTTCCAGAATCAAACCTCAGTCATATTCCCAGGCCACATGTTTCCAGAATCAAACCTCAGTTGTGTTCCCAGGACACAGGGTTCCAGAATAAAACCTCAGTCATGTTCCCTGGACACAGGTTTCAGAAATAAAATCCCAGTCATGTTCCCAGGCCACAGGGTTCCACAATTAAACCTCAGTCATATTCCCAGGCCAGAGGGTTCCACAATCAAAACTCAGTTCTGTTGCCAGACCACGGTTCCCCCGTCAAGCCTCAGTCATGTTCCCAGGGAACAGGCTTCCAGAAACAAAACTCAGTCATGTTCCCAAGGCACAGGGTTCCAGAATCAAACCTCAGTCTTGTTCCCAGGACACAGGTTGCCAGAATCAACCCGATATCATGTTCCCTAGCCACAGTCTTCCAGAATCAAACCTCAGTCCTGTTGCCAGGGCACAGGTTTCCACCATCAAACCTCAGGCATGTTCCCAAGCCACAGGGTTCCAGAAGCCACCGATGTCATGTTACCAGGCCACAGGATTCCACACTCTAACATCAGTCATCTTCCCAGGCCATTGGTTTCCAGAATCAAACCTCAGTCATATTCCCAGGCCACATGGTTCCAGAATAAAACCTCAGTCATGTTCCCTGGACACAGGTTTCAGAAATAAACTCCCAGTCATGTTCCCAGGCCACAGGGTTCCACAATTAAACCTCAGTCATATTCCCAGGCCAGAGGGTTCCACAATCAAACCTCTGTCCTGTTGCTAGGCCACGGTTCCACCATCAAGCCTCAGTCATGTTCCCAGGAAAGACTGTTCCACAATCAAACCTAAGTCATCTTGCCAAGCCACAGGGTTCCACCATCAAGCCTCACTCATGTTGCCAGGCCACAGGGTTCCACCATCAAGCCTCACTCATGTTCCCAAGCCTGAGGGTTCCACTATCAAACCTCAATCATGTTGCCAGGCCACAGGTTTCAACCATCAAACCTCAGTCATGTTCCCAGTAAACAGGGCTCCAGAATCAAACCAATGTCAAGTTCCCACGCCACGGGGTTCCAGTATCAGGCCTCAGTCATGTTCCCCGTGCACAGGGTGCCACAATCAAACTCAGTCATGTTGCCAGTCCACAGGTTTCTGCCATCACACCTCAGTCAAGTTGCCAGGCCACAGGGTTCCAGAATCAAGCCTCAGTCATTTTGCCAGGCCATAGTGTTCCACCATCAAACCTCAGTCATGATCCCAAGCCACATGTTTCCACAATGAAACCTCAGTCATTTTCCCAGGCCAAAGGTTTCCAGAATCAAACCTCAGTCATATTCCCAGGACACATGGTTCCAGAATCAAACCTGAGTCAGGTTCGCAGGCCACAGGTTTCAGCAATCAAACCTCAATCATGTTCCCAGGACACAGGTGTCCAGAATCAAACCTCAGTCATGTTCCCAGGGAACAGGTTTCCAGAAACAAACCTCAGTCATGTTCCCAAGGCACAGGGTTCCAGAATCAAACCTCTGTCTTGTTCCCAGGACACAGGTTTCCAGAATCAACCCGATATCATGTTCCCTAGCCACAGTCTTCCAGAATCAAACCTCAGTCATATTCCCAGGCCACATGTTTCCAGAATCAAACCTCAGTTGTGTTCCCAGGACACAGGGTTCCAGAATAAAACCTCACTCATGTTCCCTGGACACAGGTTTCAGAAATAAAATCCCAGTCATGTTCCCAGGCCACAGGGTTCCACAATTAAACCTCAGTCATATTCCCAGGCCAGAGGGTTCCACAATCAAAACTCAGTTCTGTTGCCAGACCACGGTTCCCCCGTCAAGCCTCAGTCATGTTCCCAGGGAACAGGCTTCCAGAAACAAACCTCAGTCATTTTCCCAAGGCACAGGGTTCCAGAATCAAACCTCAGTCTTGTTCCCAGGACACAGGTTGCCAGAATCAACCCGATATCATGTTCCCTAGCCACAGTCTTCCAGAATCAAACCTCAGTCCTGTTGCCAGGGCACAGGTTTCCACCATCAAACCTCAGGCATGTTCCCAAGCCACAGGGTTCCAGAAGCCACCGATGTCATGTTCCCAGGCCACAGGATTCCACACTCTAACATCAGTCATCTTCCCAGGCCAATGGTTTCCAGAATCAAACCTCAGTCATATTCCCAGGCCACATGGTTCCAGAATAAAACCTCAGTCATGTTCCCTGGACACAGGTTTCAGAAATAAACTCCCAGTCATGTTCCCAGGCCACAGGGTTCCACAATTAAACCTCAGTCATATTCCCAGGCCAGAGGGTTCCACAATCAAACCTCTGTCCTGTTGCTAGGCCACGGTTCCACCATCAAGCCTCACTCATGTTCCCAGGAAAGACTGTTCCACAATCAAACCTAAGTCATCTTGCCAAGCCACAGGGTTCCACCATCAAGCCTCACTCATGTTCCCAGGCCACAGGGTTCCACCATCAAGCCTCACTCATGTTCCCAAGCCTGAGGGTTCCACTATCAAACCTCAATCATGTTGCCAGGCCACAGGTTTCAACCATCAAACCTCAGTCATGTTCCCAGTAAACAGGGCTCCAGAATCAAACCAATGTCAAGTTCCCACGCCACGGGGTTCCAGTATCAGGCCTCAGTCATGTTTCCCGTGCACAGGGTGCCACAATCAAACTCAGTCATGTTGCCAGTCCACAGGTTTCTGCCATCACACCTCAGTCAAGTTGCCAGGCCACAGGGTTCCAGAATCAAGCCTCAGTCATTTTGCCAGGCCATAGTGTTCCACCATCAAACCTCAGTCATGATGCCAAGCCACATGTTTCCACAATGAAACCTCAGTCATTTTCCCAGGCCAAAGGTTTCCAGAATCAAACCTCAGTCATATTCCCAGGACACATGGTTCCAGAATCAAACCTGAGTCAGGATCGCAGGCCACAGGTTTCAGCAATCAAACCTCAATCATGTTCCCAGGACACAGGTGTCCAGAATCAAACCTCAGTCATGTTCCCAGGGAACAGGTTTCCAGAAACAAACCTCAGTCATGTTCCCAAGGCACAGGGTTCCAGAATCAAACCTCTGTCTTGTTCCCAGGACACAGGTTTCCAGAATCAACCCGATATCATGTTCCCTAGCCACAGTCTTCCAGAATCAAACCTCAGTCATGTTGCCAGGCCACAGGTTTCCACCATCAAACCTCAGGCAGGTTCCCAGGCCACAGGGTTCCAGAATCAAACCGTTCTCATGTTCCCAGGCCACAGGGTTCCAGAATCCACCGTTGTCATTTTCCCAGGCCACAAGATTCCAGAATCAATCCTCAGTTATGTTCCCAGGCTACAGGGTTCCAGAATAAAACCTCAGTCATGTTCCCAGTCCAGAGGGTTCCAGAACCGAGGCTCAGTCAGGTTCCCGGGGCACAGTATTCCACAATCTAAACAGATGTCATGTTCCCAGGCCTCAGGGTTCCAGAATCCACCGATGTCATGTTCCCAGGCCACAGGGTTCCAGAATCAATCCTCAGTTATATTCCCAGGCTACAGGGTTCCAGAATAAAACCTCAGTCATGTTCCCAGTCCACAGGGTTCCAGAACCAAGGCTCAGTCAGGTTCCCGGGCCACAGTATTCCACAATCTAAATAGATGTCATGTTCCCAGGCCACAGTGTTCCAGAATCACGCGTCAGTCATGTTCCCAGGCCACAGGGATCCAGAATCAAACTTCAGTCATGTTGCCAGGCCATAGGGTACCACCATCAAACCTCAGTCATATTCCCAGGCCATAGGTTTCCAGAATCAAACCGATTTCATGTTCCCAGGCAACAGGGTACCGGAATCCAAACCGATGTCATGTTCCCAGGCCACAGGATTCCACACTCTAACATCAGTCATCTTCCCAGGACAATGGTTTCCAGAATCAAACCTCAGTCATATTCCCAGGCCACATGGTTCCAGAATCAAACCTCAGTTGTGTTCCCAGGACACAGGGTTCCAGAATAAAACCTCAGTCATGTTCCCTGGACACAGGTTTCAGAAATAAAATCCCAGTCATGTTCCCAGGCCACAGGGTTCCACAATTAAACCTCAGTCATATTCCCAGGCCAGAGGGTTCCACAATCAAACCTCAGTTCTGTTGCCAGACCACGGTTCCCCCGTCAAGCCTCAGTCATGTTCCCAGGGAACAGGCTTCCAGAAACAAACCTCAGTCATGTTCCCAAGGCACAGGGTTCCAGAATCAAACCTCAGTCTTGTTCCCAGGACACAGGTTGCCAGAATCAACCCGATATCATGTTCCCTAGCCACAGTCTTCCAGAATAAAACCTCAGTCCTGTTGCCAGGGCACAGGTTTCCACCATCAAACCTCAGGCATGTTCCCAAGCCACAGGGTTCCAGAAGCCACCGATGTCATGTTCCCAGGCCACAGGATTCCACACTCTAACATCAGTCATCTTCCCAGGCCAATGGTTTCCAGAATCAAACCTCAGTCATATTCCCAGGCCACATGGTTCCAGAATAAAACCTCAGTCATGTTCCCTGGACACAGGTTTCAGAAATAAACTCCCAGTCATGTTCCCAGGCCACAGGGTTCCACAATTAAACCTCAGTCATATTCCCAGGCCAGAGGGTTCCACAATCAAACCTCTGTCCTGTTGCTAGGCCACGGTTCCACCATCAAGCCTCAGTCATGTTCCCAGGAAAGACTGTTCCACAATCAAACCTAAGTCATCTTGCCAAGCCACAGGGTTCCACCATCAAGCCTCACTCATGTTGCCAGGCCACAGGGTTCCACCATCAAGCCTCACTCATGTTCCCAAGCCTGAGGGTTCCACTATCAAACCTCAATCATGTTGCCAGGCCACAGGTTTCAACCATCAAACCTCAGTCATGTTCCCAGTAAACAGGGCTCCAGAATCAAACCAATGTCAAGTTCCCATGCCA
Organism: Balaenoptera physalus; assembly: GCF_965194825.1. NCBI lineage: Eukaryota > Metazoa > Chordata > Mammalia > Artiodactyla > Balaenopteridae > Balaenoptera > Balaenoptera physalus. The sequence continues at coordinate 342,274 of NW_028125930.1, forward strand.
CGGGGTTCCAGTATCAGGCCTCAGTCATGTTCCCCGTGCACAGGGTGCCACAATCAAACTCAGTCATGTTGCCAGTGCACAGGTTTCTGCCATCACACCTCAGTCAAGTTGCCAGGCCACAGGGTTCCAGAATCAAGCCTCAGTCATTTTGCCAGGCCATAGTGTTCCACCATCAAACCTCAGTCATGATCCCAAGCCACATGTTTCCACAATGAAACCTCAGTCATTTTCCCAGGCCAAAGGTTTCCAGAATCAAACCTCAGTCATATTCCCAGGACACATGGTTCCAGAATCAAACCTGAGTCATGTTAGCAGGCCACAGGTTTCAGCAATCAAACCTCAGTCATGTTCCCAGGACACAGGTGTCCAGAATCAAACCTCAGTCATGTTCCCAGGGAACAGGTTTCCAGAAACAAACCTCAGTCATGTTCCCAAGGCACAGGGTTCCAGAATCAAACCTCTGTCTTGTTCCCAGGACACAGGTTGCCAGAATCAACCCGATATCATGTTCCCTAGCCACAGTCTTCCAGAATCAAACCTCAGTCCTGTTGCCAGGCCACAGGTTTCCACCATCAAACCTCAGGCAGGTTCCCAGGCCACAGGGTTCCAGAATCAAACCGTTCTCAAGTTCCCAGGCCACAGGGTTCCAGAATCCACCGTTGTCATTTTCCCAGGCCACAAGATACCAGAATCAATCCTCAGTTATGTTCCCAGGCTACAGGGTTCCAGAATAAAACCTCAGTCATGTTCCCAGTCCACAGGGTTCCAGAACCAAGGCTCAGTCAGGTTCCCGGGGCACAGTATTCCACAATCTAAATAGATGTCATGTTCCCAGGCCACAGTGTTCCAGAATCACGCGTCAGTCATGTTCCCAGGCCACAGGGATCCAGAATCAAACTTCAGTCATGTTGCCAGGCCATAGGGTACCACCATCAAACCTCAGTCATATTCCCAGGCCATAGGTTTCCAGAATCAAACCGATTTCATGTTCCCAGGCAACAGGGTATCGGAATCCAAACCGATGTCATGTTCCCAGGCCACAGGATTCCACACTCTAACATCAGTCATCTTCCCAGGCCAAAGGTTTCCAGAATCAAACCTCAGTCATATTCCCAGGCCACATGTTTCCAGAATCAAACCTCAGTTGTGTTCCCAGGACACAGGGTTCCAGAATAAAACCTCAGTCATGTTCCCTGGACACAGGTTTCAGAAATAAAATCCCAGTCATGTTCCCAGGCCACAGGGTTCCACAATTAAACCTCAGTCATATTCCCAGGCCAGAGGGTTCCACAATCAAAACTCAGTTCTGTTGCCAGACCACGGTTCCCCCGTCAAGCCTCAGTCATGTTCCCAGGGAACAGGCTTCCAGAAACAAAACTCAGTCATGTTCCCAAGGCACAGGGTTCCAGAATCAAACCTCAGTCTTGTTCCCAGGACACAGGTTGCCAGAATCAACCCGATATCATGTTCCCTAGCCACAGTCTTCCAGAATCAAACCTCAGTCCTGTTGCCAGGGCACAGGTTTCCACCATCAAACCTCAGGCATGTTCCCAAGCCACAGGGTTCCAGAAGCCACCGATGTCATGTTCCCAGGCCACAGGATTCCACACTCTAACATCAGTCATCTTCCCAGGCCAATGGTTTCCAGAATCAAACCTCAGTCATATTCCCAGGCCACATGGTTCCAGAATAAAACCTCAGTCATGTTCCCTGGACACAGGTTTCAGAAATAAACTCCCAGTCATGTTCCCAGGCCACAGGGTTCCACAATTAAACCTCAGTCATATTCCCAGGCCAGAGGGTTCCACAATCAAACCTCTGTCCTGTTGCTAGGCCACGGTTCCACCATCAAGCCTCACTCATGTTCCCAGGAAAGACTGTTCCACAATCAAACCTAAGTCATCTTGCCAAGCCACAGGGTTCCACCATCAAGCCTCACTCATGTTGCCAGGCCACAGGTTTCCACCATCAAGCCTCACTCATGTTCCCAAGCCTGAGGGTTCCACTATCAAACCTCAATCATGTTGCCAGGCCACAGGTTTCAACCATCAAACCTCAGTCATGTTCCCAGTAAACAGGGCTCCAGAATCAAACCAATGTCAAGTTCCCATTCCACGGGGTTCCAGTATCAGGCCTCAGTCATGTTCCCCGTGCACAGGGTGCCACAATCAAACTCAGTCATGTTGCCAGTGCACAGGTTTCTGCCATCACACCTCAGTCAAGTTGCCAGGCCACAGGGTTCCAGAATCAAGCCTCAGTCATTTTGCCAGGCCATAGTGTTCCACCATCAAACCTCAGTCATGATCCCAAGCCACATGTTTCCACAATGAAACCTCAGTCATTTTCCCAGGCCAAAGGTTTCCAGAATCAAACCTCAGTCATATTCCCAGGACACATGGTTCCAGAATCAAACCTGAGTCAGGTTCGCAGGCCACAGGTTTCAGCAATCAAACCTCAATCATGTTCCCAGGACACAGGTGTCCAGAATGAAACCTCAGTCATGTTCCCAGGGAACAGGTTTCCAGAAACAAACCTCAGTCATGTTCCCAAGGCACAGGGTTCCAGAATCAAACCTCTGTCTTGTTCCCAGGACACAGGTTGCCAGAATCAACCCGATATCATGTTCCCTAGCCACAGTCTTCCAGAATCAAATCTCAGTCCTGTTGCCAGGCCACAGGTTTCCACCATCAAACCTCAGGCAGGTTCCCAGGCCACAGGGTTCCAGAATCAAACCGTTCTCATGTTCCCAGGCCACAGGGTTCCAGAATCCACCGTTGTCATTTTCCCAGGCCACAAGATACCAGAATCAATCCTCAGTTATGTTCCCAGGCTACAGGGTTCCAGAATAAAACCTCAGTCATGTTCCCAGTCCACAGGGTTCCAGAACCAAGGCTCAGTCAGGTTCCCGGGGCACAGTATTCCACAATCTAAATAGATGTCATGTTCCCAGGCCACAGTGTTCCAGAATCACGCGTCAGTCATGTTCCCAGGCCACAGGGATCCAGAATCAAACTTCAGTCATGTTGCCAGGCCATAGGGTACCACCATCAAACCTCAGTCATATTCCCAGGCCATAGGTTTCCAGAATCAAACCGATTTCATGTTCCCAGGCAACAGGGTATCGGAATCCAAACCGATGTCATGTTCCCAGGCCACAGGATTCCACACTCTAACATCAGTCATCTTCCCAGGCCAAAGGTTTCCAGAATCAAACCTCAGTCATATTCCCAGGCCACATGTTTCCAGAATCAAACCTCAGTTGTGTTCCCAGGACACAGGGTTCCAGAATAAAACCTCAGTCATGTTCCCTGGACACAGGTTTCAGAAATAAAATCCCAGTCATGTTCCCAGGCCACAGGGTTCCACAATTAAACCTCAGTCATATTCCCAGGCCAGAGGGTTCCACAATCAAAACTCAGTTCTGTTGCCAGACCACGGTTCCCCCGTCAAGCCTCAGTCATGTTCCCAGGGAACAGGCTTCCAGAAACAAAACTCAGTCATGTTCCCAAGGCACAGGGTTCCAGAATCAAACCTCAGTCTTGTTCCCAGGACACAGGTTGCCAGAATCAACCCGATATCATGTTCCCTAGCCACAGTCTTCCAGAATCAAACCTCAGTCCTGTTGCCAGGGCACAGGTTTCCACCATCAAACCTCAGGCATGTTCCCAAGCCACAGGGTTCCAGAAGCCACCGATGTCATGTTCCCAGGCCACAGGATTCCACACTCTAACATCAGTCATCTTCCCAGGCCAATGGTTTCCAGAATCAAACCTCAGTCATATTCCCAGGCCACATGGTTCCAGAATAAAACCTCAGTCATGTTCCCTGGACACAGGTTTCAGAAATAAACTCCCAGTCATGTTCCCAGGCCACAGGGTTCCACAATTAAACCTCAGTCATATTCCCAGGCCAGAGGGTTCCACAATCAAACCTCTGTCCTGTTGCTAGGCCACGGTTCCACCATCAAGCCTCACTCATGTTCCCAGGAAAGACTGTTCCACAATCAAACCTAAGTCATCTTGCCAAGCCACAGGGTTCCACCTTCAAGCCTCACTCATGTTGCCAGGCCACAGGGTTCCACCATCAAGCCTCACTCATGTTCCCAAGCCTGAGGGTTCCACTATCAAACCTCAATCATGTTGCCAGGCCACAGGTTTCAACCATCAAACCTCAGTCATGTTCCCAGTAAACAGGGCTCCAGAATCAAACCAATGTCAAGTTCCCATGCCACGGGGTTCCAGTATCAGGCCTCAGTCATGTTCCCCGTGCACAGGGTGCCACAATCAAACTCAGTCATGTTGCCAGTGCACAGGTTTCTGCCATCACACCTCAGTCAAGTTGCCAGGCCACAGGGTTCCAGAATCAAGCCTCAGTCATTTTGCCAGGCCATAGTGTTCCACCATCAAACCTCAGTCATGATCCCAAGCCACATGTTTCCACAATGAAACCTCAGTCATTTTCCCAGGCCAAAGGTTTCCAGAATCAAACCTCAGTCATATTCCCAGGACACATGGTTCCAGAATCAAACCTGAGTCAGGTTCGCAGGCCACAGGTTTCAGCAATCAAACCTCAATCATGTTCCCAGGACACAGGTGTCCAGAATCAAACCTCAGTCATGTTCCCAGGGAACAGGTTTCCAGAAACAAACCTCAGTCATGTTCCCAAGGCACAGGGTTCCAGAATCAAACCTCTGTCTTGTTCCCAGGACACAGGTTGCCAGAATCAACCCGATATCATGTTCCCTAGCCACAGTCTTCCAGAATCAAACCTCAGTCCTGTTGCCAGGCCACAGGTTTCCACCATCAAACCTCAGGCAGGTTCCCAGGCCACAGGGTTCCAGAATCAAACCGTTCTCATGTTCCCAGGCCACAGGGTTCCAGAATCCACCGTTGTCATTTTCCCAGGCCACAAGATACCAGAATCAATCCTCAGTTATGTTCCCAGGCTACAGGGTTCCAGAATAAAACCTCAGTCATGTTCCCAGTCCACAGGGTTCCAGAACCAAGGCTCAGTCAGGTTCCCGGGGCACAGTATTCCACAATCTAAATAGATGTCATGTTCCCAGGCCACAGTGTTCCAGAATCACGCGTCAGTCATGTTCCCAGGCCACAGGGATCCAGAATCAAACTTCAGTCATGTTGCCAGGCCATAGGGTACCACCATCAAACCTCAGTCTTATTCCCAGGCCATAGGTTTCCAGAATCAAACCGATTTCATGTTCCCAGGCAACAGGGTATCGGAATCCAAACCGATGTCATGTTCCCAGGCCACAGGATTCCACACTCTAACATCAGTCATCTTCCCAGGCCAAAGGTTTCCAGAATCAAACCTCAGTCATATTCCCAGGCCACATGTTTCCAGAATCAAACCTCAGTTGTGTTCCCAGGACACAGGGTTCCAGAATAAAACCTCAGTCATGTTCCCTGGACACAGGTTTCAGAAATAAAATCCCAGTCATGTTCCCAGGCCACAGGGTTCCACAATTAAACCTCAGTCATATTCCCAGGCCAGAGGGTTCCACAATCAAAACTCAGTTCTGTTGCCAGACCACGGTTCCCCCGTCAAGCCTCAGTCATGTTCCCAGGGAACAGGCTTCCAGAAACAAAACTCAGTCATGTTCCCAAGGCACAGGGTTCCAGAATCAAACCTCAGTCTTGTTCCCAGGACACAGGTTGCCAGAATCAACCCGATATCATGTTCCCTAGCCACAGTCTTCCAGAATCAAACCTCAGTCCTGTTGCCAGGGCACAGGTTTCCACCATCAAACCTCAGGCATGTTCCCAAGCCACAGGGTTCCAGAAGCCACCGATGTCATGTTCCCAGGCCACAGGATTCCACACTCTAACATCAGTCATCTTCCCAGGCCAATGGTTTCCAGAATCAAACCTCAGTCATATTCCCAGGCCACATGGTTCCAGAATAAAACCTCAGTCATGTTCCCTGGACACAGGTTTCAGAAATAAACTCCCAGTCATGTTCCCAGGCCACAGGGTTCCACAATTAAACCTCAGTCATATTCCCAGGCCAGAGGGTTCCACAATCAAACCTCTGTCCTGTTGCTAGGCCACGGTTCCACCATCAAGCCTCACTCATGTTCCCAGGAAAGACTGTTCCACAATCAAACCTAAGTCATCTTGCCAAGCCACAGGGTTCCACCATCAAGCCTCACTCATGTTGCCAGGCCACAGGGTTCCACCATCAAGCCTCACTCATGTTCCCAAGCCTGAGGGTTCCACTATCAAACCTCAATCATGTTGCCAGGCCACAGGTTTCAACCATCAAACCTCAGTCATGTTCCCAGTAAACAGGGCTCCAGAATCAAACCAATGTCAAGTTCCCATGCCACGGGGTTCCAGTATCAGGCCTCAGTCATGTTCCCCGTGCACAGGGTGCCACAATCAAACTCAGTCATGTTGCCAGTGCACAGGTTTCTGCCATCACACCTCAGTCAAGTTGCCAGGCCACAGGGTTCCAGAATCAAGCCTCAGTCATTTTGCCAGGCCATAGTGTTCCACCATCAAACCTCAGTCATGATCCCAAGCCACATGTTTCCACAATGAAACCTCAGTCATTTTCCCAGGCCAAAGGTTTCCAGAATCAAACCTCAGTCATATTCCCAGGACACATGGTTCCAGAATCAAACCTGAGTCAGGTTCGCAGGCCACAGGTTTCAGCAATCAAACCTCAATCATGTTCCCAGGACACAGGTGTCCAGAATCAAACCTCAGTCATGTTCCCAGGGAACAGGTTTCCAGAAACAAACCTCAGTCATGTTCCCAAGGCACAGGGTTCCAGAATCAAACCTCTGTCTTGTTCCCAGGACACAGGTTGCCAGAATCAACCCGATATCATGTTCCCTAGCCACAGTCTTCCAGAATCAAACCTCAGTCCTGTTGCCAGGCCACAGGTTTCCACCATCAAACCTCAGGCAGGTTCCCAGGCCACAGGGTTCCAGAATCAAACCGTTCTCATGTTCCCAGGCCACAGGGTTCCAGAATCCACCGTTGTCATTTTCCCAGGCCACAAGATACCAGAATCAATCCTCAGTTATGTTCCCAGGCTACAGGGTTCCAGAATAAAACCTCAGTCATGTTCCCAGTCCACAGGGTTCCAGAACCAAGGCTCAGTCAGGTTCCCGGGGCACAGTATTCCACAATCTAAATAGATGTCATGTTCCCAGGCCACAGTGTTCCAGAATCACGCGTCAGTCATGTTCCCAGGCCACAGGGATCCAGAATCAAACTTCAGTCATGTTGCCAGGCCATAGGGTACCACCATCAAACCTCAGTCATATTCCCAGGCCATAGGTTTCCAGAATCAAACCGATTTCATGTTCCCAGGCAACAGGGTATCGGAATCCAAACCGATGTCATGTTCCCAGGCCACAGGATTCCACACTCTAACATCAGTCATCTTCCCAGGCCAAAGGTTTCCAGAATCAAACCTCAGTCATATTCCCAGGCCACATGTTTCCAGAATCAAACCTCAGTTGTGTTCCCAGGACACAGGGTTCCAGAATAAAACCTCAGTCATGTTCCCTGGACACAGGTTTCAGAAATAAAATCCCAGTCATGTTCCCAGGCCACAGGGTTCCACAATTAAACCTCAGTCATATTCCCAGGCCAGAGGGTTCCACAATCAAAACTCAGTTCTGTTGCCAGACCACGGTTCCCCCGTCAAGCCTCAGTCATGTTCCCAGGGAACAGGCTTCCAGAAACAAAACTCAGTCATGTTCCCAAGGCACAGGGTTCCAGAATCAAACCTCAGTCTTGTTCCCAGGACACAGGTTGCCAGAATCAACCCGATATCATGTTCCCTAGCCACAGTCTTCCAGAATCAAACCTCAGTCCTGTTGCCAGGGCACAGGTTTCCACCATCAAACCTCAGGCATGTTCCCAAGCCACAGGGTTCCAGAAGCCACCGATGTCATGTTCCCAGGCCACAGGATTCCACACTCTAACATCAGTCATCTTCCCAGGCCAATGGTTTCCAGAATCAAACCTCAGTCATATTCCCAGGCCACATGGTTCCAGAATAAAACCTCAGTCATGTTCCCTGGACACAGGTTTCAGAAATAAACTCCCAGTCATGTTCCCAGGCCACAGGGTTCCACAATTAAACCTCAGTCATATTCCCAGGCCAGAGGGTTCCACAATCAAACCTCTGTCCTGTTGCTAGGCCACGGTTCCACCATCAAGCCTCACTCATGTTCCCAGGAAAGACTGTTCCACAATCAAACCTAAGTCATCTTGCCAAGCCACAGGGTTCCACCATCAAGCCTCACTCATGTTGCCAGGCCACAGGGTTCCACCATCAAGCCTCACTCATGTTCCCAAGCCTGAGGGTTCCACTATCAAACCTCAGTCATGTTGCCAGGCCACAGGTTTCAACCATCAAACCTCAGTCATGTTCCCAGTAAACAGGGCTCCAGAATCAAACCAATGTCAAGTTCCCACGCCACGGGGTTCCAGTATCAGGCCTCAGTCATGTTCCCCGTGCACAGGGTGCCACAATCAAACTCAGTCATGTTGCCAGTCCACAGGTTTCTGCCATCACACCTCAGTCAAGTTGCCAGGCCACAGGGTTCCAGAATCAAGCCTCAGTCATTTTGCCAGGCCATAGTGTTCCACCATCAAACCTCAGTCATGATCCCAAGCCACATGTTTCCACAATGAAACCTCAGTCATTTTCCCAGGCCAAAGGTTTCCAGAATCAAACCTCAGTCATATTCCCAGGACACATGGTTCCAGAATCAAACCTGAGTCAGGTTCGCAGGCCACAGGTTTCAGCAATCAAACCTCAATCATGTTCCCAGGACACAGGTGTCCAGAATCAAACCTCAGTCATGTTCCCAGGGAACAGGTTTCCAGAAACAAACCTCAGTCATGTTCCCAAGGCACAGGGTTCCAGAATCAAACCTCTGTCTTGTTCCCAGGACACAGGTTTCCAGAATCAACCCGATATCATGTTCCCTAGCCACAGTCTTCCAGAATCAAACCTCAGTCCTGTTGCCAGGCCACAGGTTTCCACCATCAAACCTCAGGCAGGTTCCCAGGCCACAGGGTTCCAGAATCAAACCGTTCTCATGTTCCCAGGCCACAGGGTTCCAGAATCCACCGTTGTCATTTTCCCAGGCCACAAGATACCAGAATCAATCCTCAGTTATGTTCCCAGGCTACAGGGTTCCAGAATAAAACCTCAGTCATGTTCCCAGTCCACAGGGTTCCAGAACCAAGGCTCAGTCAGGTTCCCGGGGCACAGTATTCCACAATCTAAATAGATGTCATGTTCCCAGGCCACAGTGTTCCAGAATCACGCGTCAGTCATGTTCCCAGGCCACAGGGATCCAGAATCAAACTTCAGTCATGTTGCCAGGCCATAGGGTACCACCATCAAACCTCAGTCATATTCCCAGGCCATAGGTTTCCAGAATCAAACCGATTTCATGTTCCCAGGCAACAGGGTATCGGAATCCAAACCGATGTCATGTTCCCAGGCCACAGGATTCCACACTCTAACATCAGTCATCTTCCCAGGCCAAAGGTTTCCAGAATCAAACCTCAGTCATATTCCCAGGCCACATGTTTCCAGAATCAAACCTCAGTTGTGTTCCCAGGACACAGGGTTCCAGAATAAAACCTCAGTCATGTTCCCTGGACACAGGTTTCAGAAATAAAATCCCAGTCATGTTCCCAGGCCACAGGGTTCCACAATTAAACCTCAGTCATATTCCCAGGCCAGAGGGTTCCACAATCAAACCTCAGTTCTGTTGCGAGACCACGGTTCCCCCGTCAAGCCTCAGTCATGTTCCCAGGGAACAGGCTTCCAGAAACAAACCTCAGTCATGTTCCCAAGGCACAGGTTTCCAGAATCAAACCTCAGTCTTGTTCCCAGGACACAGGTTGCCAGAATCAACCCGATATCATGTTCCCTAGCCACAGTCTTCCAGAATCAAACCTCAGTCCTGTTGCCAGGGCACAGGTTTCCACCATCAAACCTCAGGCATGTTCCCAAGCCACAGGGTTCCAGAAGCCACCGATGTCATGTTCCCAGGCCACAGGATTCCACACTCTAACATCAGTCATCTTCCCAGGCCAATGGTTTCCAGAATCAAACCTCAGTCATATTCCCAGGCCACATGGTTCCAGAATAAAACCTCAGTCATGTTCCCTGGACACAGGTTTCAGAAATAAACTCCCAGTCATGTTCCCAGGCCACAGGGTTCCACAATTAAACCTCAGTCATACTCCCAGGCCAGAGGGTTCCACAATCAAACCTCTGTCCTGTTGCTAGGCCACGGTTCCACCATCAAGCCTCAGTCATGTTCCCAGGAAAGACTGTTCCACAATCAAACCTAAGTCATCTTGCCAAGCCACAGGGTTCCACCATCAAGCCTCACTCATGTTGCCAGGCCACAGGGTTCCACCATCAAGCCTCACTCATGTTCCCAAGCCTGAGGGTTCCACTATCAAACCTCAATCATGTTGCCAGGCCACAGGTTTCAACCATCAAACCTCAGTCATGTTCCCAGTAAACAGGGCTCCAGAATCAAACCAATGTGAAGTTCCCACGCCACGGGGTTCCAGTATCAGGCCTCAGTCATGTTCCCCGTGCACAGGGTGCCACAATCAAACTCAGTCATGTTGCCAGTCCACAGGTTTCTGCCATCACACCTCAGTCAAGTTGCCAGGCCACAGGGTTCCAGAATCAAGCCTCAGTCATTTTGCCAGTCCATAGTGTTCCACCATCAAACCTCAGTCATGATCCCAAGCCACATGTTTCCACAATGAAACCTCAGTCATTTTCCCAGGCCAAAGGTTTCTAGAGTCAAACCTCAGTCATATTCCCAGGACACATGGTTCCAGAATCAAACCTGAGTCAGGTTCGCAGGCCACAGGTTTCAGCAATCAAAACTCAATCATGTTCCCAGGACACAGGTGTCCAGAATCAAACCTCAGTCATGTTCCCAGGGAACAGGTTTCCAGAAACAAACCTCAGTCATGTTCCCAAGGCACAGGGTTCCAGAAACAAACCTCTGTCTTGTTCCCAGGACACAGGTTTCCAGAATCAACCCGATATCATGTTCCCTAGCCACAGTCTTCCAGAATCAAACCTCAGTCATGTTGCCAGGCCACAGGTTTCCACCATCAAACCTCAGGCAGGTTCCCAGGCCACAGGGTTCCAGAATCAAACCGTTCTCATGTTCCCAGGCCACAGGGTTCCAGAATCCACCGTTGTCATTTTCCCAGGCCACAAGATTCCAGAATCAATCCTCAGTTATGTTCCCAGGCTACAGGGTTCCAGAATAAAACCTCAGTCATGTTCCCAGTCCAGAGGGTTCCAGAACCAAGGCTCAGTCAGGTTCCCGGGGCACAGTATTCCACAATCTAAACAGATGTCATGTTCCCAGGCCTCAGGGTTCCAGAATCCACCGATGTCATGTTCCCAGGCCACAGGGTTCCAGAATCAATCCTCAGTTATGTTCCCAGGCTACAGGGTTCCAGAATAAAACCTCAGTCATGTTCCCAGTCCACAGGGTTCCAGAACCAAGGCTCAGTCAGGTTCCCGGGGCACAGTATTCCACAATCTAAATAGATGTCATGTTCCCAGGCCACAGTGTTCCAGAATCACGCCTCAGTCATGTTCCCAGGCCACAGGGATCCAGAATCAAACTTCAGTCATGTTGCCAGGCCATAGGGTACCACCATCAAACCTCAGTCATATTCCCAGGCCACAGGTTTCCAGAATCAAACCGATTTCATGTTCCCAGGCAACAGGGTACCGGAATCCAAACCGATGTCATGTTCCCAGGCCACAGGATTCCACACTCTAACATCAGTCATCTTCCCAGGCCAATGGTTTCCAGAATCAAACCTCAGTCATATTCCCAGGCCACATGGTTCCAGAATCAAACCTCAGTTGTGTTCCCAGGACACAGGGTTCCAGAATAAAACCTCAGTCATGTTCCCTGGACACAGGTTTCAGAAATAAAATCCCAGTCATGTTCCCAGGCCACAGGGTTCCACAATTAAACCTCAGTCATATTCCCAGGCCAGAGGGTTCCACAATCAAACCTCAGTTCTGTTGCCAGACCACGGTTCCCCCGTCAAGCCTCAGTCATGTTCCCAGGGAACAGGCTTCCAGAAACAAACCTCAGTCATGTTCCCAAGGCACAGGTTTCCAGAATCAAACCTCAGTCTTGTTCCCAGGACACAGGTTGCCAGAATCAACCCGATATCATGTTCCCTAGCCACAGTCTTCCAGAATCAAACCTCAGTCCTGTTGCCAGGGCACAGGTTTCCACCATCAAACCTCAGGCATGTTCCCAAGCCACAGGGTTCCAGAAGCCACCGATGTCATGTTCCCAGGCCACAGGATTCCACACTCTAACATCAGTCATCTTCCCAGGCCAATGGTTTCCAGAATCAAACCTCAGTCATATTCCCAGGCCACATGGTTCCAGAATAAAACCTCAGTCATGTTCCCTGGACACAGGTTTCAGAAATAAACTCCCAGTCATGTTCCCAGGCCACAGGGTTCCACAATTAAACCTCAGTCATACTCCCAGGCCAGAGGGTTCCACAATCAAACCTCTGTCCTGTTGCTAGGCCACGGTTCCACCATCAAGCCTCAGTCATGTTCCCAGGAAAGACTGTTCCACAATCAAACCTAAGTCATCTTGCCAAGCCACAGGGTTCCACCATCAAGCCTCACTCATGTTGCCAGGCCACAGGGTTCCACCATCAAGCCTCACTCATGTTCCCAAGCCTGAGGGTTCCACTATCAAACCTCAATCATGTTGCCAGGCCACAGGTTTCAACCATCAAACCTCAGTCATGTTCCCAGTAAACAGGGCTCCAGAATCAAACCAATGTGAAGTTCCCACGCCACGGGGTTCCAGTATCAGGCCTCAGTCATGTTCCCCGTGCACAGGGTGCCACAATCAAACTCAGTCATGTTGCCAGTCCACAGGTTTCTGCCATCACACCTCAGTCAAGTTGCCAGGCCACAGGGTTCCAGAATCAAGCCTCAGTCATTTTGCCAGTCCATAGTGTTCCACCATCAAACCTCAGTCATGATCCCAAGCCACATGTTTCCACAATGAAACCTCAGTCATTTTCCCAGGCCAAAGGTTTCTAGAGTCAAACCTCAGTCATATTCCCAGGACACATGGTTCCAGAATCAAACCTGAGTCAGGTTCGCAGGCCACAGGTTTCAGCAATCAAAACTCAATCATGTTCCCAGGACACAGGTGTCCAGAATCAAACCTCAGTCATGTTCCCAGGGAACAGGTTTCCAGAAACAAACCTCAGTCATGTTCCCAAGGCACAGGGTTCCAGAAACAAACCTCTGTCTTGTTCCCAGGACACAGGTTTCCAGAATCAACCCGATATCATGTTCCCTAGCCACAGTCTTCCAGAATCAAACCTCAGTCATGTTGCCAGGCCACAGGTTTCCACCATCAAACCTCAGGCAGGTTCCCAGGCCACAGGGTTCCAGAATCAAACCGTTCTCATGTTCCCAGGCCACAGGGTTCCAGAATCCACCGTTGTCATTTTCCCAGGCCACAAGATTCCAGAATCAATCCTCAGTTATGTTCCCAGGCTACAGGGTTCCAGAATAAAACCTCAGTCATGTTCCCAGTCCAGAGGGTTCCAGAACCAAGGCTCAGTCAGGTTCCCGGGGCACAGTATTCCACAATCTAAACAGATGTCATGTTCCCAGGCCTCAGGGTTCCAGAATCCACCGATGTCATGTTCCCAGGCCACAGGGTTCCAGAATCAATCCTCAGTTATGTTCCCAGGCTACAGGGTTCCAGAATAAAACCTCAGTCATGTTCCCAGTCCACAGGGTTCCAGAACCAAGGCTCAGTCAGGTTCCCGGGGCACAGTATTCCACAATCTAAATAGATGTCATGTTCCCAGGCCACAGTGTTCCAGAATCACGCCTCAGTCATGTTCCCAGGCCACAGGGATCCAGAATCAAACTTCAGTCATGTTGCCAGGCCATAGGGTACCACCATCAAACCTCAGTCATATTCCCAGGCCACAGGTTTCCAGAATCAAACCGATTTCATGTTCCCAGGCAACAGGGTACCGGAATCCAAACCGATGTCATGTTCCCAGGCCACAGGATTCCACACTCTAACATCAGTCATCTTCCCAGGCCAATGGTTTCCAGAATCAAACCTCAGTCATATTCCCAGGCCACATGGTTCCAGAATCAAACCTCAGTTGTGTTCCTAGGACACAGGGTTCCAGAATAAAACCTCAGTCATGTTCCCTGGACACAGGTTTCAGAAATAAAATCCCAGTCATGTTCCCAGGCCACAGGGTTCCACAATTAAACCTCAGTCATATTCCCAGGCCAGAGGGTTCCACAATCAAACCTCAGTTCTGTTGCCAGACCACGGTTCCCCCGTCAAGCCTCAGTCATTTTCCCAAGGCACAGGGTTCCAGAATCAAACCTCAGTCTTGTTCCCAGGACAGAGGTTGCCAGAATCAACCCGATATCATGTTCCCTAGCCACAGTCTTCCAGAATCAAACCTCAGTCCTGTTGCCAGGGCACAGGTTTTCACCATCAAACCTCAGGCATGTTCCCAAGCCACAGGGTTCCAGAAGCCACCGATGTCATGTTCCCAGGCCACAAGATTCCACACTCTAACATCAGTCATCTTCCCAGGCCCATGGTTTCCAGAATCAAACCTCAGTCATATTCCCAGGCCACATGGTTCCAGAATAAAACCTCAGTCATGTTCCCTGGACACAGGTTTCAGAAATAAACTCCCAGTCATGTTCCCAGGCCACAGGGTTCCACAATTAAACCTCAGTCATATTCTCAGGCCAGAGGGTTCCACAATAAAACCTCTGTCCTGTTGCTAGGCCACGGTTCCACCATCAAGCCTCAGTCATGTTCCCAGGAAAGACTGTTCCACAATCAAACCTAAGTCATCTTGCCAAGCCACAGGGTTCCACCATCAAGCCTCACTCATGTTGCCAGGCCACAGGGTTCCACCATCAAGCCTCACTCATGTTCCCAAGCCTGAGGGTTCCACTATCAAACCTCAATCATGTTGCCAGGCCACAGGTTTCAACCATCAAACCTCAGTCATGTTCCCAGTAAACAGGGCTCCAGAATCAAACCAATGTCAAGTTCCCACGCCACGGGGTTCCAGTATCAGGCCTCAGTCATGTTCCCCGTGCACAGGGTGCCACAATCAAACTCAGTCATGTTGCCAGTCCACAGGTTTCTGCCATCACACCTCAGTCAAGTTGCCAGGCCACAGGGTTCCAGAATCAAGCCTCAGTCATTTTGCCAGGCCATAGTGTTCCACCATCAAACCTCAGTCATGATCTCAAGCCACATGTTTCCACAATGAAACCTCAGTCATTTTCCCAGGCCAAAGGTTTCCAGAATCAAACCTCAGTCATATTCCCAGGACACATGGTTCCAGAATCAAACCTGAGTCAGGTTCGCAGGCCACAGGTTTCAGCAATCAAACATCAATCATGTTCCCAGGACACAGGTGTCCAGAATCAAACCTCAGTCATGTTCCCAGGGAACAGGTTTCCAGAAACAAACCTCAGTCATGTTCCCAAGGCACAGGGTTCCAGAATCAAACCTCTGTCTTGTTCCCAGGACACAGGTTTCCAGAATCAACCCGATATCATGTTCCCTAGCCACAGTCTTCCAGAATCAAACCTCAGTCATGTTGCCAGGCCACAGGTTTCCACCATCAAACCTCAGGCAGGTTCCCAGGCCACAGGGTTCCAGAATCAAACCGTTCTCATGTTCCCAGCCCACAGGGTTCCAGAATCCACCGTTGTCATTTTCCCAGGCCACAAGATTCCAGAATCAATCCTCAGTTATGTTCCCAGGCTACAGGGTTCCAGAATAAAACCTCAGTCATGTTCCCAGTCCACAGGGTTCCAGAACCGAGGCTCAGTCAGGTTCCCGGGGCACAGTATTCCACAATCTAAACAGATGTCATGTTCCCAGGCCTCAGGGTTCCAGAATCCACCGATGTCATGTTCCCAGGCCACAGGGTTCCAGAATCAATCCTCAGTTATGTTCCCAGGCTACAGGGTTCCAGAATAAAACCTCAGTCATGTTCCCAGTCCACAGGGTTCCAGAACCAAGGCTCAGTCAGGTTCCCGGGGCACAGTATTCCACAATCTAAATAGATGTCATGTTCCCAGGCCACAGTGTTCCAGAATCACGCCTCAGTCATGTTCCCAGGCCACAGGGATCCAGAATCAAACTTCAGTCATGTTGCCAGGCCATAGGGTACCACCATCAAACCTCAGTCATATTCCCAGGCCACAGGTTTCCAGAATCAAACCGATTTCATGTTCCCAGGCAACAGGGTACCGGAATCCAAACCGATGTCATGTTCCCAGGCCACAGGATTCCACACTCTAACATCAGTCATCTTCCCAGGCCAATGGTTTCCAGAATCAAACCTCAGTCATATTCCCAGGCCACATGGTTCCAGAATCAAACCTCAGTTGTGTTCCCAGGACACAGGGTTCCAGAATAAAACCTCAGTCATGTTCCCTGGACACAGGTTTCAGAAATAAAATCCCAGTCCTGTTCCCAGGCCACAGGGTTCCACAATTAAACCTCAGTCATATTCCCAGGCCAGAGGGTTCCACAATCAAACCTCAGTTCTGTTGCCAGACCACGGTTCCCCCGTCAAGCCTCAGTCATGTTCCCAGGGAACAGGCTTCCAGAAACAAACCTCAGTCATTTTCCCAAGGCACAGGGTTCCAGAATCAAACCTCAGTCTTGTTCCCAGGACACAGGTTGCCAGAATCAACCCGATATCATGTTCCCTAGCCACAGTCTTCCAGAATCAAACCTCAGTCCTGTTGCCAGGGCACAGGTTTCCACCATCAAACCTCAGGCATGTTCCCAAGCCACAGGGTTCCAGAAGCCACCGATGTCATGTTCCCAGGCCACAGGATTCCACACTCTAACATCAGTCATCTTCCCAGGCCCATGGTTTCCAGAATCAAACCTCAGTCATATTCCCAGGCCACATGGTTCCAGAATAAAACCTCAGTCATGTTCCCTGGACACAGGTTTCAGAAATAAACTCCCAGTCATGTTCCCAGGCCACAGGGTTCCACAATTAAACCTCAGTCATATTCTCAGGCCAGAGGGTTCCACAATCAAACCTCTGTCCTGTTGCTAGGCCACGGTTCCACCATCAAGCCTCAGTCATGTTCCCAGGAAAGACTGTTCCACAATCAAACCTAAGTCATCTTGCCAAGCCACAGGGTTCCACCATCAAGCCTCACTCATGTTGCCAGGCCACAGGGTTCCACCATCAAGCCTCACTCATGTTCCCAAGCCTGAGGGTTCCACTATCAAACCTCAATCATGTTGCCAGGCCACAGGTTTCAACCATCAAACCTCAGTCATGTTCCCAGTAAACAGGGCTCCAGAATCAAACCAATGTCAAGTTCCCACGCCACGGGGTTCCAGTATCAGGCCTCAGTCATGTTCCCCGTGCACAGGGTGCCACAATCAAACTCAGTCATGTTGCCAGTCCACAGGTTTCTGCCATCACACCTCAGTCAAGTTGCCAGGCCACAGGGTTCCAGAATCAAGCCTCAGTCATTTTGCCAGGCCATAGTGTTCCACCATCAAACCTCAGTCATGATCCCAAGCCACATGTTTCCACAATGAAACCTCAGTCATTTTCCCAGGCCAAAGGTTTCCAGAATCAAACCTCAGTCATATTCCCAGGACACATGGTTCCAGAATCAAACCTGAGTCAGGTTCACAGGCCACAGGTTTCAGCAATCAAACCTCAATCATGTTCCCAGGACACAGGTGTCCAGAATCAAACCTCAGTCATGTTCCCAGGGAACAGGTTTCCAGAAACAAACCTCAGTCATGTTCCCAAGGCACAGGGTTCCAGAATCAAACCTCAGTCTTGTTCCCAGGACACAGGTTTCCAGAATCAACCCGATATCATGTTCCCTAGCCACAGTCTTCCAGAATCAAACCTCAGTCATGTTGCCAGGACACAGGTTTCCACCATCAAACCTCAGGCAGGTTCCCAGGCCACAGGGTTCCAGAATCAAACCGTTCTCATGTTCCCAGGCCACAGGGTTCCAGAATCCACCGTTGTCATTTTCCCAGGCCACAAGATTCCAGAATCAATCCTCAGTTATGTTCCCAGGCTACAGGGTTCCAGAATAAAACCTCAGTCATGTTCCCAGTCCACAGGGTTCCAGAACCGAGGCTCAGTCAGGTTCCCGGGGCACAGTATTCCACAATCTAAACAGATGTCATGTTCCCAGGCCTCAGGGTTCCAGAATCCACCGATGTCATGTTCCCAGGCCACAGGGTTCCAGAATCAATCCTCAGTTATTTTCCCAGGCTACAGGGTTCCAGAATAAAACCTCAGTCATGTTCCCAGTCCACAGGTTTCCAGAACCAAGGCTCAGTCAGGTTCCCGGGGCACAGTATTCCACAATCTAAATAGATGTCATGTTCCCATGCCACAGTGTTCCAGAATCACGCCTCAGTCATGTTCCCAGGCCACAGGGATCCAGAATCAAACTTCAGTCATGTTGCCAGGCCATAGGGTACCACCATCAAACCTCAGTCATATTCCCAGGCCATAGGTTTCCAGAATCAAACCGATTTCATGTTCCCAGGCAACAGGGTATCGGAATCCAAACCGATGTCATGTTCCCAGGCCACAGGATTCCACACTCTAACATCAGTCATCTTCCCAGGCCAAAGGTTTCCAGAATCAAACCTCAGTCATATTCCCAGGCCACATGGTTCCAGAATCAAACCTCAGTTGTGTTCCCAGGACACAGGGTTCCAGAATAAAACCTCAGTCATGTTCCCTGGACACAGGTTTCAGAAATAAAATCCCAGTCATGTTCCCAGGCCACAGGGTTCCACAATTAAACCTCAGTCATATTCCCAGGCCAGAGGGTTCCACAATCAAACCTCAGTTCTGTTGCCAGACCACGGTTCCCCCGTCAAGCCTCAGTCATGTTCCCAGGGAACAGGCTTCCAGAAACAAACCTCAGTCATTTTCCCAAGGCACAGGGTTCCAGAATCAAACCTCAGTCTTGTTCCCAGGACACAGGTTGCCAGAATCAACCCGATATCATGTTCCCTAGCCACAGTCTTCCAGAATCAAACCTCAGTCCTGTTGCCAGGGCACAGGTTTCCACCATCAAACCTCAGGCATGTTCCCAAGCCACAGGGTTCCAGAAGCCACCGATGTCATGTTCCCAGGCCACAGGATTCCACACTCTAACATCAGTCATCTTCCCAGGCCCATGGTTTCCAGAATCAAACCTCAGTCATATTCCCAGGCCACATGGTTCCAGAATAAAACCTCAGTCATGTTCCCTGGACACAGGTTTCAGAAATAAACTCCCAGTCATGTTCCCAGGCCACAGGGTTCCACAATTAAACCTCAGTCATATTCCCAGGCCAGAGGGTTCCACAATCAAACCTCTGTCCTGTTGCTAGGCCACGGTTCCACCATCAAGCCTCACTCATGTTCCCAGGAAAGACTGTTCCACAATCAAACCTAA
Source organism: Balaenoptera physalus (assembly GCF_965194825.1). Lineage (NCBI taxonomy): Eukaryota > Metazoa > Chordata > Mammalia > Artiodactyla > Balaenopteridae > Balaenoptera > Balaenoptera physalus. The sequence goes on from NW_028125930.1 coordinate 361,852, forward strand.
GTCATCTTGCCAAGCCACAGGGTTCCACCATCAAGCCTCACTCATGTTGCCAGGCCACAGGGTTCCACCATCAAGCCTCACTCATGTTCCCAAGCCTGAGGGTTCCACTATCAAACCTCAATCATGTTGCCAGGCCACAGGTTTCAACCATCAAACCTCAGTCATGTTCCCAGTAAACAGGGCTCCAGAATCAAACCAATGTCAAGTTCCCACGCCACGGGGTTCCAGTATCAGGCCTCAGTCATGTTCCCCGTGCACAGGGTGCCACAATCAAACTCAGTCATGTTGCCAGTCCACAGGTTTCTGCCATCACACCTCAGTCAAGTTGCCAGGCCACAGGGTTCCAGAATCAAGCCTCAGTCATTTTGCCAGGCCATAGTGTTCCACCATCAAACCTCAGTCATGATCCCAAGCCACATGTTTCCACAATGAAACCTCAGTCATTTTCCCAGGCCAAAGGTTTCCAGAATCAAACCTCAGTCATATTCCCAGGACACATGGTTCCAGAATCAAACCTGAGTCAGGTTCGCAGGCCACAGGTTTCAGCAATCAAACCTCAATCATGTTCCCAGGACACAGGTGTCCAGAATCAAACCTCAGTCATGTTCCCAGGGAACAGGTTTCCAGAAACAAACCTCAGTCATGTTCCCAAGGCACAGGGTTCCAGAATCAAACCTCTGTCTTGTTCCCAGGACACAGGTTTCCAGAATCAACCCGATATCATGTTCCCTAGCCACAGTCTTCCAGAATCAAACCTCAGTCATGTTGCCAGGCCACAGGTTTCCACCATCAAACCTCAGGCAGGTTCCCAGGCCACAGGGTTCCAGAATCAAACCGTTCTCATGTTCCCAGGCCACAGGGTTCCAGAATCCACCGTTGTCATTTTCCCAGGCCACAAGATTCCAGAATCAATCCTCAGTTATGTTCCCAGGCTACAGGGTTCCAGAATAAAACCTCAGTCATGTTCCCAGTCCAGAGGGTTCCAGAACCGAGGCTCAGTCAGGTTCCCGGGGCACAGTATTCCACAATCTAAACAGATGTCATGTTCCCAGGCCTCAGGGTTCCAGAATCCACCGATGTCATGTTCCCAGGCCACAGGGTTCCAGAATCAATCCTCAGTTATATTCCCAGGCTACAGGGTTCCAGAATAAAACCTCAGTCATGTTCCCAGTCCACAGGGTTCCAGAACCAAGGCTCAGTCAGGTTCCCGGGCCACAGTATTCCACAATCTAAATAGATGTCATGTTCCCAGGCCACAGTGTTCCAGAATCACGCCTCAGTCATGTTCCCAGGCCACAGGGATCCAGAATCAAACTTCAGTCATGTTGCCAGGCCATAGGGTACCACCATCAAACCTCAGTCATATTCCCAGGCCACAGGTTTCCAGAATCAAACCGATTTCATGTTCCCAGGCAACAGGGTACCGGAATCCAAACCGATGTCATGTTCCCAGGCCACAGGATTCCACACTCTAACATCAGTCATCTTCCCAGGACAATGGTTTCCAGAATCAAACCTCAGTCATATTCCCAGGCCACATGGTTCCAGAATCAAACCTCAGTTGTGTTCCCAGGACACAGGGTTCCAGAATAAAACCTCAGTCATGTTCCCTGGACACAGGTTTCAGAAATAAAATCCCAGTCATGTTCCCAGGCCACAGGGTTCCACAATTAAACCTCAGTCATATTCCCAGGCCAGAGGGTTCCACAATCAAACCTCAGTTCTGTTGCCAGACCACGGTTCCCCCGTCAAGCCTCAGTCATGTTCCCAGGGAACAGGCTTCCAGAAACAAACCTCAGTCATGTTTCCAAGGCACAGGGTTCCAGAATCAAACCTCAGTCTTGTTCCCAGGACACAGGTTGCCAGAATCAACCCGATATCATGTTCCCTAGCCACAGTCTTCCAGAATAAAACCTCAGTCCTGTTGCGAGGGCACAGGTTTCCACCATCAAACCTCAGGCATGTTCCCAAGCCACAGGGTTCCAGAAGCCACCGATGTCATGTTCCCAGGCCACAGGATTCCACACTCTAACATCAGTCATCTTCCCAGGCCAATGGTTTCCAGAATCAAACCTCAGTCATATTCCCAGGCCACATGGTTCCAGAATAAAACCTCAGTCATGTTCCCTGGACACAGGTTTCAGAAATAAACTCCCAGTCATGTTCCCAGGCCACAGGGTTCCACAATTAAACCTCAGTCATACTCCCAGGCCAGAGGGTTCCACAATCAAACCTCTGTCCTGTTGCTAGGCCACGGTTCCACCATCAAGCCTCAGTCATGTTCCCAGGAAAGACTGTTCCACAATCAAACCTAAGTCATCTTGCCAAGCCACAGGGTTCCACCATCAAGCCTCACTCATGTTGCCAGGCCACAGGGTTCCACCATCAAGCCTCACTCATGTTCCCAAGCCTGAGGGTTCCACTATCAAACCTCAATCATGTTGCCAGGCCACAGGTTTCAACCATCAAACCTCAGTCATGTTCCCAGTAAACAGGGCTCCAGAATCAAACCAATGTGAAGTTCCCACGCCACGGGGTTCCAGTATCAGGCCTCAGTCATGTTCCCCGTGCACAGGGTGCCACAATCAAACTCAGTCATGTTGCCAGTCCACAGGTTTCTGCCATCACACCTCAGTCAAGTTGCCAGGCCACAGGGTTCCAGAATCAAGCCTCAGTCATTTTGCCAGTCCATAGTGTTCCACCATCAAACCTCAGTCATGATCCCAAGCCACATGTTTCCACAATGAAACCTCAGTCATTTTCCCAGGCCAAAGGTTTCTAGAGTCAAACCTCAGTCATATTCCCAGGACACATGGTTCCAGAATCAAACCTGAGTCAGGTTCGCAGGCCACAGGTTTCAGCAATCAAAACTCAATCATGTTCCCAGGACACAGGTGTCCAGAATCAAACCTCAGTCATGTTCCCAGGGAACAGGTTTCCAGAAACAAACCTCAGTCATGTTCCCAAGGCACAGGGTTCCAGAAACAAACCTCTGTCTTGTTCCCAGGACACAGGTTTCCAGAATCAACCCGATATCATGTTCCCTAGCCACAGTCTTCCAGAATCAAACCTCAGTCATGTTGCCAGGCCACAGGTTTCCACCATCAAACCTCAGGCAGGTTCCCAGGCCACAGGGTTCCAGAATCAAACCGTTCTCATGTTCCCAGGCCACAGGGTTCCAGAATCCACCGTTGTCATTTTCCCAGGCCACAAGATTCCAGAATCAATCCTCAGTTATGTTCCCAGGCTACAGGGTTCCAGAATAAAACCTCAGTCATGTTCCCAGTCCAGAGGGTTCCAGAACCAAGGCTCAGTCAGGTTCCCGGGGCACAGTATTCCACAATCTAAACAGATGTCATGTTCCCAGGCCTCAGGGTTCCAGAATCCACCGATGTCATGTTCCCAGGCCACAGGGTTCCAGAATCAATCCTCAGTTATGTTCCCAGGCTACAGGGTTCCAGAATAAAACCTCAGTCATGTTCCCAGTCCACAGGGTTCCAGAACCAAGGCTCAGTCAGGTTCCCGGGGCACAGTATTCCACAATCTAAATAGATGTCATGTTCCCAGGCCACAGTGTTCCAGAATCACGCCTCAGTCATGTTCCCAGGCCACAGGGATCCAGAATCAAACTTCAGTCATGTTGCCAGGCCATAGGGTACCACCATCAAACCTCAGTCATATTCCCAGGCCACAGGTTTCCAGAATCAAACCGATTTCATGTTCCCAGGCAACAGGGTACCGGAATCCAAACCGATGTCATGTTCCCAGGCCACAGGATTCCACACTCTAACATCAGTCATCTTCCCAGGCCAATGGTTTCCAGAATCAAACCTCAGTCATATTCCCAGGCCACATGGTTCCAGAATCAAACCTCAGTTGTGTTCCTAGGACACAGGGTTCCAGAATAAAACCTCAGTCATGTTCCCTGGACACAGGTTTCAGAAATAAAATCCCAGTCATGTTCCCAGGACACAGGGTTCCACAATTAAACCTCAGTCATATTCCCAGGCCAGAGGGTTCCACAATCAAACCTCAGTTCTGTTGCCAGACCACGGTTCCCCCGTCAATCCTCAGTCATTTTCCCAAGGCACAGGGTTCCAGAATCAAACCTCAGTCTTGTTCCCAGGACAGAGGTTGCCAGAATCAACCCGATATCATGTTCCCTAGCCAGAGTCTTCCAGAATCAAACCTCAGTCCTGTTGCCAGGGCACAGGTTTTCACCATCAAACCTCAGGCATGTTCCCAAGCCACAGGGTTCCAGAAGCCACCGATGTCATGTTCCCAGGCCACAAGATTCCACACTCTAACATCAGTCATCTTCCCAGGCCCATGGTTTCCAGAATCAAACCTCAGTCATATTCCCAGGCCACATGGTTCCAGAATAAAACCTCAGTCATGTTCCCTGGACACAGGTTTCAGAAATAAACTCCCAGTCATGTTCCCAGGCCACAGGGTTCCACAATTAAACCTCAGTCATATTCTCAGGCCAGAGGGTTCCACAATCAAACCTCTGTCCTGTTGCTAGGCCACGGTTCCACCATCAAGCCTCAGTCATGTTCCCAGGAAAGACTGTTCCACAATCAAACCTAAGTCATCTTGCCAAGCCACAGGGTTCCACCATCAAGCCTCACTCATGTTGCCAGGCCACAGGGTTCCACCATCAAGCCTCACTCATGTTCCCAAGCCTGAGGGTTCCACTATCAAACCTCAATCATGTTGCCAGGCCACAGGTTTCAACCATCAAACCTCAGTCATATTCCCAGTAAACAGGGCTCCAGAATCAAACCAATGTCAAATTCCCACGCCACGGGGTTCCAGTATCAGGCCTCAGTCATGTTCCCCGTGCACAGGGTGCCACAATCAAACTCAGTCATGTTGCCAGTCCACAGGTTTCTGCCATCACACCTCAGTCAAGTTGCCAGGCCACAGGGTTCCAGAATCAAGCCTCAGTCATTTTGCCAGGCCATAGTGTTCCACCATCAAACCTCAGTCATGATCTCAAGCCACATGTTTCCACAATGAAACCTCAGTCATTTTCCCAGGCCAAAGGTTTCCAGAATCAAACCTCAGTCATATTCCCAGGACACATGGTTCCAGAATCAAACCTGAGTCAGGTTCGCAGGCCACAGGTTTCAGCAATCAAACATCAATCATGTTCCCAGGACACAGGTGTCCAGAATCAAACCTCTGTCTTGTTCCCAGGACACAGGTTTCCAGAATCAACCCGATATCATGTTCCCTAGCCACAGTCTTCCAGAATCAAACCTCAGTCATGTTGCCAGGCCACAGGTTTCCACCATCAAACCTCAGGCAGGTTCCCAGGCCACAGGGTTCCAGAATCAAACCGTTCTCATGTTCCCAGCCCACAGGGTTCCAGAATCCACCGTTGTCATTTTCCCAGGCCACAAGATTCCAGAATCAATCCTCAGTTATGTTCCCAGGCTACAGGGTTCCAGAATAAAACCTCAGTCATGTTCCCAGTCCACAGGGTTCCAGAACCGAGGCTCAGTCAGGTTCCCGGGGCACTGTATTCCACAATCTAAACAGATGTCATGTTCCCAGGCCTCAGGGTTCCAGAATCCACCGATGTCATGTTCCCAGGCCACAGGGTTCCAGAATCAATCCTCAGTTATGTTCCCAGGCTACAGGGTTCCAGAATAAAACCTCAGTCATGTTCCCAGTCCACAGGGTTCCAGAACCAAGGCTCAGTCAGGTTCCCGGGGCACAGTATTCCACAATCTAAATAGATGTCATGTTCCCAGGCCACAGTGTTCCAGAATCCCGCCTCAGTCACGTTCCCAGGCCACAGGGATCCAGAATCAAACTTCAGTCATGTTGCCAGGCCATAGGGTACCACCATCAAACCTCAGTCATATTCCCAGGCCACAGGTTTCCAGAATCAAACCGATTTCATGTTCCCAGGCAACAGGGTACCGGAATCCAAACCGATGTCATGTTCCCAGGCCACAGGATTCCACACTCTAACATCAGTCATCTTCCCAGGCCAATGGTTTCCAGAATCAAACCTCAGTCATATTCCCAGGCCACATGGTTCCAGAATCAAACCTCAGTTGTGTTCCCAGGACACAGGGTTCCAGAATAAAACCTCAGTCATGTTCCCTGGACACAGGTTTCAGAAATAAAATCCCAGTCATGTTCCCAGGCCACAGGGTTCCACAATTAAACCTCAGTCATATTCCCAGGCCAGAGGGTTCCACAATCAAACCTCAGTTCTGTTGCCAGACCACGGTTCCCCCGTCAAGCCTCAGTCATGTTCCCAGGGAACAGGCTTCCAGAAACAAACCTCAGTCATTTTCCCAAGGCACAGGGTTCCAGAATCAAACCTCAGTCTTGTTCCCAGGACACAGGTTGCCAGAATCAACCCGATATCATGTTCCCTAGCCACAGTCTTCCAGAATCAAACCTCAGTCCTGTTGCCAGGGCACAGGTTTCCACCATCAAACCTCAGGCATGTTCCCAAGCCACAGGGTTCCAGAAGCCACCGATGTCATGTTCCCAGGCCACAGGATTCCACACTCTAACATCAGTCATCTTCCCAGGCCCATGGTTTCCAGAATCAAACCTCAGTCATATTCCCAGGCCACATGGTTCCAGAATAAAACCTCAGTCATGTTCCCTGGACACAGGTTTCAGAAATAAACTCCCAGTCATGTTCCCAGGCCACAGGGTTCCACAATTAAACCTCAGTCATATTCCCAGGCCAGAGGGTTCCACAATCAAACCTCTGTCCTGTTGCTAGGCCACGGTTCCACCATCAAGCCTCACTCATGTTCCCAGGAAAGACTGTTCCACAATCAAACCTAAGTCATCTTGCCAAGCCACAGGGTTCCACCATCAAGCCTCACTCATGTTGCCAGGCCACAGGGTTCCACCATCAAGCCTCACTCATGTTCCCAAGCCTGAGGGTTCCACTATCAAACCTCAATCATGTTGCCAGGCCACAGGTTTCAACCATCAAACCTCAGTCATGTTCCCAGTAAACAGGGCTCCAGAATCAAACCAATGTCAAGTTCCCACGCCACGGGGTTCCAGTATCAGGCCTCAGTCATGTTCCCCGTGCACAGGGTGCCACAATCAAACTCAGTCATGTTGCCAGTCCACAGGTTTCTGCCATCACACCTCAGTCAAGTTGCCAGGCCACAGGGTTCCAGAATCAAGCCTCAGTCATTTTGCCAGGCCATAGTGTTCCACCATCAAACCTCAGTCATGATCCCAAGCCACATGTTTCCACAATGAAACCTCAGTCATTTTCCCAGGCCAAAGGTTTCCAGAATCAAACCTCAGTCATATTCCCAGGACACATGGTTCCAGAATCAAACCTGAGTCAGGTTCGCAGGCCACAGGTTTCAGCAATCAAACCTCAATCATGTTCCCAGGACACAGGTGTCCAGAATCAAACCTCAGTCATGTTCCCAGGGAACAGGTTTCCAGAAACAAACCTCAGTCATGTTCCCAAGGCACAGGGTTCCAGAATCAAACCTCTGTCTTGTTCCCAGGACACAGGTTTCCAGAATCAACCCGATATCATGTTCCCTAGCCACAGTCTTCCAGAATCAAACCTCAGTCATGTTGCCAGGCCACAGGTTTCCACCATCAAACCTCAGGCAGGTTCCCAGGCCACAGGGTTCCAGAATCAAACCGTTCTCATGTTCCCAGGCCACAGGGTTCCAGAATCCACCGTTGTCATTTTCCCAGGCCACAAGATTCCAGAATCAATCCTCAGTTATGTTCCCAGGCTACAGGGTTCCAGAATAAAACCTCAGTCATGTTCCCAGTCCAGAGGGTTCCAGAACCGAGGCTCAGTCAGGTTCCCGGGGCACAGTATTCCACAATCTAAACAGATGTCATGTTCCCAGGCCTCAGGGTTCCAGAATCCACCGATGTCATGTTCCCAGGCCACAGGGTTCCAGAATCAATCCTCAGTTATATTCCCAGGCTACAGGGTTCCAGAATAAAACCTCAGTCATGTTCCCAGTCCACAGGGTTCCAGAACCAAGGCTCAGTCAGGTTCCCGGGCCACAGTATTCCACAATCTAAATAGATGTCATGTTCCCAGGCCACAGTGTTCCAGAATCACGCCTCAGTCATGTTCCCAGGCCACAGGGATCCAGAATCAAACTTCAGTCATGTTGCCAGGCCATAGGGTACCACCATCAAACCTCAGTCATATTCCCAGGCCACAGGTTTCCAGAATCAAACCGATTTCATGTTCCCAGGCAACAGGGTACCGGAATCCAAACCGATGTCATGTTCCCAGGCCACAGGATTCCACACTCTAACATCAGTCATCTTCCCAGGACAATGGTTTCCAGAATCAAACCTCAGTCATATTCCCAGGCCACATGGTTCCAGAATCAAACCTCAGTTGTGTTCCCAGGACACAGGGTTCCAGAATAAAACCTCAGTCATGTTCCCTGGACACAGGTTTCAGAAATAAAATCCCAGTCATGTTCCCAGGCCACAGGGTTCCACAATTAAACCTCAGTCATATTCCCAGGCCAGAGGGTTCCACAATCAAACCTCAGTTCTGTTGCCAGACCACGGTTCCCCCGTCAAGCCTCAGTCATGTTCCCAGGGAACAGGCTTCCAGAAACAAACCTCAGTCATGTTTCCAAGGCACAGGGTTCCAGAATCAAACCTCAGTCTTGTTCCCAGGACACAGGTTGCCAGAATCAACCCGATATCATGTTCCCTAGCCACAGTCTTCCAGAATAAAACCTCAGTCCTGTTGCGAGGGCACAGGTTTCCACCATCAAACCTCAGGCATGTTCCCAAGCCACAGGGTTCCAGAAGCCACCGATGTCATGTTCCCAGGCCACAGGATTCCACACTCTAACATCAGTCATCTTCCCAGGCCAATGGTTTCCAGAATCAAACCTCAGTCATATTCCCAGGCCACATGGTTCCAGAATAAAACCTCAGTCATGTTCCCTGGACACAGGTTTCAGAAATAAACTCCCAGTCATGTTCCCAGGCCACAGGGTTCCACAATTAAACCTCAGTCATACTCCCAGGCCAGAGGGTTCCACAATCAAACCTCTGTCCTGTTGCTAGGCCACGGTTCCACCATCAAGCCTCAGTCATGTTCCCAGGAAAGACTGTTCCACAATCAAACCTAAGTCATCTTGCCAAGCCACAGGGTTCCACCATCAAGCCTCACTCATGTTGCCAGGCCACAGGGTTCCACCATCAAGCCTCACTCATGTTCCCAAGCCTGAGGGTTCCACTATCAAACCTCAATCATGTTGCCAGGCCACAGGTTTCAACCATCAAACCTCAGTCATGTTCCCAGTAAACAGGGCTCCAGAATCAAACCAATGTGAAGTTCCCACGCCACGGGGTTCCAGTATCAGGCCTCAGTCATGTTCCCCGTGCACAGGGTGCCACAATCAAACTCAGTCATGTTGCCAGTCCACAGGTTTCTGCCATCACACCTCAGTCAAGTTGCCAGGCCACAGGGTTCCAGAATCAAGCCTCAGTCATTTTGCCAGTCCATAGTGTTCCACCATCAAACCTCAGTCATGATCCCAAGCCACATGTTTCCACAATGAAACCTCAGTCATTTTCCCAGGCCAAAGGTTTCTAGAGTCAAACCTCAGTCATATTCCCAGGACACATGGTTCCAGAATCAAACCTGAGTCAGGTTCGCAGGCCACAGGTTTCAGCAATCAAAACTCAATCATGTTCCCAGGACACAGGTGTCCAGAATCAAACCTCAGTCATGTTCCCAGGGAACAGGTTTCCAGAAACAAACCTCAGTCATGTTCCCAAGGCACAGGGTTCCAGAAACAAACCTCTGTCTTGTTCCCAGGACACAGGTTTCCAGAATCAACCCGATATCATGTTCCCTAGCCACAGTCTTCCAGAATCAAACCTCAGTCATGTTGCCAGGCCACAGGTTTCCACCATCAAACCTCAGGCAGGTTCCCAGGCCACAGGGTTCCAGAATCAAACCGTTCTCATGTTCCCAGGCCACAGGGTTCCAGAATCCACCGTTGTCATTTTCCCAGGCCACAAGATTCCAGAATCAATCCTCAGTTATGTTCCCAGGCTACAGGGTTCCAGAATAAAACCTCAGTCATGTTCCCAGTCCAGAGGGTTCCAGAACCAAGGCTCAGTCAGGTTCCCGGGGCACAGTATTCCACAATCTAAACAGATGTCATGTTCCCAGGCCTCAGGGTTCCAGAATCCACCGATGTCATGTTCCCAGGCCACAGGGTTCCAGAATCAATCCTCAGTTATGTTCCCAGGCTACAGGGTTCCAGAATAAAACCTCAGTCATGTTCCCAGTCCACAGGGTTCCAGAACCAAGGCTCAGTCAGGTTCCCGGGGCACAGTATTCCACAATCTAAATAGATGTCATGTTCCCAGGCCACAGTGTTCCAGAATCACGCCTCAGTCATGTTCCCAGGCCACAGGGATCCAGAATCAAACTTCAGTCATGTTGCCAGGCCATAGGGTACCACCATCAAACCTCAGTCATATTCCCAGGCCACAGGTTTCCAGAATCAAACCGATTTCATGTTCCCAGGCAACAGGGTACCGGAATCCAAACCGATGTCATGTTCCCAGGCCACAGGATTCCACACTCTAACATCAGTCATCTTCCCAGGCCAATGGTTTCCAGAATCAAACCTCAGTCATATTCCCAGGCCACATGGTTCCAGAATCAAACCTCAGTTGTGTTCCTAGGACACAGGGTTCCAGAATAAAACCTCAGTCATGTTCCCTGGACACAGGTTTCAGAAATAAAATCCCAGTCATGTTCCCAGGACACAGGGTTCCACAATTAAACCTCAGTCATATTCCCAGGCCAGAGGGTTCCACAATCAAACCTCAGTTCTGTTGCCAGACCACGGTTCCCCCGTCAAGCCTCAGTCATTTTCCCAAGGCACAGGGTTCCAGAATCAAACCTCAGTCTTGTTCCCAGGACAGAGGTTGCCAGAATCAACCCGATATCATGTTCCCTAGCCAGAGTCTTCCAGAATCAAACCTCAGTCCTGTTGCCAGGGCACAGGTTTTCACCATCAAACCTCAGGCATGTTCCCAAGCCACAGGGTTCCAGAAGCCACCGATGTCATGTTCCCAGGCCACAAGATTCCACACTCTAACATCAGTCATCTTCCCAGGCCCATGGTTTCCAGAATCAAACCTCAGTCATATTCCCAGGCCACATGGTTCCAGAATAAAACCTCAGTCATGTTCCCTGGACACAGGTTTCAGAAATAAACTCCCAGTCATGTTCCCAGGCCACAGGGTTCCACAATTAAACCTCAGTCATATTCTCAGGCCAGAGGGTTCCACAATCAAACCTCTGTCCTGTTGCTAGGCCACGGTTCCACCATCAAGCCTCAGTCATGTTCCCAGGAAAGACTGTTCCACAATCAAACCTAAGTCATCTTGCCAAGCCACAGGGTTCCACCATCAAGCCTCACTCATGTTGCCAGGCCACAGGGTTCCACCATCAAGCCTCACTCATGTTCCCAAGCCTGAGGGTTCCACTATCAAACCTCAATCATGTTGCCAGGCCACAGGTTTCAACCATCAAACCTCAGTCATATTCCCAGTAAACAGGGCTCCAGAATCAAACCAATGTCAAATTCCCACGCCACGGGGTTCCAGTATCAGGCCTCAGTCATGTTCCCCGTGCACAGGGTGCCACAATCAAACTCAGTCATGTTGCCAGTCCACAGGTTTCTGCCATCACACCTCAGTCAAGTTGCCAGGCCACAGGGTTCCAGAATCAAGCCTCAGTCATTTTGCCAGGCCATAGTGTTCCACCATCAAACCTCAGTCATGATCTCAAGCCACATGTTTCCACAATGAAACCTCAGTCATTTTCCCAGGCCAAAGGTTTCCAGAATCAAACCTCAGTCATATTCCCAGGACACATGGTTCCAGAATCAAACCTGAGTCAGGTTCGCAGGCCACAGGTTTCAGCAATCAAACATCAATCATGTTCCCAGGACACAGGTGTCCAGAATCAAACCTCTGTCTTGTTCCCAGGACACAGGTTTCCAGAATCAACCCGATATCATGTTCCCTAGCCACAGTCTTCCAGAATCAAACCTCAGTCATGTTGCCAGGCCACAGGTTTCCACCATCAAACCTCAGGCAGGTTCCCAGGCCACAGGGTTCCAGAATCAAACCGTTCTCATGTTCCCAGCCCACAGGGTTCCAGAATCCACCGTTGTCATTTTCCCAGGCCACAAGATTCCAGAATCAATCCTCAGTTATGTTCCCAGGCTACAGGGTTCCAGAATAAAACCTCAGTCATGTTCCCAGTCCACAGGGTTCCAGAACCGAGGCTCAGTCAGGTTCCCGGGGCACTGTATTCCACAATCTAAACAGATGTCATGTTCCCAGGCCTCAGGGTTCCAGAATCCACCGATGTCATGTTCCCAGGCCACAGGGTTCCAGAATCAATCCTCAGTTATGTTCCCAGGCTACAGGGTTCCAGAATAAAACCTCAGTCATGTTCCCAGTCCACAGGGTTCCAGAACCAAGGCTCAGTCAGGTTCCCGGGGCACAGTATTCCACAATCTAAATAGATGTCATGTTCCCAGGCCACAGTGTTCCAGAATCACGCCTCAGTCACGTTCCCAGGCCACAGGGATCCAGAATCAAACTTCAGTCATGTTGCCAGGCCATAGGGTACCACCATCAAACCTCAGTCATATTCCCAGGCCACAGGTTTCCAGAATCAAACCGATTTCATGTTCCCAGGCAACAGGGTACCGGAATCCAAACCGATGTCATGTTCCCAGGCCACAGGATTCCACACTCTAACATCAGTCATCTTCCCAGGCCAATGGTTTCCAGAATCAAACCTCAGTCATATTCCCAGGCCACATGGTTCCAGAATCAAACCTCAGTTGTGTTCCCAGGACACAGGGTTCCAGAATAAAACCTCAGTCATGTTCCCTGGACACAGGTTTCAGAAATAAAATCCCAGTCATGTTCCCAGGCCACAGGGTTCCACAATTAAACCTCAGTCATATTCCCAGGCCAGAGGGTTCCACAATCAAACCTCAGTTCTGTTGCCAGACCACGGTTCCCCCGTCAAGCCTCAGTCATGTTCCCAGGGAACAGGCTTCCAGAAACAAACCTCAGTCATTTTCCCAAGGCACAGGGTTCCAGAATCAAACCTCAGTCTTGTTCCCAGGACACAGGTTGCCAGAATCAACCCGATATCATGTTCCCTAGCCACAGTCTTCCAGAATCAAACCTCAGTCCTGTTGCCAGGGCACAGGTTTCCACCATCAAACCTCAGGCATGTTCCCAAGCCACAGGGTTCCAGAAGCCACCGATGTCATGTTCCCAGGCCACAGGATTCCACACTCTAACATCAGTCATCTTCCCAGGCCCATGGTTTCCAGAATCAAACCTCAGTCATATTCCCAGGCCACATGGTTCCAGAATAAAACCTCAGTCATGTTCCCTGGACACAGGTTTCAGAAATAAACTCCCAGTCATGTTCCCAGGCCACAGGGTTCCACAATTAAACCTCAGTCATATTCTCAGGCCAGAGGGTTCCACAATCAAACCTCTGTCCTGTTGCTAGGCCACGGTTCCACCATCAAGCCTCAGTCATGTTCCCAGGAAAGACTGTTCCACAATCAAACCTAAGTCATCTTGCCAAGCCACAGGGTTCCACCATCAAGCCTCACTCATGTTGCCAGGCCACAGGGTTCCACCATCAAGCGTCACTCATGTTCCCAAGCCTGAGGGTTCCACTATCAAACCTCAATCATGTTGCCAGGCCACAGGTTTCAACCATCAAACCTCAGTCATGTTCCCAGTAAACAGGGCTCCAGAATCAAACCAATGTCAAGTTCCCACGCCACGGGGTTCCAGTATCAGGCCTCAGTCATGTTCCCCGTGCACAGGGTGCCACAATGAAACTCAGTCATGTTGCCAGTCCACAGGTTTCTGCCATCACACCTCAGTCAAGTTGCCAGGCCACAGGGTTCCAGAATCAAGCCTCAGTCATTTTGCCAGGCCATAGTGTTCCACCATCAAACCTCAGTCATGATCCCAAGCCACATGTTTCCACAATGAAACCTCAGTCATTTTCCCAGGCCAAAGGTTTCCAGAATCAAACCTCAGTCATATTCCCAGGACACATGGTTCCAGAATCAAACCTGAGTCAGTTTCACAGGCCACAGGTTTCAGCAATCAAACCTCAATCATGTTCCCAGGACACAGGTGTCCAGAATCAAACCTCAGTCATGTTCCCAGGGAACAGGTTTCCAGAAACAAACCTCAGTCATGTTCCCAAGGCACAGGGTTCCAGAATCAAACCTCAGTCTTGTTCCCAGGACACAGGTTTCCAGAATCAACCCGATATCATGTTCCCTAGCCACAGTCTTCCAGAATCAAACCTCAGTCATGTTGCCAGGCCACAGGTTTCCACCATCAAACCTCAGGCAGGTTCCCAGGCCACAGGGTTCCAGAATCAAACCGTTCTCATGTTCCCAGGCCACAGGGTTCCAGAATCCACCGTTGTCATTTTCCCAGGCCACAAGATTCCAGAATCAATCCTCAGTTATGTTCCCAGGCTACAGGGTTCCAGAATAAAACCTCAGTCATGTTCCCAGTCCACAGGGTTCCAGAACCGAGGCTCAGTCAGGTTCCCGGGGCACAGTATTCCACAATCTAAACAGATGTCATCTTCCCAGGCCTCAGGGTTCCAGAATCCACCGATGTCATGTTCCCAGGCCACAGGGTTCCAGAATCAATCCTCAGTTATTTTCCCAGGCTACAGGGTTCCAGAATAAAACCTCAGTCATGTTCCCAGTCCACAGGGTTCCAGAACCAAGGCTCAGTCAGGTTCCCGGGGCACAGTATTCCACAATCTAAATAGATGTCATGTTCCCATGCCACAGTGTTCCAGAATCACGCCTCAGTCATGTTCCCAGGCCACAGGGATCCAGAATCAAACTTCAGTCATGTTGCCAGGCCATAGGGTACCACCATCAAACCTCAGTCATATTCCCAGGCCATAGGTTTCCAGAATCAAACCGATTTCATGTTCCCAGGCAACAGGGTATCGGAATCCAAACCGATGTCATGTTCCCAGGCCACAGGATTCCACACTCTAACATCAGTCATCTTCCCAGGCCAAAGGTTTCCAGAATCAAACCTCAGTCATATTCCCAGGCCACATGGTTCCAGAATCAAACCTCAGTTGTGTTCCCAGGACACAGGGTTCCAGAATAAAACCTCAGTCATGTTCCCTGGACACAGGTTTCAGAAATAAAATCCCAGTCATGTTCCCAGGCCACAGGGTTCCACAATTAAACCTCAGTCATATTCCCAGGCCAGAGGGTTCCACAATCAAACCTCAGTTCTGTTGCCAGACCACGGTTCCCCCGTCAAGCCTCAGTCATGTTCCCAGGGAACAGGCTTCCAGAAACAAACCTCAGTCATTTTCCCAAGGCACAGGGTTCCAGAATCAAACCTCAGTCTTGTTCCCAGGACACAGGTTGCCAGAATCAACCCGATATCATGTTCCCTAGCTACAGTCTTCCAGAATCAAACCTCAGTCCTGTTGCCAGGGCACAGGTTTCCACCATCAAACCTCAGGCATGTTCCCAAGCCACAGGGTTCCAGAAGCCACCGATGTCATGTTCCCAGGCCACAGGATTCCACACTCTAACATCAGTCATCTTCCCAGGCCCATGGTTTCCAGAATCAAACCTCAGTCATATTCCCAGGCCACATGGTTCCAGAATAAAACCTCAGTCATGTTCCCTGGACACAGGTTTCAGAAATAAACTCCCAGTCATGTTCCCAGGCCACAGGGTTCCACAATTAAACCTCAGTCATATTCCCAGGCCAGAGGGTTCCACAATCAAACCTCTGTCCTGTTGCTAGGCCACGGTTCCACCATCAAGCCTCACTCATGTTCCCAGGAAAGACTGTTCCACAATCAAACCTAAGTCATCTTGCCAAGCCACAGGGTTCCACCATCAAGCCTCACTCATGTTGCCAGGCCACAGGGTTCCACCATCAAGCCTCACTCATGTTCCCAAGCCTGAGGGTTCCACTATCAAACCTCAATCATGTTGCCAGGCCACAGGTTTCAACCATCAAACCTCAGTCATGTTCCCAGTAAACAGGGCTCCAGAATCAAACCAATGTCAAGTTCCCACGCCACGGGGTTCCAGTATCAGGCCTCAGTCATGTTCCCCGTGCACAGGGTGCCACAATCAAACTCAGTCATGTTGCCAGTCCACAGGTTTCTGCCATCACACCTCAGTCAAGTTGCCAGGCCACAGGGTTCCAGAATCAAGCCTCAGTCATTTTGCCAGGCCATAGTGTTCCACCATCAAACCTCAGTCATGATCCCAAGCCACATGTTTCCACAATGAAACCTCAGTCATTTTCCCAGGCCAAAGGTTTCCAGAATCAAACCTCAGTCATATTCCCAGGACACATGGTTCCAGAATCAAACCTGAGTCAGGTTCGCAGGCCACAGGTTTCAGCAATCAAACCTCAATCATGTTCCCAGGACACAGGTGTCCAGAATCAAACCTCAGTCATGTTCCCAGGGAACAGGTTTCCAGAAACAAACCTCAGTCATGTTCCCAAGGCACAGGGTTCCAGAATCAAACCTCAGTCTTGTTCCCAGGACACAGGTTTCCAGAATCAACCCGATATCATGTTCCCTAGCCACAGTCTTCCAGAATCAAACCTCAGTCATGTTGCCAGGCCACAGGTTTCCACCATCAAACCTCAGGCAGGTTCCCAGGCCACAGGGTTCCAGAATCAAACCGTTCTCATGTTCCCAGGCCACAGGGTTCCAGAATCCACCGTTGTCATTTTCCCAGGCCACAAGATTCCAGAATCAATCCTCAGTTATGTTCCCAGGCTACAGTGTTCCAGAATAAAACCTCAGTCATGTTCCCAGTCCACAGGGTTCCAGAACCGAGGCTCAGTCAGGTTCCCGGGGCACAGTATTCCACAATCTAAACAGATGTCATGTTCCCAGGCCTCAGGGTTCCAGAATCCACCGATGTCATGTTCCCAGGCCACAGGGTTCCAGAATCAATCCTCAGTTATTTTCCCAGGCTACAGGGTTCCAGAATAAAACCTCAGTCATGTTCCCAGTCCACAGGGTTCCAGAACCAAGGCTCAGTCAGGTTCCCGGGGCACAGTATTCCACAATCTAAATAGATGTCATGTTCCCATGCCACAGTGTTCCAGAATCACGCCTCAGTCATGTTCCCAGGCCACAGGGATCCAGAATCAAACTTCAGTCATGTTGCCAGGCCATAGGGTACCACCATCAAACCTCAGTCATATTCCCAGGCCATAGGTTTCCAGAATCAAACCGATTTCATGTTCCCAGGCAACAGGGTATCGGAATCCAAACCGATGTCATGTTCCCAGGCCACAGGATTCCACACTCTAACATCAGTCATCTTCCCAGGCCAAAGGTTTCCAGAATCAAACCTCAGTCATATTCCCAGGCCACATGGTTCCAGAATCAAACCTCAGTTGTGTTCCCAGGACACAGGGTTCCAGAATAAAACCTCAGTCATGTTCCCTGGACACAGGTTTCAGAAATAAAATCCCAGTCATGTTCCCAGGCCACAGGGTTCCACAATTAAACCTCAGTCATATTCCCAGGCCAGAGGGTTCCACAATCAAACCTCAGTTCTGTTGCCAGACCACGGTTCCCCCGTCAAGCCTCAGTCATGTTCCCAGGGAACAGGCTTCCAGAAACAAACCTCAGTCATTTTCCCAAGGCACAGGGTTCCAGAATCAAACCTCAGTCTTGTTCCCAGGACACAGGTTGCCAGAATCAACCCGATATCATGTTCCCTAGCCACAGTCTTCCAGAATCAAACCTCAGTCCTGTTGCCAGGGCACAGGTTTCCACCATCAAACCTCAGGCATGTTCCCAAGCCACAGGGTTCCAGAAGCCACCGATGTCATGTTCCCAGGCCACAGGATTCCACACTCTAACATCAGTCATCTTCCCAGGCCCATGGTTTCCAGAATCAAACCTCAGTCATATTCCCAGGCCACATGGTTCCAGAATAAAACCTCAGTCATGTTCCCTGGACACAGGTTTCAGAAATAAACTCCCAGTCATGTTCCCAGGCCACAGGGTTCCACAATTAAACCTCAGTCATATTCCCAGGCCAGAGGGTTCCACAATCAAACCTCTGTCCTGTTGCTAGGCCACGGTTCCACCATCAAGCCTCACTCATGTTCCCAGGAAAGACTGTTCCACAATCAAACCTAAGTCATCTTGCCAAGCCACAGGGTTCCACCATCAAGCCTCACTCATGTTGCCAGGCCACAGGGTTCCACCATCAAGCCTCACTCATGTTCCCAAGCCTGAGGGTTCCACTATCAAACCTCAATCATGTTGCCAGGCCACAGGTTTCAACCATCAAACCTCAGTCATGTTCCCAGTAAACAGGGCTCCAGAATCAAACCAATGTCAAGTTCCCACGCCACGGGGTTCCAGTATCAGGCCTCAGTCATGTTCCCCGTGCACAGGGTGCCACAATCAAACTCAGTCATGTTGCCAGTCCACAGGTTTCTGCCATCACACCTCAGTCAAGTTGCCAGGCCACAGGGTTCCAGAATCAAGCCTCAGTCATTTTGCCAGGCCATAGTGTTCCACCATCAAACCTCAGTCATGATCCCAAGCCACATGTTTCCACAATGAAACCTCAGTCATTTTCCCAGGCCAAAGGTTTCCAGAATCAAACCTCAGTCATATTCCCAGGACACATGGTTCCAGAATCAAACCTGAGTCAGGTTCGCAGGCCACAGGTTTCAGCAATCAAACCTCAATCATGTTCCCAGGACACAGGTGTCCAGAATCAAACCTCAGTCATGTTCCCAGGGAACAGGTTTCCAGAAACAAACCTCAGTCATGTTCCCAAGGCACAGGGTTCCAGAATCAAACCTCAGTCTTGTTCCCAGGACACAGGTTTCCAGAATCAACCCGATATCATGTTCCCTAGCCACAGTCTTCCAGAATCAAACCTCAGTCATGTTGCCAGGCCACAGGTTTCCACCATCAAACCTCAGGCAGGTTCCCAGGCCACAGGGTTCCAGAATCAAACCGTTCTCATGTTCCCAGGCCACAGGGTTCCAGAATCCACCGTTGTCATTTTCCCAGGCCACAAGATTCCAGAATCAATCCTCAGTTATGTTCCCAGGCTACAGTGTTCCAGAATAAAACCTCAGTCATGTTCCCAGTCCACAGGGTTCCAGAACCGAGGCTCAGTCAGGTTCCCGGGGCACAGTATTCCACAATCTAAACAGATGTCATGTTCCCAGGCCTCAGGGTTCCAGAATCCACCGATGTCATGTTCCCAGGCCACAGGGTTCCAGAATCAATCCTCAGTTATTTTCCCAGGCTACAGGGTTCCAGAATAAAACCTCAGTCATGTTCCCAGTCCACAGGGTTCCAGAACCAAGGCTCAGTCAGGTTCCCGGGGCACAGTATTCCACAATCTAAATAGATGTCATGTTCCCATGCCACAGTGTTCCAGAATCACGCCTCAGTCATGTTCCCAGGCCACAGGGATCCAGAATCAAACTTCAGTCATGTTGCCAGGCCATAGGGTACCACCATCAAACCTCAGTCATATTCCCAGGCCATAGGTTTCCAGAATCAAACCGATTTCATGTTCCCAGGCAACAGGGTATCGGAATCCAAACCGATGTCATGTTCCCAGGCCACAGGATTCCACACTCTAACATCAGTCATCTTCCCAGGCCAAAGGTTTCCAGAATCAAACCTCAGTCATATTCCCAGGCCACATGGTTCCAGAATCAAACCTCAGTTGTGTTCCCAGGACACAGGGTTCCAGAATAAAACCTCAGTCATGTTCCCTGGACACAGGTTTCAGAAATAAAATCCCAGTCATGTTCCCAGGCCACAGGGTTCCACAATTAAACCTCAGTCATATTCCCAGGCCAGAGGGTTCCACAATCAAACCTCAGTTCTGTTGCCAGACCACGGTTCCCCCGTCAAGCCTCAGTCATGTTCCCAGGGAACAGGCTTCCAGAAACAAACCTCAGTCATTTTCCCAAGGCACAGGGTTCCAGAATCAAACCTCAGTCTTGTTCCCAGGACACAGGTTGCCAGAATCAACCCGATATCATGTTCCCTAGCCACAGTCTTCCAGAATCAAACCTCAGTCCTGTTGCCAGGGCACAGGTTTCCACCATCAAACCTCAGGCATGTTCCCAAGCCACAGGGTTCCAGAAGCCACCGATGTCATGTTCCCAGGCCACAGGATTCCACACTCTAACATCAGTCATCTTCCCAGGCCCATGGTTTCCAGAATCAAACCTCAGTCATATTCCCAGGCCACATGGTTCCAGAATAAAACCTCAGTCATGTTCCCTGGACACAGGTTTCAGAAATAAACTCCCAGTCATGTTCCCAGGCCACAGGGTTCCACAATTAAACCTCAGTCATATTCCCAGGCCAGAGGGTTCCACAATCAAACCTCTGTCCTGTTGCTAGGCCACGGTTCCACCATCAAGCCTCACTCATGTTCCCAGGAAAGACTGTTCCACAATCAAACCTAAGTCATCTTGCCAAGCCACAGGGTTCCACCATCAAGCCTCACTCATGTTGCCAGGCCACAGGGTTCCACCATCAAGCCTCACTCATGTTCCCAAGCCTGAGGGTTCCACTATCAAACCTCAATCATGTTGCCAGGCCACAGGTTTCAACCATCAAACCTCAGTCATGTTCCCAGTAAACAGGGCTCCAGAATCAAACCAATGTCAAGTTCCCACGCCACGGGGTTCCAGTATCAGGCCTCAGTCATGTTCCCCGTGCACAGGGTGCCACAATCAAACTCAGTCATGTTGCCAGTCCACAGGTTTCTGCCATCACACCTCAGTCAAGTTGCCAGGCCACAGGGTTCCAGAATCAAGCCTCAGTCATTTTGCCAGGCCATAGTGTTCCACCATCAAACCTCAGTCATGATCCCAAGCCACATGTTTCCACAATGAAACCTCAGTCATTTTCCCAGGCCAAAGGTTTCCAGAATCAAACCTCAGTCATATTCCCAGGACACATGGTTCCAGAATCAAACCTGAGTCAGGTTCGCAGGCCACAGGTTTCAGCAATCAAACCTCAATCATGTTCCCAGGACACAGGTGTCCAGAATCAAACCTCAGTCATGTTCCCAGGGAACAGGTTTCCAGAAACAAACCTCAGTCATGTTCCCAAGGCACAGGGTTCCAGAATCAAACCTCTGTCTTGTTCCCAGGACACAGGTTTCCAGAATCAACCCGATATCATGTTCCCTAGCCACAGTCTTCCAGAATCAAACCTCAGTCATGTTGCCAGGCCACAGGTTTCCACCATCAAACCTCAGGCAGGTTCCCAGGCCACAGGGTTCCAGAATCAAACCGTTCTCATGTTCCCAGGCCACAGGGTTCCAGAATCCACCGTTGTCATTTTCCCAGGCCACAAGATTCCAGAATCAATCCTCAGTTATGTTCCCAGGCTACAGGGTTCCAGAATAAAACCTCAGTCATGTTCCCAGTCCAGAGGGTTCCAGAACCGAGGCTCAGTCAGGTTCCCGGGGCACAGTATTCCACAATCTAAACAGATGTCATGTTCCCAGGCCTCAGGGTTCCAGAATCCACCGATGTCATGTTCCCAGGCCACAGGGTTCCAGAATCAATCCTCAGTTATATTCCCAGGCTACAGGGTTCCAGAATAAAACCTCAGTCATGTTCCCAGTCCACAGGGTTCCAGAACCAAGGCTCAGTCAGGTTCCCGGGCCACAGTATTCCACAATCTAAATAGATGTCATGTTCCCAGGCCACAGTGTTCCAGAATCACGCCTCAGTCATGTTCCCAGGCCACAGGGATCCAGAATCAAACTTCAGTCATGTTGCCAGGCCATAGGGTACCACCATCAAACCTCAGTCATATTCCCAGGCCACAGGTTTCCAGAATCAAACCGATTTCATGTTCCCAGGCAACAGGGTACCGGAATCCAAACCGATGTCATGTTCCCAGGCCACAGGATTCCACACTCTAACATCAGTCATCTTCCCAGGACAATGGTTTCCAGAATCAAACCTCAGTCATATTCCCAGGCCACATGGTTCCAGAATCAAACCTCAGTTGTGTTCCCAGGACACAGGGTTCCAGAATAAAACCTCAGTCATGTTCCCTGGACACAGGTTTCAGAAATAAAATCCCAGTCATGTTCCCAGGCCACAGGGTTCCACAATTAAACCTCAGTCATATTCCCAGGCCAGAGGGTTCCACAATCAAACCTCAGTTCTGTTGCCAGACCACGGTTCCCCCGTCAAGCCTCAGTCATGTTCCCAGGGAACAGGCTTCCAGAAACAAACCTCAGTCATGTTCCCAAGGCACAGGGTTCCAGAATCAAACCTCAGTCTTGTTCCCAGGACACAGGTTGCCAGAATCAACCCGATATCATGTTCCCTAGCCACAGTCTTCCAGAATAAAACCTCAGTCCTGTTGCGAGGGCACAGGTTTCCACCATCAAACCTCAGGCATGTTCCCAAGCCACAGGGTTCCAGAAGCCACCGATGTCATGTTCCCAGGCCACAGGATTCCACACTCTAACATCAGTCATCTTCCCAGGCCAATGGTTTCCAGAATCAAACCTCAGTCATATTCCCAGGCCACATGGTTCCAGAATAAAACCTCAGTCATGTTCCCTGGACACAGGTTTCAGAAATAAACTCCCAGTCATGTTCCCAGGCCACAGGGTTCCACAATTAAACCTCAGTCATACTCCCAGGCCAGAGGGTTCCACAATCAAACCTCTGTCCTGTTGCTAGGCCACGGTTCCACCATCAAGCCTCAGTCATGTTCCCAGGAAAGACTGTTCCACAATCAAACCTAAGTCATCTTGCCAAGCCACAGGGTTCCACCATCAAGCCTCACTCATGTTGCCAGGCCACAGGGTTCCACCATCAAGCCTCACTCATGTTCCCAAGCCTGAGGGTTCCACTATCAAACCTCAATCATGTTGCCAGGCCACAGGTTTCAACCATCAAACCTCAGTCATGTTCCCAGTAAACAGGGCTCCAGAATCAAACCAATGTGAAGTTCCCACGCCACGGGGTTCCAGTATCAGGCCTCAGTCATGTTCCCCGTGCACAGGGTGCCACAATCAAACTCAGTCATGTTGCCAGTCCACAGGTTTCTGCCATCACACCTCAGTCAAGTTGCCAGGCCACAGGGTTCCAGAATCAAGCCTCAGTCATTTTGCCAGTCCATAGTGTTCCACCATCAAACCTCAGTCATGATCCCAAGCCACATGTTTCCACAATGAAACCTCAGTCATTTTCCCAGGCCAAAGGTTTCTAGAGTCAAACCTCAGTCATATTCCCAGGACACATGGTTCCAGAATCAAACCTGAGTCAGGTTCGCAGGCCACAGGTTTCAGCAATCAAAACTCAATCATGTTCCCAGGACACAGGTGTCCAGAATCAAACCTCAGTCATGTTCCCAGGGAACAGGTTTCCAGAAACAAACCTCAGTCATGTTCCCAAGGCACAGGGTTCCAGAAACAAACCTCTGTCTTGTTCCCAGGACACAGGTTTCCAGAATCAACCCGATATCATGTTCCCTAGCCACAGTCTTCCAGAATCAAACCTCAGTCATGTTGCCAGGCCACAGGTTTCCACCATCAAACCTCAGGCAGGTTCCCAGGCCACAGGGTTCCAGAATCAAACCGTTCTCATGTTCCCAGGCCACAGGGTTCCAGAATCCACCGTTGTCATTTTCCCAGGCCACAAGATTCCAGAATCAATCCTCAGTTATGTTCCCAGGCTACAGGGTTCCAGAATAAAACCTCAGTCATGTTCCCAGTCCAGAGGGTTCCAGAACCAAGGCTCAGTCAGGTTCCCGGGGCACAGTATTCCACAATCTAAACAGATGTCATGTTCCCAGGCCTCAGGGTTCCAGAATCCACCGATGTCATGTTCCCAGGCCACAGGGTTCCAGAATCAATCCTCAGTTATGTTCCCAGGCTACAGGGTTCCAGAATAAAACCTCAGTCATGTTCCCAGTCCACAGGGTTCCAGAACCAAGGCTCAGTCAGGTTCCCGGGGCACAGTATTCCACAATCTAAATAGATGTCATGTTCCCAGGCCACAGTGTTCCAGAATCACGCCTCAGTCATGTTCCCAGGCCACAGGGATCCAGAATCAAACTTCAGTCATGTTGCCAGGCCATAGGGTACCACCATCAAACCTCAGTCATATTCCCAGGCCACAGGTTTCCAGAATCAAACCGATTTCATGTTCCCAGGCAACAGGGTACCGGAATCCAAACCGATGTCATGTTCCCAGGCCACAGGATTCCACACTCTAACATCAGTCATCTTCCCAGGCCAATGGTTTCCAGAATCAAACCTCAGTCATATTCCCAGGCCACATGGTTCCAGAATCAAACCTCAGTTGTGTTCCTAGGACACAGGGTTCCAGAATAAAACCTCAGTCATGTTCCCTGGACACAGGTTTCAGAAATAAAATCCCAGTCATGTTCCCAGGCCACAGGGTTCCACAATTAAACCTCAGTCATATTCCCAGGCCAGAGGGTTCCACAATCAAACCTCAGTTCTGTTGCCAGACCACGGTTCCCCCGTAAAGCCTCAGTCATTTTCCCAAGGCACAGGGTTCCAGAATCAAACCTCAGTCTTGTTCCCAGGACAGAGGTTGCCAGAATCAACCCGATATCATGTTCCCTAGCCACAGTCTTCCAGAATCAAACCTCAGTCCTGTTGCCAGGGCACAGGTTTTCACCATCAAACCTCAGGCATGTTCCCAAGCCACAGGGTTCCAGAAGCCACCGATGTCATGTTCCCAGGCCACAAGATTCCACACTCTAACATCAGTCATCTTCCCAGGCCCATGGTTTCCAGAATCAAACCTCAGTCATATTCCCAGGCCACATGGTTCCAGAATAAAACCTCAGTCATGTTCCCTGGACACAGGTTTCAGAAATAAACTCCCAGTCATGTTCCCAGGCCACAGGGTTCCACAATTAAACCTCAGTCATATTCTCAGGCCAGAGGGTTCCACAATCAAACCTCTGTCCTGTTGCTAGGCCACGGTTCCACCATCAAGCCTCAGTCATGTTCCCAGGAAAGACTGTTCCACAATCAAACCTAAGTCATCTTGCCAAGCCACAGGGTTCCACCATCAAGCCTCACTCATGTTGCCAGGCCACAGGGTTCCACCATCAAGCCTCACTCATGTTCCCAAGCCTGAGGGTTCCACTATCAAACCTCAATCATGTTGCCAGGCCACAGGTTTCAACCATCAAACCTCAGTCATATTCCCAGTAAACAGGGCTCCAGAATCAAACCAATGTCAAATTCCCACGCCACGGGGTTCCAGTATCAGGCCTCAGTCATGTTCCCCGTGCACAGGGTGCCACAATCAAACTCAGTCATGTTGCCAGTCCACAGGTTTCTGCCATCACACCTCAGTCAAGTTGCCAGGCCACAGGGTTCCAGAATCAAGCCTCAGTCATTTTGCCAGGCCATAGTGTTCCACCATCAAACCTCAGTCATGATCTCAAGCCACATGTTTCCACAATGAAACCTCAGTCATTTTCCCAGGCCAAAGGTTTCCAGAATCAAACCTCAGTCATATTCCCAGGACACATGGTTCCAGAATCAAACCTGAGTCAGGTTCGCAGGCCACAGGTTTCAGCAATCAAACATCAATCATGTTCCCAGGACACAGGTGTCCAGAATCAAAACTCTGTCTTGTTCCCAGGACACAGGTTTCCAGAATCAACCCGATATCATGTTCCCTAGCCACAGTCTTCCAGAATCAAACCTCAGTCATGTTGCCAGGCCACAGGTTTCCACCATCAAACCTCAGGCAGGTTCCCAGGCCACAGGGTTCCAGAATCAAACCGTTCTCATGTTCCCAGCCCACAGGGTTCCAGAATCCACCGTTGTCATTTTCCCAGGCCACAAGATTCCAGAATCAATCCTCAGTTATGTTCCCAGGCTACAGGGTTCCAGAATAAAACCTCAGTCATGTTCCCAGTCCACAGGGTTCCAGAACCGAGGCTCAGTCAGGTTCCCGGGGCACTGTATTCCACAATCTAAACAGATGTCATGTTCCCAGGCCTCAGGGTTCCAGAATCCACCGATGTCATGTTCCCAGGCCACAGGGTTCCAGAATCAATCCTCAGTTATGTTCCCAGGCTACAGGGTTCCAGAATAAAACCTCAGTCATGTTCCCAGTCCACAGGGTTCCAGAACCAAGGCTCAGTCAGGTTCCCGGGGCACAGTATTCCACAATCTAAATAGATGTCATGTTCCCAGGCCACAGTGTTCCAGAATCACGCCTCAGTCACGTTCCCAGGCCACAGGGATCCAGAATCAAACTTCAGTCATGTTGCCAGGCCATAGGGTACCACCATCAAACCTCAGTCATATTCCCAGGCCACAGGTTTCCAGAATCAAACCGATTTCATGTTCCCAGGCAACAGGGTACCGGAATCCAAACCGATGTCATGTTCCCAGGCCACAGGATTCCACACTCTAACATCAGTCATCTTCCCAGGCCAATGGTTTCCAGAATCAAACCTCAGTCATATTCCCAGGCCACATGGTTCCAGAATCAAACCTCAGTTGTGTTCCCAGGACACAGGGTTCCAGAATAAAACCTCAGTCATGTTCCCTGGACACAGGTTTCAGAAATAAAATCCCAGTCATGTTCCCAGGCCACAGGGTTCCACAATTAAACCTCAGTCATATTCCCAGGCCAGAGGGTTCCACAATCAAACCTCAGTTCTGTTGCCAGACCACGGTTCCCCCGTCAAGCCTCAGTCATGTTCCCAGGGAACAGGCTTCCAGAAACAAACCTCAGTCATTTTCCCAAGGCACAGGGTTCCAGAATCAAACCTCAGTCTTGTTCCCAGGACACAGGTTGCCAGAATCAACCCGATATCATGTTCCCTAGCCACAGTCTTCCAGAATCAAACCTCAGTCCTGTTGCCAGGGCACAGGTTTCCACCATCAAACCTCAGGCATGTTCCCAAGCCACAGGGTTCCAGAAGCCACCGATGTCATGTTCCCAGGCCACAGGATTCCACACTCTAACATCAGTCATCTTCCCAGGCCCATGGTTTCCAGAATCAAACCTCAGTCATATTCCCAGGCCACATGGTTCCAGAATAAAACCTCAGTCATGTTCCCTGGACACAGGTTTCAGAAATAAACTCCCAGTCATGTTCCCAGGCCACAGGGTTCCACAATTAAACCTCAGTCATATTCTCAGGCCAGAGGGTTCCACAATCAAACCTCTGTCCTGTTGCTAGGCCACGGTTCCACCATCAAGCCTCAGTCATGTTCCCAGGAAAGACTGTTCCACAATCAAACCTAAGTCATCTTGCCAAGCCACAGGGTTCCACCATCAAGCCTCACTCATGTTGCCAGGCCACAGGGTTCCACCATCAAGCCTCACTCATGTTCCCAAGCCTGAGAGTTCCACTATCAAACCTCAATCATGTTGCCAGGCCACAGGTTTCAACCATCAAACCTCAGTCATGTTCCCAGTAAACAGGGCTCCAGAATCAAACCAATGTCAAGTTCCCACGCCACGGGGTTCCAGTATCAGGCCTCAGTCATGTTCCCCGTGCACAGGGTGCCACAATCAAACTCAGTCATGTTGCCAGTCCACAGGTTTCTGCCATCACACCTCAGTCAAGTTGCCAGGCCACAGGGTTCCAGAATCAAGCCTCAGTCATTTTGCCAGGCCATAGTGTTCCACCATCAAACCTCAGTCATGATCCCAAGCCACATGTTTCCACAATGAAACCTCAGTCATTTTCCCAGGCCAAAGGTTTCCAGAATCAAACCTCAGTCATATTCCCAGGACACATGGTTCCAGAATCAAACCTGAGTCAGGTTCACAGGCCACAGGTTTCAGCAATCAAACCTCAATCATGTTCCCAGGACACAGGTGTCCAGAATCAAACCTCAGTCATGTTCCCAGGGAACAGGTTTCCAGAAACAAACCTCAGTCATGTTCCCAAGGCACAGGGTTCCAGAATCAAACCTCAGTCTTGTTCCCAGGACACAGGTTTCCAGAATCAACCCGATATCATGTTCCCTAGCCACAGTCTTCCAGAATCAAACCTCAGTCATGTTGCCAGGCCACAGGTTTCCACCATCAAACCTCAGGCAGGTTCCCAGGCCACAGGGTTCCAGAATCAAACCGTTCTCATGTTCCCAGGCCACAGGGTTCCAGAATCCACCGTTGTCATTTTCCCAGGCCACAAGATTCCAGAATCAATCCTCAGTTATGTTCCCAGGCTACAGGGTTCCAGAATAAAACCTCAGTCATGTTCCCAGTCCACAGGGTTCCAGAACCGAGGCTCAGTCAGGTTCCCGGGGCACAGTATTCCACAATCTAAACAGATGTCATGTTCCCAGGCCTCAGGGTTCCAGAATCCACCGATGTCATGTTCCCAGGCCACAGGGTTCCAGAATCAATCCTCAGTTATTTTCCCAGGCTACAGGGTTCCAGAATAAAACCTCAGTCATGTTCCCAGTCCACAGGGTTCCAGAACCAAGGCTCAGTCAGGTTCCCGGGGCACAGTATTCCACAATCTAAATAGATGTCATGTTCCCATGCCACAGTGTTCCAGAATCACGCCTCAGTCATGTTCCCAGGCCACAGGGATCCAGAATCAAACTTCAGTCATGTTGCCAGGCCATAGGGTACCACCATCAAACCTCAGTCATATTCCCAGGCCATAGGTTTCCAGAATCAAACCGATTTCATGTTCCCAGGCAACAGGGTATCGGAATCCAAACCGATGTCATGTTCCCAGGCCACAGGATTCCACACTCTAACATCAGTCATCTTCCCAGGCCAAAGGTTTCCAGAATCAAACCTCAGTCATATTCCCAGGCCACATGGTTCCAGAATCAAACCTCAGTTGTGTTCCCAGGACACAGGGTTCCAGAATAAAACCTCAGTCATGTTCCCTGGACACAGGTTTCAGAAATAAAATCCCAGTCATGTTCCCAGGCCACAGGGTTCCACAATTAAACCTCAGTCATATTCCCAGGCCAGAGGGTTCCACAATCAAACCTCAGTTCTGTTGCCAGACCACGGTTCCCCCGTCAAGCCTCAGTCATGTTCCCAGGGAACAGGCTTCCAGAAACAAACCTCAGTCATTTTCCCAAGGCACAGGGTTCCAGAATCAAACCTCAGTCTTGTTCCCAGGACACAGGTTGCCAGAATCAACCCGATATCATGTTCCCTAGCCACAGTCTTCCAGAATCAAACCTCAGTCCTGTTGCCAGGGCACAGGTTTCCACCATCAAACCTCAGGCATGTTCCCAAGCCACAGGGTTCCAGAAGCCACCGATGTCATGTTCCCAGGCCACAGGATTCCACACTCTAACATCAGTCATCTTCCCAGGCCCATGGTTTCCAGAATCAAACCTCAGTCATATTCCCAGGCCACATGGTTCCAGAATAAAACCTCAGTCATGTTCCCTGGACACAGGTTTCAGAAATAAACTCCCAGTCATGTTCCCAGGCCACAGGGTTCCACAATTAAACCTCAGTCATATTCCCAGGCCAGAGGGTTCCACAATCAAACCTCTGTCCTGTTGCTAGGCCACGGTTCCACCATCAAGCCTCACTCATGTTCCCAGGAAAGACTGTTCCACAATCAAACCTAAGTCATCTTGCCAAGCCACAGGGTTCCACCATCAAGCCTCACTCATGTTGCCAGGCCACAGGGTTCCACCATCAAGCCTCACTCATGTTCCCAAGCCTGAGGGTTCCACTATCAAACCTCAATCATGTTGCCAGGCCACAGGTTTCAACCATCAAACCTCAGTCATGTTCCCAGTAAACAGGGCTCCAGAATCAAACCAATGTCAAGTTCCCACGCCACGGGGTTCCAGTATCAGGCCTCAGTCATGTTCCCCGTGCACAGGGTGCCACAATCAAACTCAGTCATGTTGCCAGTCCACAGGTTTCTGCCATCACACCTCAGTCAAGTTGCCAGGCCACAGGGTTCCAGAATCAAGCCTCAGTCATTTTGCCAGGCCATAGTGTTCCACCATCAAACCTCAGTCATGATCCCAAGCCACATGTTTCCACAATGAAACCTCAGTCATTTTCCCAGGCCAAAGGTTTCCAGAATCAAACCTCAGTCATATTCCCAGGACACATGGTTCCAGAATCAAACCTGAGTCAGGTTCGCAGGCCACTGGTTTCAGCAATCAAACCTCAATCATGTTCCCAGGACACAGGTGTCCAGAATCAAACCTCAGTCATGTTCCCAGGGAACAGGTTTCCAGAAACAAACCTCAGTCATGTTCCCAAGGCACAGGGTTCCAGAATCAAACCTCTGTCTTGTTCCCAGGACACAGGTTTCCAGAATCAACCCGATATCATGTTCCCTAGCCACAGTCTTCCAGAATCAAACCTCAGTCATGTTGCCAGGCCACAGGTTTCCACCATCAAACCTCAGGCAGGTTCCCAGGCCACAGGGTTCCAGAATCAAACCGTTCTCATGTTCCCAGGCCACAGGGTTCCAGAATCCACCGTTGTCATTTTCCCAGGCCACAAGATTCCAGAATCAATCCTCAGTTATGTTCCCAGGCTACAGGGTTCCAGAATAAAACCTCAGTCATGTTCCCAGTCCAGAGGGTTCCAGAACCGAGGCTCAGTCAGGTTCCCGGGGCACAGTATTCCACAATCTAAACAGATGTCATGTTCCCAGGCCTCAGGGTTCCAGAATCCACCGATGTCATGTTCCCAGGCCACAGGGTTCCAGAATCAATCCTCAGTTATATTCCCAGGCTACAGGGTTCCAGAATAAAACCTCAGTCATGTTCCCAGTCCACAGGGTTCCAGAACCAAGGCTCAGTCAGGTTCCCGGGGCACAGTATTCCACAATCTAAATAGATGTCATGTTCCCATGCCACAGTGTTCCAGAATCACGCCTCAGTCATGTTCCCAGGCCACAGGGATCCAGAATCAAACTTCAGTCATGTTGCCAGGCCATAGGGTACCACCATCAAACCTCAGTCATATTCCCAGGCCATAGGTTTCCAGAATCAAACCGATTTCATGTTCCCAGGCAACAGGGTATCGGAATCCAAACCGATGTCATGTTCCCAGGCCACAGGATTCCACACTCTAACATCAGTCATCTTCCCAGGCCAAAGGTTTCCAGAATCAAACCTCAGTCATATTCCCAGGCCACATGGTTCCAGAATCAAACCTCAGTTGTGTTCCCAGGACACAGGGTTCCAGAATAAAACCTCAGTCATGTTCCCTGGACACAGGTTTCAGAAATAAAATCCCAGTCATGTTCCCAGGCCACAGGGTTCCACAATTAAACCTCAGTCATATTCCCAGGCCAGAGGGTTCCACAATCAAACCTCAGTTCTGTTGCCAGACCACGGTTCCCCCGTCAAGCCTCAGTCATGTTCCCAGGGAACAGGCTTCCAGAAACAAACCTCAGTCATTTTCCCAAGGCACAGGGTTCCAGAATCAAACCTCAGTCTTGTTCCCAGGACACAGGTTGCCAGAATCAACCCGATATCATGTTCCCTAGCCACAGTCTTCCAGAATCAAACCTCAGTCCTGTTGCCAGGGCACAGGTTTCCACCATCAAACCTCAGGCATGTTCCCAAGCCACAGGGTTCCAGAAGCCACCGATGTCATGTTCCCAGGCCACAGGATTCCACACTCTAACATCAGTCATCTTCCCAGGCCCATGGTTTCCAGAATCAAACCTCAGTCATATTCCCAGGCCACATGGTTCCAGAATAAAACCTCAGTCATGTTCCCTGGACACAGGTTTCAGAAATAAACTCCCAGTCATGTTCCCAGGCCACAGGGTTCCACAATTAAACCTCAGTCATATTCCCAGGCCAGAGGGTTCCACAATCAAACCTCTGTCCTGTTGCTAGGCCACGGTTCCACCATCAAGCCTCACTCATGTTCCCAGGAAAGACTGTTCCACAATCAAACCTAAGTCATCTTGCCAAGCCACAGGGTTCCACCATCAAGCCTCACTCATGTTGCCAGGCCACAGGGTTCCACCATCAAGCCTCACTCATGTTCCCAAGCCTGAGGGTTCCACTATCAAACCTCAATCATGTTGCCAGGCCACAGGTTTCAACCATCAAACCTCAGTCATGTTCCCAGTAAACAGGGCTCCAGAATCAAACCAATGTCAAGTTCCCACGCCACGGGGTTCCAGTATCAGGCCTCAGTCATGTTCCCCGTGCACAGGGTGCCACAATCAAACTCAGTCATGTTGCCAGTCCACAGGTTTCTGCCATCACACCTCAGTCAAGTTGCCAGGCCACAGGGTTCCAGAATCAAGCCTCAGTCATTTTGCCAGGCCATAGTGTTCCACCATCAAACCTCAGTCATGATCCCAAGCCACATGTTTCCACAATGAAACCTCAGTCATTTTCCCAGGCCAAAGGTTTCCAGAATCAAACCTCAGTCATATTCCCAGGACACATGGTTCCAGAATCAAACCTGAGTCAGGTTCGCAGGCCACAGGTTTCAGCAATCAAAACTCAATCATGTTCCCAGGACACAGGTGTCCAGAATCAAACCTCAGTCATGTTCCCAGGGAACAGGTTTCCAGAAACAAACCTCAGTCATGTTCCCAAGGCACAGGGTTCCAGAAACAAACCTCTGTCTTGTTCCCAGGACACAGGTTTCCAGAATCAACCCGATATCATGTTCCCTAGCCACAGTCTTCCAGAATCAAACCTCAGTCATGTTGCCAGGCCACAGGTTTCCACCATCAAACCTCAGGCAGGTTCCCAGGCCACAGGGTTCCAGAATCAAACCGTTCTCATGTTCCCAGGCCACAGGGTTCCAGAATCCACCGTTGTCATTTTCCCAGGCCACAAGATTCCAGAATCAATCCTCAGTTATGTTCCCAGGCTACAGGGTTCCAGAATAAAACCTCAGTCATGTTCCCAGTTCAGAGGGTTCCAGAACCAAGGCTCAGTCAGGTTCCCGGGGCACAGTATTCCACAATCTAAACAGATGTCATGTTCCCAGGCCTCAGGGTTCCAGAATCCACCGATGTCATGTTCCCAGGCCACAGGGTTCCAGAATCAATCCTCAGTTATATTCCCAGGCTACAGGGTTCCAGAATAAAACCTCAGTCATGTTCCCAGTCCACAGGGTTCCAGAACCAAGGCTCAGTCAGGTTCCCGGGCCACAGTATTCCACAATCTAAATAGATGTCATGTTCCCAGGCCACAGTGTTCCAGAATCACGCGTCAGTCATGTTCCCAGGCCACAGGGATCCAGAATCAAACTTCAGTCATGTTGCCAGGCCATAGGGTACCACCATCAAACCTCAGTCATATTCCCAGGCCATAGGTTTCCAGAATCAAACCGATTTCATGTTCCCAGGCAACAGGGTACCGGAATCCAAACCGATGTCATGTTCCCAGGCCACAGGATTCCACACTCTAACATCAGTCATCTTCCCAGGACAATGGTTTCCAGAATCAAACCTCAGTCATATTCCCAGGCCACATGGTTCCAGAATCAAACCTCAGTTGTGTTCCCAGGACACAGGGTTCCAGAATAAAACCTCAGTCATGTTCCCTGGACACAGGTTTCAGAAATAAAATCCCAGTCATGTTCCCAGGCCACAGGGTTCCACAATTAAACCTCAGTCATATTCCCAGGCCAGAGGGTTCCACAATCAAACCTCAGTTCTGTTGCCAGACCACGGTTCCCCCGTCAAGCCTCAGTCATGTTCCCAGGGAACAGGCTTCCAGAAACAAACCTCAGTCATGTTCCCAAGGCACAGGGTTCCAGAATCAAACCTCAGTCTTGTTCCCAGGACACAGGTTGCCAGAATCAACCCGATATCATGTTCCCTAGCCACAGTCTTCCAGAATCAAACCTCAGTCCTGTTGCCAGGGCACAGGTTTCCACCATCAAACCTCAGGCATGTTCCCAAGCCACAGGGTTCCAGAAGCCACCGATGTCATGTTCCCAGGCCACAGGATTCCACACTCTAACATCAGTCATCTTCCCAGGCCAATGGTTTCCAGAATCAAACCTCAGTCATATTCCCAGGCCACATGGTTCCAGAATAAAACCTCAGTCATGTTCCCTGGACACAGGTTTCAGAAATAAACTCCCAGTCATGTTCCCAGGCCACAGGGTTCCACAATTAAACCTCAGTCATATTCCCAGGCCAGAGGGTTCCACAATCAAACCTCTGTCCTGTTGCTAGGCCACGGTTCCACCATCAAGCCTCACTCATGTTCCCAGGAAAGACTGTTCCACAATCAAACCTAAGTCATCTTGCCAAGCCACAGGGTTCCACCATCAAGCCTCACTCATGTTGCCAGGCCACAGGGTTCCACCATCAAGCCTCACTCATGTTCCCAAGCCTGAGGGTTCCACTATCAAACCTCAATCATGTTGCCAGGCCACAGGTTTCAACCATCAAACCTCAGTCATGTTCCCAGTAAACAGGGCTCCAGAATCAAACCAATGTCAAGTTCCCATGCCACGGGGTTCCAGTATCAGGCCTCAGTCATGTTCCCCGTGCACAGGGTGCCACAATCAAACTCAGTCATGTTGCCAGTGCACAGGTTTCTGCCATCACACCTCAGTCAAGTTGCCAGGCCACAGGGTTCCAGAATCAAGCCTCAGTCATTTTGCCAGGCCATAGTGTTCCACCATCAAACCTCAGTCATGATCCCAAGCCACATGTTTCCACAATGAAACCTCAGTCATTTTCCCAGGCCAAAGGTTTCCAGAATCAAACCTCAGTCATATTCCCAGGACACATGGTTCCAGAATCAAACCTGAGTCAGGTTCGCAGGCCACAGGTTTCAGCAATCAAACCTCAATCATGTTCCCAGGACACAGGTGTCCAGAATCAAACCTCAGTCATGTTCCCAGGGAACAGGTTTCCAGAAACAAACCTCAGTCATGTTCCCAAGGCACAGGGTTCCAGAATCAAACCTCTGTCTTGTTCCCAGGACACAGGTTGCCAGAATCAACCCGATATCATGTTCCCTAGCCACAGTCTTCCAGAATCAAACCTCAGTCCTGTTGCCAGGCCACAGGTTTCCACCATCAAACCTCAGGCAGGTTCCCAGGCCACAGGGTTCCAGAATCAAACCGTTCTCATGTTCCCAGGCCACAGGGTTCCAGAATCCACCGTTGTCATTTTCCCAGGCCACAAGATACCAGAATCAATCCTCAGTTATGTTCCCAGGCTACAGGGTTCCAGAATAAAACCTCAGTCATGTTCCCAGTCCACAGGGTTCCAGAACCAAGGCTCAGTCAGGTTCCCGGGGCACAGTATTCCACAATCTAAATAGATGTCATGTTCCCAGGCCACAGTGTTCCAGAATCACGCGTCAGTCATGTTCCCAGGCCACAGGGATCCAGAATCAAACTTCAGTCATGTTGCCAGGCCATAGGGTACCACCATCAAACCTCAGTCATATTCCCAGGCCATAGGTTTCCAGAATCAAACCGATTTCATGTTCCCAGGCAACAGGGTATCGGAATCCAAACCGATGTCATGTTCCCAGGCCACAGGATTCCACACTCTAACATCAGTCATCTTCCCAGGCCAAAGGTTTCCAGAATCAAACCTCAGTCATATTCCCAGGCCACATGTTTCCAGAATCAAACCTCAGTTGTGTTCCCAGGACACAGGGTTCCAGAATAAAACCTCAGTCATGTTCCCTGGACACAGGTTTCAGAAATAAAATCCCAGTCATGTTCCCAGGCCACAGGGTTCCACAATTAAACCTCAGTCATATTCCCAGGCCAGAGGGTTCCACAATCAAAACTCAGTTCTGTTGCCAGACCACGGTTCCCCCGTCAAGCCTCAGTCATGTTCCCAGGGAACAGGCTTCCAGAAACAAAACTCAGTCATGTTCCCAAGGCACAGGGTTCCAGAATCAAACCTCAGTCTTGTTCCCAGGACACAGGTTGCCAGAATCAACCCGATATCATGTTCCCTAGCCACAGTCTTCCAGAATCAAACCTCAGTCCTGTTGCCAGGGCACAGGTTTCCACCATCAAACCTCAGGCATGTTCCCAAGCCACAGGGTTCCAGAAGCCACCGATGTCATGTTCCCAGGCCACAGGATTCCACACTCTAACATCAGTCATCTTCCCAGGCCAATGGTTTCCAGAATCAAACCTCAGTCATATTCCCAGGCCACATGGTTCCAGAATAAAACCTCAGTCATGTTCCCTGGACACAGGTTTCAGAAATAAACTCCCAGTCATGTTCCCAGGCCACAGGGTTCCACAATTAAACCTCAGTCATATTCCCAGGCCAGAGGGTTCCACAATCAAACCTCTGTCCTGTTGCTAGGCCACGGTTCCACCATCAAGCCTCACTCATGTTCCCAGGAAAGACTGTTCCACAATCAAACCTAAGTCATCTTGCCAAGCCACAGGGTTCCACCATCAAGCCTCACTCATGTTGCCAGGCCACAGGGTTCCACCATCAAGCCTCACTCATGTTCCCAAGCCTGAGGGTTCCACTATCAAACCTCAATCATGTTGCCAGGCCACAGGTTTCAACCATCAAACCTCAGTCATGTTCCCAGTAAACAGGGCTCCAGAATCAAACCAATGTCAAGTTCCCACGCCACGGGGTTCCAGTATCAGGCCTCAGTCATGTTCCCCGTGCACAGGGTGCCACAATCAACCTCAGTCATGTTGCCAGTGCACAGGTTTCTGCCATCACACCTCAGTCAAGTTGCCAGGCCACAGGGTTCCAGAATCAAGCCTCAGTCATTTTGCCAGGCCATAGTGTTCCACCATCAAACCTCAGTCATGATCCCAAGCCACATGTTTCCACAATGAAACCTCAGTCATTTTCCCAGGCCAAAGGTTTCCAGAATCAAACCTCAGTCATATTCCCAGGACACATGGTTCCAGAATCAAACCTGAGTCAGGTTCGCAGGCCACAGGTTTCAGCAATCAAAACTCAATCATGTTCCCAGGACACAGGTGTCCAGAATCAAACCTCAGTCATGTTCCCAGGGAACAGGTTTCCAGAAACAAACCTCAGTCATGTTCCCAAGGCACAGGGTTCCAGAAACAAACCTCTGTCTTGTTCCCAGGACACAGGTTTCCAGAATCAACCCGATATCATGTTCCCTAGCCACAGTCTTCCAGAATCAAACCTCAGTCATGTTGCCAGGCCACAGGTTTCCACCATCAAACCTCAGGCAGGTTCCCAGGCCACAGGGTTCCAGAATCAAACCGTTCTCATGTTCCCAGGCCACAGGGTTCCAGAATCCACCGTTGTCATTTTCCCAGGCCACAAGATTCCAGAATCAATCCTCAGTTATGTTCCCAGGCTACAGGGTTCCAGAATAAAACCTCAGTCATGTTCCCAGTCCAGAGGGTTCCAGAACCAAGGCTCAGTCAGGTTCCCGGGGCACAGTATTCCACAATCTAAACAGATGTCATGTTCCCAGGCCTCAGGGTTCCAGAATCCACCGATGTCATGTTCCCAGGCCACAGGGTTCCAGAATCAATCCTCAGTTATGTTCCCAGGCTACAGGGTTCCAGAATAAAACCTCAGTCATGTTCCCAGTCCACAGGGTTCCAGAACCAAGGCTCAGTCAGGTTCCCGGGGCACAGTATTCCACAATCTAAATAGATGTCATGTTCCCAGGCCACAGTGTTCCAGAATCACGCCTCAGTCATGTTCCCAGGCCACAGGGATCCAGAATCAAACTTCAGTCATGTTGCCAGGCCATAGGGTACCACCATCAAACCTC
Source organism: Balaenoptera physalus (assembly GCF_965194825.1). NCBI lineage: Eukaryota > Metazoa > Chordata > Mammalia > Artiodactyla > Balaenopteridae > Balaenoptera > Balaenoptera physalus. Next base: position 399,690 of record NW_028125930.1, read on the forward strand.
AGTCATATTCCCAGGCCACAGGTTTCCAGAATCAAACCGAATTCATGTTCCCAGGCAACAGGGTACCGGAATCCAAACCGATGTCATGTTCCCAGGCCACAGGATTCCACACTCTAACATCAGTCATCTTCCCAGGCCAATGGTTTCCAGAATCAAACCTCAGTCATATTCCCAGGCCACATGGTTCCAGAATCAAACCTCAGTTGTGTTCCTAGGACACAGGGTTCCAGAATAAAACCTCAGTCATGTTCCCTGGACACAGGTTTCAGAAATAAAATCCCAGTCATGTTCCCAGGCCACAGGGTTCCACAATTAAACCTCAGTCATATTCCCAGGCCAGAGGGTTCCACAATCAAACCTCAGTTCTGTTGCCAGACCACGGTTCCCCCGTCAAGCCTCAGTCATTTTCCCAAGGCACAGGGTTCCAGAATCAAACCTCAGTCTTGTTCCCAGGACAGAGGTTGCCAGAATCAACCCGATATCATGTTCCCTAGCCACAGTCTTCCAGAATCAAACCTCAGTCCTGTTGCCAGGGCACAGGTTTTCACCATCAAACCTCAGGCATGTTCCCAAGCCACAGGGTTCCAGAAGCCACCGATGTCATGTTCCCAGGCCACAAGATTCCACACTCTAACATCAGTCATCTTCCCAGGCCCATGGTTTCCAGAATCAAACCTCAGTCATATTCCCAGGCCACATGGTTCCAGAATAAAACCTCAGTCATGTTCCCTGGACACAGGTTTCAGAAATAAACTCCCAGTCATGTTCCCAGGCCACAGGGTTCCACAATTAAACCTCAGTCATATTCTCAGGCCAGAGGGTTCCACAATCAAACCTCTGTCCTGTTGCTAGGCCACGGTTCCACCATCAAGCCTCAGTCATGTTCCCAGGAAAGACTGTTCCACAATCAAACCTAAGTCATCTTGCCAAGCCACAGGGTTCCACCATCAAGCCTCACTCATGTTGCCAGGCCACAGGGTTCCACCATCAAGCCTCACTCATGTTCCCAAGCCTGAGGGTTCCACTATCAAACCTCAATCATGTTGCCAGGCCACAGGTTTCAACCATCAAACCTCAGTCATGTTCCCAGTAAACAGGGCTCCAGAATCAAACCAATGTCAAGTTCCCACGCCACGGGGTTCCAGTATCAGGCCTCAGTCATGTTCCCCGTGCACAGGGTGCCACAATCAAACTCAGTCATGTTGCCAGTCCACAGGTTTCTGCCATCACACCTCAGTCAAGTTGCCAGGCCACAGGGTTCCAGAATCAAGCCTCAGTCATTTTGCCAGGCCATAGTGTTCCACCATCAAACCTCAGTCATGATCTCAAGCCACATGTTTCCACAATGAAACCTCAGTCATTTTCCCAGGCCAAAGGTTTCCAGAATCAAACCTCAGTCATATTCCCAGGACACATGGTTCCAGAATCAAACCTGAGTCAGGTTCGCAGGCCACAGGTTTCAGCAATCAAACATCAATCATGTTCCCAGGACACAGGTGTCCAGAATCAAACCTCAGTCATGTTCCCAGGGAACAGGTTTCCAGAAACAAACCTCAGTCATGTTCCCAAGGCACAGGGTTCCAGAATCAAACCTCTGTCTTGTTCCCAGGACACAGGTTTCCAGAATCAACCCGATATCATGTTCCCTAGCCACAGTCTTCCAGAATCAAACCTCAGTCATGTTGCCAGGCCACAGGTTTCCACCATCAAACCTCAGGCAGGTTCCCAGGCCACAGGGTTCCAGAATCAAACCGTTCTCATGTTCCCAGCCCACAGGGTTCCAGAATCCACCGTTGTCATTTTCCCAGGCCACAAGATTCCAGAATCAATCCTCAGTTATGTTCCCAGGCTACAGGGTTCCAGAATAAAACCTCAGTCATGTTCCCAGTCCACAGGGTTCCAGAACCGAGGCTCAGTCAGGTTCCCGGGGCACAGTATTCCACAATCTAAACAGATGTCATGTTCCCAGGCCTCAGGGTTCCAGAATCCACCGATGTCATGTTCCCAGGCCACAGGGTTCCAGAATCAATCCTCAGTTATGTTCCCAGGCTACAGGGTTCCAGAATAAAACCTCAGTCATGTTCCCAGTCCACAGGGTTCCAGAACCAAGGCTCAGTCAGGTTCCCGGGGCACAGTATTCCACAATCTAAATAGATGTCATGTTCCCAGGCCACAGTGTTCCAGAATCACGCCTCAGTCATGTTCCCAGGCCACAGGGATCCAGAATCAAACTTCAGTCATGTTGCCAGGCCATAGGGTACCACCATCAAACCTCAGTCATATTCCCAGGCCACAGGTTTCCAGAATCAAACCGATTTCATGTTCCCAGGCAACAGGGTACCGGAATCCAAACCGATGTCATGTTCCCAGGCCACAGGATTCCACACTCTAACATCAGTCATCTTCCCAGGCCAATGGTTTCCAGAATCAAACCTCAGTCATATTCCCAGGCCACATGGTTCCAGAATCAAACCTCAGTTGTGTTCCCAGGACACAGGGTTCCAGAATAAAACCTCAGTCATGTTCCCTGGACACAGGTTTCAGAAATAAAATCCCAGTCCTGTTCCCAGGCCACAGGGTTCCACAATTAAACCTCAGTCATATTCCCAGGCCAGAGGGTTCCACAATCAAACCTCAGTTCTGTTGCCAGACCACGGTTCCCCCGTCAAGCCTCAGTCATGTTCCCAGGGAACAGGCTTCCAGAAACAAACCTCAGTCATTTTCCCAAGGCACAGGGTTCCAGAATCAAACCTCAGTCTTGTTCCCAGGACACAGGTTGCCAGAATCAACCCGATATCATGTTCCCTAGCCACAGTCTTCCAGAATCAAACCTCAGTCCTGTTGCCAGGGCACAGGTTTCCACCATCAAACCTCAGGCATGTTCCCAAGCCACAGGGTTCCAGAAGCCACCGATGTCATGTTCCCAGGCCACAGGATTCCACACTCTAACATCAGTCATCTTCCCAGGCCCATGGTTTCCAGAATCAAACCTCAGTCATATTCCCAGGCCACATGGTTCCAGAATAAAACCTCAGTCATGTTCCCTGGACACAGGTTTCAGAAATAAACTCCCAGTCATGTTCCCAGGCCACAGGGTTCCACAATTAAACCTCAGTCATATTCTCAGGCCAGAGGGTTCCACAATCAAACCTCTGTCCTGTTGCTAGGCCACGGTTCCACCATCAAGCCTCAGTCATGTTCCCAGGAAAGACTGTTCCACAATCAAACCTAAGTCATCTTGCCAAGCCACAGGGTTCCACCATCAAGCCTCACTCATGTTGCCAGGCCACAGGGTTCCACCATCAAGCCTCACTCACGTTCCCAAGCCTGAGGGTTCAACTATCAAACCTCAATCATGTTGCCAGGCCACAGGTTTCAACCATCAAACCTCAGTCATGTTCCCAGTAAACAGGGCTCCAGAATCAAACCAATGTCAAGTTCCCACGCCACGGGGTTCCAGTATCAGGCCTCAGTCATGTTCCCCGTGCACAGGGTGCCACAATCAAACTCAGTCATGTTGCCAGTCCACAGGTTTCTGCCATCACACCTCAGTCAAGTTGCCAGGCCACAGGGTTCCAGAATCAAGCCTCAGTCATTTTGCCAGGCCATAGTGTTCCACCATCAAACCTCAGTCATGATCCCAAGCCACATGTTTCCACAATGAAACCTCAGTCATTTTCCCAGGCCAAAGGTTTCCAGAATCAAACCACAGTCATATTCCCAGGACACATGGTTCCAGAATCAAACCTGAGTCAGGTTCACAGGCCACAGGTTTCAGCAATCAAACCTCAATCATGTTCCCAGGACACAGGTGTCCAGAATCAAACCTCAGTCATGTTCCCAGGGAACAGGTTTCCAGAAACAAACCTCAGTCATGTTCCCAAGGCACAGGGTTCCAGAATCAAACCTCAGTCTTGTTCCCAGGACACAGGTTTCCAGAATCAACCCGATATCATGTTCCCTAGCCACAGTCTTCCAGAATCAAACCTCAGTCATGTTGCCAGGACACAGGTTTCCACCATCAAACCTCAGGCAGGTTCCCAGGCCACAGGGTTCCAGAATCAAACCGTTCTCATGTTCCCAGGCCACAGGGTTCCAGAATCCACCGTTGTCATTTTCCCAGGCCACAAGATTCCAGAATCAATCCTCAGTTATGTTCCCAGGCTACAGGGTTCCAGAATAAAACCTCAGTCATGTTCCCAGTCCACAGGGTTCCAGAACCGAGGCTCAGTCAGGTTCCCGGGGCACAGTATTCCACAATCTAAACAGATGTCATGTTCCCAGGCCTCAGGGTTCCAGAATCCACCGATGTCATGTTCCCAGGCCACAGGGTTCCAGAATCAATCCTCAGTTATTTTCCCAGGCTACAGGGTTCCAGAATAAAACCTCAGTCATGTTCCCAGTCCACAGGGTTCCAGAACCAAGGCTCAGTCAGGTTCCCGGGGCACAGTATTCCACAATCTAAATAGATGTCATGTTCCCATGCCACAGTGTTCCAGAATCACGCCTCAGTCATGTTCCCAGGCCACAGGGATCCAGAATCAAACTTCAGTCATGTTGCCAGGCCATAGGGTACCACCATCAAACCTCAGTCATATTCCCAGGCCATAGGTTTCCAGAATCAAACCGATTTCATGTTCCCAGGCAACAGGGTATCGGAATCCAAACCGATGTCATGTTCCCAGGCCACAGGATTCCACACTCTAACATCAGTCATCTTCCCAGGCCAAAGGTTTCCAGAATCAAACCTCAGTCATATTCCCAGGCCACATGGTTCCAGAATCAAACCTCAGTTGTGTTCCCAGGACACAGGGTTCCAGAATAAAACCTCAGTCATGTTCCCTGGACACAGGTTTCAGAAATAAAATCCCAGTCATGTTCCCAGGCCACAGGGTTCCACAATTAAACCTCAGTCATATTCCCAGGCCAGAGGGTTATACAATCAAACCTCAGTTCTGTTGCCAGACCACGGTTCCCCCGTCAAGCCTCAGTCATGTTCCCAGGGAACAGGCTTCCAGAAACAAACCTCAGTCATTTTCCCAAGGCACAGGGTTCCAGAATCAAACCTCAGTCTTGTTCCCAGGACACAGGTTGCCAGAATCAACCCGATATCATGTTCCCTAGCCACAGTCTTCCAGAATCAAACCTCAGTCCTGTTGCCAGGGCACAGGTTTCCACCATCAAACCTCAGGCATGTTCCCAAGCCACAGGGTTCCAGAAGCCACCGATGTCATGTTCCCAGGCCACAGGATTCCACACTCTAACATCAGTCATCTTCCCAGGCCCATGGTTTCCAGAATCAAACCTCAGTCATATTCCCAGGCCACATGGTTCCAGAATAAAACCTCAGTCATGTTCCCTGGACACAGGTTTCAGAAATAAACTCCCAGTCATGTTCCCAGGCCACAGGGTTCCACAATTAAACCTCAGTCATATTCCCAGGCCAGAGGGTTCCACAATCAAACCTCTGTCCTGTTGCTAGGCCACGGTTCCACCATCAAGCCTCAGTCATGTTCCCAGGAAAGACTGTTCCACAATCAAACCTAAGTCATCTTGCCAAGCCACAGGGTTCCACCATCAAGCCTCACTCATGTTGCCAGGCCACAGGGTTCCACCATCAAGCCTCACTCATGTTCCCAAGCCTGAGGGTTCCACTATCAAACCTCAATCATGTTGCCAGGCCACAGGTTTCAACCATCAAACCTCAGTCATGTTCCCAGTAAACAGGGCTCCAGAATCAAACCAATGTCAAGTTCCCACGCCACGGGGTTCCAGTATCAGGCCTCAGTCATGTTCCCCGTGCACAGGGTGCCACAATCAAACTCAGTCATGTTGCCAGTCCACAGGTTTCTGCCATCACACCTCAGTCAAGTTGCCAGGCCACAGGGTTCCAGAATCAAGCCTCAGTCATTTTGCCAGGCCATAGTGTTCCACCATCAAACCTCAGTCATGATCCCAAGCCACATGTTTCCACAATGAAACCTCAGTCATTTTCCCAGGCCAAAGGTTTCCAGAATCAAACCTCAGTCATATTCCCAGGACACATGGTTCCAGAATCAAACCTGAGTCAGGTTCGCAGGCCACAGGTTTCAGCAATCAAACCTCAATCATGTTCCCAGGACACAGGTGTCCAGAATCAAACCTCAGTCATGTTCCCAGGGAACAGGTTTCCAGAAACAAACCTCAGTCATGTTCCCAAGGCACAGGGTTCCAGAATCAAACCTCTGTCTTGTTCCCAGGACACAGGTTTCCAGAATCAACCCGATATCATGTTCCCTAGCCACAGTCTTCCAGAATCAAACCTCAGTCATGTTGCCAGGCCACAGGTTTCCACCATCAAACCTCAGGCAGGTTCCCAGGCCACAGGGTTCCAGAATCAAACCGTTCTCATGTTCCCAGGCCACAGGGTTCCAGAATCCACCGTTGTCATTTTCCCAGGCCACAAGATTCCAGAATCAATCCTCAGTTATGTTCCCAGGCTACAGGGTTCCAGAATAAAACCTCAGTCATGTTCCCAGTCCAGAGGGTTCCAGAACCGAGGCTCAGTCAGGTTCCCGGGGCACAGTATTCCACAATCTAAACAGATGTCATGTTCCCAGGCCTCAGGGTTCCAGAATCCACCGATGTCATGTTCCCAGGCCACAGGGTTCCAGAATCAATCCTCAGTTATATTCCCAGGCTACAGGGTTCCAGAATAAAACCTCAGTCATGTTCCCAGTCCACAGGGTTCCAGAACCAAGGCTCAGTCAGGTTCCCGGGCCACAGTATTCCACAATCTAAATAGATGTCATGTTCCCAGGCCACAGTGTTCCAGAATCACGCCTCAGTCATGTTCCCAGGCCACAGGGATCCAGAATCAAACTTCAGTCATGTTGCCAGGCCATAGGGTACCACCATCAAACCTCAGTCATATTCCCAGGCCACAGGTTTCCAGAATCAAACCGATTTCATGTTCCCAGGCAACAGGGTACCGGAATCCAAACCGATGTCATGTTCCCAGGCCACAGGATTCCACACTCTAACATCAGTCATCTTCCCAGGACAATGGTTTCCAGAATCAAACCTCAGTCATATTCCCAGGCCACATGGTTCCAGAATCAAACCTCAGTTGTGTTCCCAGGACACAGGGTTCCAGAATAAAACCTCAGTCATGTTCCCTGGACACAGGTTTCAGAAATAAAATCCCAGTCATGTTCCCAGGCCACAGGGTTCCACAATTAAACCTCAGTCATATTCCCAGGCCAGAGGGTTCCACAATCAAACCTCAGTTCTGTTGCCAGACCACGGTTCCCCCGTCAAGCCTCAGTCATGTTCCCAGGGAACAGGCTTCCAGAAACAAACCTCAGTCATGTTTCCAAGGCACAGGGTTCCAGAATCAAACCTCAGTCTTGTTCCCAGGACACAGGTTGCCAGAATCAACCCGATATCATGTTCCCTAGCCACAGTCTTCCAGAATCAAACCTCAGTCCTGTTGCGAGGGCACAGGTTTCCACCATCAAACCTCAGGCATGTTCCCAAGCCACAGGGTTCCAGAAGCCACCGATGTCATGTTCCCAGGCCACAGGATTCCACACTCTAACATCAGTCATCTTCCCAGGCCCATGGTTTCCAGAATCAAACCTCAGTCATATTCCCAGGCCACATGGTTCCAGAATAAAACCTCAGTCATGTTCCCTGGACACAGGTTTCAGAAATAAACTCCCAGTCATGTTCCCAGGCCACAGGGTTCCACAATTAAACCTCAGTCATACTCCCAGGCCAGAGGGTTCCACAATCAAACCTCTGTCCTGTTGCTAGGCCACGGTTCCACCATCAAGCCTCAGTCATGTTCCCAGGAAAGACTGTTCCACAATCAAACCTAAGTCATCTTGCCAAGCCACAGGGTTCCACCATCAAGCCTCACTCATGTTGCCAGGCCACAGGGTTCCACCATCAAGCCTCACTCATGTTCCCAAGCCTGAGGGTTCCACTATCAAACCTCAATCATGTTGCCAGGCCACAGGTTTCAACCATCAAACCTCAGTCATGTTCCCAGTAAACAGGGCTCCAGAATCAAACCAATGTGAAGTTCCCACGCCACGGGGTTCCAGTATCAGGCCTCAGTCATGTTCCCCGTGCACAGGGTGCCACAATCAAACTCAGTCATGTTGCCAGTCCACAGGTTTCTGCCATCACACCTCAGTCAAGTTGCCAGGCCACAGGGTTCCAGAATCAAGCCTCAGTCATTTTGCCAGTCCATAGTGTTCCACCATCAAACCTCAGTCATGATCCCAAGCCACATGTTTCCACAATGAAACCTCAGTCATTTTCCCAGGCCAAAGGTTTCTAGAGTCAAACCTCAGTCATATTCCCAGGACACATGGTTCCAGAATCAAACCTGAGTCAGGTTCGCAGGCCACAGGTTTCAGCAATCAAAACTCAATCATGTTCCCAGGACACAGGTGTCCAGAATCAAACCTCAGTCATGTTCCCAGGGAACAGGTTTTCAGAAACAAACCTCAGTCATGTTCCCAAGGCACAGGGTTCCAGAAACAAACCTCTGTCTTGTTCCCAGGACACAGGTTTCCAGAATCAACCCGATATCATGTTCCCTAGCCACAGTCTTCCAGAATCAAACCTCAGTCATGTTGCCAGGCCACAGGTTTCCACCATCAAACCTCAGGCAGGTTCCCAGGCCACAGGGTTCCAGAATCAAACCGTTCTCATGTTCCCAGGCCACAGGGTTCCAGAATCCACCGTTGTCATTTTCCCAGGCCACAAGATTCCAGAATCAATCCTCAGTTATGTTCCCAGGCTACAGGGTTCCAGAATAAAACCTCAGTCATGTTCCCTGGACACAGGTTTCAGAAATAAAATCCCAGTCATGTTCCCAGGCCACAGGGTTCCACAATTAAACCTCAGTCATATTCCCAGGCCAGAGGGTTCCACAATCAAACCTCAGTTCTGTTGCCAGACCACGGTTCCCCCGTCAAGCCTCAGTCATGTTCCCAGGGAACAGGCTTCCAGAAACAAACCTCAGTCATGTTTCCAAGGCACAGGGTTCCAGAATCAAACCTCAGTCTTGTTCCCAGGACACAGGTTGCCAGAATCAACCCGATATCATGTTCCCTAGCCACAGTCTTCCAGAATCAAACCTCAGTCCTGTTGCGAGGGCACAGGTTTCCACCATCAAACCTCAGGCATGTTCCCAAGCCACAGGGTTCCAGAAGCCACCGATGTCATGTTCCCAGGCCACAGGATTCCACACTCTAACATCAGTCATCTTCCCAGGCCCATGGTTTCCAGAATCAAACCTCAGTCATATTCCCAGG